>NC_133652.1:304795967-305395967 GCF_009905375.1 Apium graveolens
TTGTGAACTTTCACATGAATAAGTTGGATGTCAGCCTGCCTGAACTCCACAACATGTTGAAGACTGCGGAATCGAATTTTCCCCCTAAGAAGAGTTATGTTCTTCTAATTGGTGAAGGTTCCAATCCTAAGAAAAGGAAGAGGAACCCTTCCAAGAAGAAGAAAGTAGGTGAGAAAACGCCGGTTCCACCAAAAGCTGAAGACCCCAAGAGCAAAGTTGTTTGCTTTCACTGTAACAAGGTGGGGCACTGGAAGAGGAACTGCAAGGTTTACCTTGCAAAATTGAAGAAGAAGAAGGGTAGTGAGACTACCACTTCTGATTCAGTATGTTCATGATAGAAGTGAATATGTCATTAAATCAAATTTCTACTTGGGTATTAGATACCTCCTGTGGTTCTCAAATCTGCAATTTGTTGCAGGGACTAAGGAGAAGTAGGACTCTTGAAGAAGAGGAGGTGATTCTACTGATGGGAAATGGAGCAAGAGTTGCTGTTGTAGATGTAGAATCATTTCATTTACATATGCCTACGGGCAAGACTATTGTTTTTTAAATAATTGTTATTTTGTTCCCTCGATTGTAAGGAATATTATTCCCATGTTAGACTTGGCTGGATTTTCATTTATTATTGAGAATAATGAATGTTCTATTCTTAGAGATAATATTCTTTATGGACGTGGTACTTTAAATAATGGTATGTATAAATGTGACATAATTTACTTCAGATTGAACAAACCAATAAAAGAAAAGGGATGATGAAAATCTCACTTCATTGTGGCACTGTAGTCTCCATTTGTAGACATGGAGAGAGGGCTGCAAATTTGCTAGGAATGGTACACACAGATGTGTGTGGACCAATGTCTAAGCAAGCCATGGGTGGATTTTCATACTTCATTACTTTCATGGATAAATTATGTGTTTATCCATAAGTCTGAAGCCTTTGAAAAGTTCAAAGAGTATAAGTATGAAGTGGAGAAACAACCAAACATAGTATTATAACTCTTCGATCAGATCGAGGTGGTGAATACTTTAAATGCGTGTTTCTAGATGATCTCAAAGTAAATGGTATAGTCTCCCGGTAGACTCCTCCAGATTGGTATCTGAAAGGAGAAATCGAACTTTGTTAGACATAGTTCGGTCCATGATGAGCTATGAGAATCTTCCAGTATTTCTATAGGGTTATGCATTAGAAACCTTAGCATACTTACTGAATAAGGTGCCTTCCAAATCTGTTCCTCAAACTCCGTATGAGATATGGAAAGAAAGGAAACCGAGTCTTAAACACGTTAAGATTTGGGGATGTCCAGCTTATGTCAAGTAAGTTGACCCAGATAAGCTGGAATATCGATCCGTAAAATATAGTTTTGTGGGATATCCTAAAGAGACTTTAGGGTATTACTTTTACACCGATCATCGGGTGTTTGTCTCCAGACATGCTACCTTCTTGGAAAAAGAGTTTATCCTTGAAGGAAACAGTGGGCAAAATTGAACTTGATGAAGTTCAAGAAGCGCTACGGATCAAGTGGAAACACCTGTTCTGACTGAACAACCTTTTGTGGAACAGCCCATTCATAGGTCAGGGAGAGTGTCTCGCCAACCTAAGAGGTAATATGGCCTTGTCATTGAGAATGACAATGAGTTGTCGATCATTGATGATGACGACCCTCTGACCTATAATAAGGCTATGAGTAGTGTTGACTCAGAGAAATGGCATAGTGCCATAAAATCCAGAATGGAATCTATGTATACGGTATACAAAAGATAGATTAGAGCAGATGGCCAGGTGGAGACCTATAAGGCCAGGCTTGTGGCAAAAGGATTCAAACAAAGGCAATGGATTGACTTTGATGAAACCTTTTACCTGTAGCCCTGTTAAAATCAGTTCGGATTTTGCTTGCGATTGCCGCTTACTACGACTATGAGATCTGGCAAATAGCCAGATGGTTTTCTTTCCAAGAGAAAAGAAAACCTAGTGTGTAAGCTGCTGCGAACCATATGTGGTTTAAAGCAAGCTTCTCGAAAGATGGAACATTCGTTTTGATGAGATAATCAAAGAGTTTGATTTTATCAAAAACGTAGATGAACCATGCGTCTACAAAAGGGTTAGTGGGAGCGTGGTAACATTTCTTATATTGTATTGAATTAGAGTTGACACACATAACAACATAGCAGACCCACTCATAAAGCTACTTTATGAAAGTCACTTTGATCGTCATAAAGACAATATGGGTATTAGATACCAGAGTGATTGGCTTTAGTACAAGTGGGAGATTGAAAGGAATATGTCCTAAGTCGATGATGAGTTATTCGGATTTACCCAAGTCGTTTTGGGGACATGCCTTAGAGACAGCAGCTTATCTTCTGAACTTAGTACCTTCTAAGTCGGTTCCTAAAACCCCCTTAGAATTGTGGACCGGGGATAAACCGAGTCTAAGACATATTCGAATATGGGGTTGTCCAGCACATGTGCTGAACAAGAATGCGACTAAATTAGAATCTCGTACAGAAGTAAGGTTGTTTGTAGGCTACCCCATGGGAATGAAAGGATATTTATTTTATAGTCCGAAGAATCGGGATGTCATTGTTAGCACCAATACAAGATTCTTAGAGGAGGAATATATAATGAATCACAAACCCATGAGTAGTGTCGTTTTAGAGGAACTAGTGGGAGGGACAAATAATACCCATGAAGCTGTAGTACAAGTAGAACAACCACAATATAATGTACAACCTGTCACTAATACCGCACCAGTGCCTCGTCGTAGTGGGAGGGTTGTTCAACAGCCTGATAGATTCATGTTTTTGGGTGAGTCTTCAGACTTGGTCTCTGGTGAACATGATGATGATCCCCGTACATACGAAGAGGCAGCACAAGACAAAGATGCAGATCTTTGGCAAAAGGCGATGGAATCTGAGATAGAATCAATGTATTCTAATCAGGTCTGGGAGCTCGTGGAACCACCCAAAGGTATAAAACCTATTGGATGTAAGTGGATCTATAAGAAAAAGAGGGGATTAGATAAAAAGGTGAAAGCCTGGAAAGCAAGACTTGTTGCGAAAGGGTATACTCAGAAAGAAGGTATCGATTATGAGGAAACCTTTTCACCGGTAGTCATGCTTAAGTCAATCCGTATTCTTTTATCTATAGCAGCTCATCTCGATTATGAGATTTGGCAAATGGATGTCAAGACAGCTTTTCTTAATGGAAGTCTTGAAGAAACCATCTATATGCAGCAACCAAAAGGATTCATTAAGGAAGGCCAAGAGCATCTGGTATGTAAGCTTAAGAGGTCTATTTATGGACTTAAACAAGCTTCTAGAGACTGGAATATTTGTTTTGAACAGGCAGTCCAGTCATATGGATTTGATCAAAGTCCAAGCGAATCGTGCGTGTATAAGAGAAGTGAAGGTAATGCAGTGGTTTTTCTAGTACTATATGTAGATGATATTTTACTCATTGGAAACAATGTTGAGATGTTGTCATCAGTAAAGGCATGGTTGTTCAAACAATTTGACATGAAGGACTTAGGTGAAGCGGCATACATCCTTGGGATCAAAGTTATAAGGGATCGCAAGAAAAGGATGTTGGCTTTATCTCAAGAGCCCTACATTGATGAAGTATTAGCTCGTTTTAACATGCAGAACTCCAAGAAAGGTTTTCTACCTTTTAAGCATGGAGTTGCTCTATCTAAGAAGCAGTGTCCTTCGAAACCTAAGGATATTGAGAGCATGAAAGCAGTTCCTTATGCTTCAGCATGTGGAAGCTTAATGTATTCTATGTTATGTACGAGGCCTGACATCTTCTTTGTTGTAGGCATGGTTAGTAGATATCAGTTGAACCCAGGTCAGGAACATTGGAGTGCAGTAAAAACTATACTCAAGTACCTGAGAAGGACTAAGGAGTATATGTTAATTTACAAGGCCTCAGATCTATTTCCTTTGGGATATACTGATTCAGATTTCCAATCAGATAGGGATAAGAGGAAATCAACCTCGGGATATGTTTTTACTTTGGGAGGTGAAGCCGTTATATGGAGGAGTGTAAAGCAGAAATGCATTGCAGACTCCACCATGGAGGCCGAGTACGTGGCGGCCTCTGAGGCTGCCAAGGAGGCTATATGGTTCAGGAACTTCCTTTTGGACTTAGATGTGGTACCTAATTTGCCTAGGAGCTTGACAATGTATTATGATAACACTGGTACTGTGGCAAATTCAAAGGAACCGTGAGACCACAAAGCAGCTAAACATATTGAACGTAAGTATCATCTCATACGAGGAATCGTAAAGCGAGGGGATATAGTTATGGCTCACATATCATCAAAAGACAACCGGGCATATCCTTTCACAAAGAGCTTGCCAACCAAGGTTTTTGACAAGCATATGGAAGCGATAGGAGTCAGATGGATGGACACATAGATTTTTATGTAATAGCGGATTAAATAAACACTGATGTACACATAGAATATTTTGAGTATAAGTGGGAGATTGTTAGTGTATACTGAAAATATTTATTTGAAGTATGTACATTTATTTCTGGCCAGTTTATATGAGAATCATTTGAATGTTTACATGTTGTCTAATATTATATATTGTGAACAATCTAGTATCAAATGGGATACAGAATATTAGATTGTTAAATACGGTTATATAATATAATAAGGTTCACAGCACAGGTGGTGTTGGACAATCCACTGGTATGGCTGTAGTATTATTTAGATTAGTTTATATTGACTAATAAATAATACTAGTATACTTTGTGTATATTGAACAGGATCAAATTTAGAATTGTTCCCTTAATACTGATTAAGAAGGAGAACTAAGATTCTATGTTATTATTAATGCTTAGGTTCTTAATCCGGAAATAGTAATTGACACGTGTATATTATTTACATGCTTTGATTTATATATGAAATAATTCTTTTGAATTATATCATTATATTTTGGGTGATGGAATTATATACTTGGTGGATATTATTTATTGAAGGAATTCATGTCCTGATAATATTCGGGTTAATGATGTCCCTTTGAAAGCTTAAAAAGATTTAATTATGTGAAACCCTGCAGGTGGAATTTATCCTGGCATAATTAAATAAAGGTTGAGTGGATGATCAAGGATAAAAGATATTAATTAAATAAATTATCAGTAATTTATTTAATTAATGGACATATGATATTTTAAACATGGGGAATTTAATAAGCAAATAATATTGGAACCGAATTAATTAAATTACGGTATTAGGAAAGGTAGTGTAAATATTAATTCTTTAGTGGATTGAATTAATATTTAATTACATTGGGCTAGGCTCAAGATGTAATTAGAAGGCCCGACCTAATTATCCATGGTCCCTATTGTAGCCTATATATATTCGTATTCTCTTCTTGCTTGGAATTGTGTGAAAACATATTGTAGCCACCAAGGAGCAAGAAGAGAGGATAACTTGAGAAGACGGAGGCCACACTTCGCTCAAGGGAATTTGAGAATACAATAGAAGAGCGTGGAATCAACCATTAACAAGGTAATCCTCTTTTCGTAATCTTTATCGTAAAACGTAGTAATACCCTAAGTCCGTGGTTCCCAACATTTTTTACCAAATCGAGTCAAACCCTTCCATGGTAATACTTTTAGCAATACAGCTCCCCCAATTTTGAATTTCACATCCTTTCGGGCGGGGTCCGCGTATCTTTTTTGTCTATCTTGAGCAGCAATGAGTCTTTTCTTGATCACAGTGACGGTGTCCTTCATTTGTTGAATAAATTCAGGCCCAAAAATCTTTCCTTCCCCAACTTCATCCCAACTTGTCGGTGTTCTACACTTTCGCCCATATAAAGCTTCGTATGGTGGCATGCCAATACTTGAATGGTAACTATTGTTATATGAGAATTCTACGAGTAGTAGATGATCGTCCCAACTTCTTGAAAAATTAATTGCACAGCTTTGCAACATATCTTCAATGGTTTGGATTGTTCGTTCGCTTTGGCCATCGGTTTGTGGATGGTATGTCGTACTCATGTTTAATTTCGTTCCAAGACTTTCTTGAAATTGCCTCCAGAATCTCGAATTGAATCGCGGGTCTCGATCTGAAACTATCGATATAGGTACAACATGGTGTATCACTATTTCGCGTACATATATATGAACTAGTCTGTCTAACGAACACTTCTCATTGATTGGGAGAAAATGTGCCGAATTCGTAAGGCGGTCAACTATCACCCAAATTACGTCGTGTCCAGAACATGTTCGTGATAAACCCACTACAAAATCCATGGAAATATTTTCCCACTTCCATTCTGCAATCTTCAATGGTTGAATCAACCCACTTGGTTTCTGATGTTCTGTTTTCACTCTTTGGCATATGTCGTATTTTGAAATCCATTCTGCAATTTCTCTTTTCATGTTCGGCCACCAAAAACTCTTTTTCAAATCATGGTATATTTTGGTACTTCCCAGATGAATTAAAAATCTTGAGTTGTGTGCTTCTTGCAAAATATCCTTTTTCAATTCAGCAACATTTGGAATCCAAATTCTTGTCGAAAATCTCAACACACCTTGTTCATCTTTTTGTGTACATATCTCTTCTCCTGTCAACTGATTATTCTCTTGAGTCATTACTTCATCTTGGCATTTTTTTATCCTCTCTAGTAGTGTTGGTTGAAAAGTAATGGCACAACACATTTTTTCCGCTCCTCCATGATCACAAAGCTCTAATTGCAATTTTTCAACTTCATCAGATAATTCCTTCGGCATTGTTATCATACTTAGCTTTTCCTTCCTACTCAAAGTGTCTGCTACCACGTTGGCCTTTCCTGGATGATATTATATTGAACAATCGTAGTCTTTGATCAATTCCAACCATCGGCGTTGTCTCATATTTAGCTCCTTTTGAGTAAAGAGGTACTTCAGACTTTTATGATCTGTATATATCTCGCAATTTTCTCTATATAAGTAGTGTCTCCATAATTTCAAAGCAAACACTATCGCATCTAATTCTAAGTCATGAATCGGGTACTTCTGTTTATGTGGTCTAAGTTCTCTTGAAGCATACGCTATCACCTTCCCATGTTGCATCAATACGCATCCAAGTCCTTTATAAGAGGCATCACTGTATATCACAAAATCTCCCTTATCATCTGGTAATACTAATACCGGAGCAGTTACCAATCTTTTCTTCAATTCTTGAAAACTACTTTCACACTTCTCCGTCCATTCAAACTTCTCATTTTTCCTTGTCAATTTGGTCAGTGGTACGGCAATCTTCGAAAAATCCTTAACAAATCTTCTGTAGTATCCCGCTAGTCCCATAAAATTTCTCACTTCTGTAGGCGTCTTCAGTGCCTCCCAATTCATTATGGCCTCAATCTTTTCAGGATCTACCCTAATTCCCTCACTTCCAACAATGTGTCCAAGAAAACTTACTTTAGTTAACCAAAACTCACATTTCGAGAACTTCGCATACAATCTCTCCTTTCGCAACACTTCCAAAACTATTCTTAGATGCTCCACGTGATCAACTTCTGTCTTTGAATATACTAAAATGTCATCGATGAAAACTATGACAAACTTATCCAAGTACTCCTTGAAGACACGATTCATTAAATCTATGAAAGCATTCGGTGCATTCGTCAACCCAAAAGCCATAACGAGAAATTCGTAATGTCCATAACTTGTTCGAAAAACTGTTTTCGGTATGTCTTCAGACTTAATCTTCAATTGGTGGTATCCCGATCACAGATCAATCTTTTAAAAATAAGAGGCTCCTTTGAGTTGGTCAAACAGATCATCAATCCTAGGCGAAGGGTATCTATTCTTAATCGTCAACTTGTTCAATTCTCGATAATCTATACAAAGTCTCATGCTCCCACCCTTTTTCTTCATAAACAAAATGGGCGCGCCCCATGGTGAAACACTTGGTCTTAAAAATCCCTTGTCAAGTAGTTCTTGTATTTACTTTGTTAATTCCCTCATCTCTGTTGGTGTCATCCTATATGGAGCTTTCGAAACAGGTTTGGTGTCGGGTGCAAGATCTATTGTAAACTTAATTTATCGGTCCAGGGGTAAGCCAGAAAGCTCTTCAGGAAAAACTTCTAGAAAATCTCTTACTACTGAAATGTCTTCCGGATTAGAAACTTCTCTACTCTTATCAATTACATACGCCACATACGCGTCGCATCCTTTCCGAATCAACTTCTTTGCTTGCATCGAGGTGAGAAATGTCTGAGTTTGCCTTTGGCCCTTGAATGCCACTTTCTTACCTTGAGGTGTACTTAATACTACCCATTTATCCTTACAGTCTATTTGAGCACTGAAACTTGTCATCCAATCCATCCCTAAGATCACGTCAAATTCACCTAATTAAAAAGGAATAAGGTTCGCAAGAAAAACGTGTTCGGCTATCTCTATTGCACAATGAGGGCAAATATAATTTATAGATACTCTATCTTAATTAGCTAAGATAATGGATTAGGGCTCATACATCAATTGGGTTTCACAATTCAACTTATCAACAAAAGACTTCGAAATAAATGATCTGGTGGCTCCCGAATCAATCACTACATTCGCCATATTGTAGATTCCCGTATGTCGCTTATTACAAATCTTACATTTCGGAACTGATCCTTGTGGGGGTTTCTGTCCACCAGTTGACTGAGATCTCGTTTTTTGTGATTTACTCCCAAATTCTTTCTTCTTGAAGTTCCCGGGTCCACTCTCAAATTTAAGCCTTTGATTAGTTCTCTGATTTTGACCCTTGTAACTTGAGCCTTCTTCTCCCATTTCAAATCTTCTTTTCTTGTTGCCTTTTTCCTTTTGATTTTGCTCACTCTCGCCTTCAATTACCATCACCTTCTAAACCACTTCAGCATAAGTAGTCAACTCAAAAGCTGACACGCGACTCCTTAACCAAGGCTTCAATCCATGTTGGAACCTTTTTGCCCTTTTCTCTTTAGAAACAACATACTCTCTCATAAACCTAGAAAGTTCTGTAAACCTCTTCTCATATTCTCCAACTGTCATATTGTCTTGCTTTAACTCAAAGAATTTCATCTCCATTTGTGTTTGCATATAGCGAGGAAAATACTTATCCAAGAACATTCTCTTAAACCTATCCCAAGTAATAACTCCAGCAGCTTCTAAAGCTTTTGTTGTCTCCCACCAATAGTTTGATTTGCCTTTCAGGAAGTAAGTGACATACTCCACTTTCTGATTATCTCGAACATTTGTTAAGGCAAAGGCCTTTTCCATCTCCTTGAGCTAAGCATGAGCTTCTACTGGGTCTTGAGTCCTCTAAATTCTGGGGGTTTTACGGATTGGATTGTTTTGAAAGTAGTGACGTTTTCTGGGGGTGGTTGAGGTGGATGCATTTTTTGAAGAAGTTGTTGTTGTTGGGCTATATATAGTAGCAGTTTGTTGGCGTATCAATTCCATAAGTTGTGCTATATCGGGGTTTTGGTTTTCTCCTTCATTTTCTTGGTTATTTGTAGGTCTTCCTCAGGCTCTCCTAGGTGCCATTTTCTGAAATAAGAGTTATACAGTTTGAGTGGTGCAAAAAAATTTTAAGGTGTTATTTGCATTCATCATGGTATACAGTTTTCAATATAACAATAAAGGTGATGCATGGTGATAAGCAAGAAATTTAAAAGAGCAAATATAGGGATCAAGGAAAGTGCATAACTGAATTTAACATGGTTCAAGTTGAAAGGTATGAATCACAAGGTACAAATACAAATACAGATCCGAATTAAAATAGTACGTGAGTCTAAAAACGGAAACAAATAACAGGGTAAATAAAAGGAGCAGCCTAATCCAAGAAACTAAAGGTCAAGTCCCATAGAACTCGTCCTAAGCCTCCTCCTCGGACTCCCCTTCACGGGTCCTTGCGATGTCGGGGGTAGTGTCCCACGTAGCATCTTGACCACGCTCCCAAGCTCATCCACTATCATTAGCATAGTAATCTGACTGGTCCGGTCGTGATGCACGGGCATCTCCTCCAATCTGGATGTGGCCACCGGGATCAGTGACTCGAGCCTTGAAATGGTTATCGCCTTAGGTCTCTTACCCATCACTTGCTTACTTGCATAGAGCTCTTCAAGACGTTCCATCAGTCTGACATATTTTCCCTGGAGAGTGTCATGATGCAGCCTTAAGTCAGCATAGACTGAAAAAACAATTGTGTCGCTCTGCGGGGTCGAAGATGATGAATGCGCACGTTGCTGTCAAGTAATATATATATACAAAAGTTAGATACGGTTTATTCAAATGTCGCGTGCGTATTAGTACTCCCGATATTATATTATATACTCATATTTAGGGTTGTTCACGAACTGAATCGAGCCGAGTTTTGACAGAATCGAGCCGAGCTTTATTATTTTTTCCGATGAACCGAGCCGAGCCGAGCTTTTCTATCGAACATAAAATGATGTTCGAGCTCGAACTCGTTAACTAACGAGCCGAACATGAGTTTGTTTGCGAAAAAAATGAGTCGAACCGAGCCGAGCCTTAACCGAGCAGCTCGTTATCAGATTAAAAAAAATCAACTTTTATTGGGCCAACACAACTACCCAGCCCACTTATGAATCCCAGCCCACTTATATGAAAATATCTCCTGATAAAAGAAATCTTAACGCTCATCTTCCCAAATCTCTAAATCAATCTATCATATCTCCTAAATTCCTAAATTTCATTTTGTTCAGTAAGATAAAATCCCTAATCTCTTGTATGTTCCTTTTTCTTTTTGTAATTTTCCCGATGAACTTTGTAAGTATATCGTGTGTTGAGTTTTGTATGAATAATTTTATGAATAACTTGTTTTTGGAGACTTGATTTTGGATTCTTGCGGCTTTGATCTCAGTGGGTTTTGTTGTGATATTTATGATGGATTTTAAGCCATTCAATTAAATTAAGACGGTGTTCATCAGCGAATGGATGGGAGGTCAGGGAAAGTTTGTATATGTATATTGTTATGGCTCTGTTTAGCATTATGTTCATATGAATCATTGTTTGTTCTTAATTTCTTCATCACAATTAATAGTAGATCTTCTCCTCTATAATTCTTATAAAAATATTCTGAAAATATTGCCTTTTTTTTTAGTTTTAACGAGCCGAGCTCGAGTCAAACGAGCTCGAGTCGAATTCGAGCCGAGCCCGAGTCGAACATACAAAAGCTCGGCTCGAGCTCATTTTTGTTAACGAACATATTTTTGTGTTCGAGCTCGAGCTCGAGTTCTTGATGAACCAATCTGAACCGAGCTCTTACCGAGCCGAACTCGAGCTTGTTCGCGAACAGCTCGGTTCGTGAACAGCCCAACTCATACTTCCTATAGTCCTAATTGGGTTGTCCAGGGACTCTAAACCTACGCTCTGATACCAAAACTGTCACACCCCAAACCAATCACACACACTAAATAAATGTGAAGCATAATTATATTACAAACTTATTAGTCCAAAAGATGATAATAATACGATTACAAACCCAACCAAAAATATTAACAATCCCGAGATCTTTACAAGTTCAGAGTTTGGAACAGCCCTTCTAACTAATACCACAATTACGTACTGCCGGATTTTGCCTAGTCTATACATATATATTCTACCTACGCCCTCAAATGGTCTTCACCCTGCCTAATGGTTGACTTACGGGCGGTCTGCTTGGTATGAACCATGATTGCTAGCTGTAGAACAGGGTTAAATACAAGAAAATGAGCTAAAATGCTCAGCAAGTACTATCAGTTCTACTATACAAGGCATTATCTCAAAATTTCGGGTTCATAAATCAAGGGGTTGTAGATGCTTGTAAAGAAAATGACAATATGAAATATGAAGTTTTAATAAAGATATGGTAGAATCATAGCAATTGAAATATGGCATATGGTATCATGGCATCGGGCAACATGTTATAATCAATTAAATATCAAATCGTCAAAATTCATTTTAGGACGCTACGGATTACAACCGGTGATCAACCTCGAAGTTATCCCGAACCTCGTTGGGTTCTCAAATATAATGGGATCCCTAGGCTATATGTGAGCCTATCAATAAGTGTGAAAAAGACTTGCGTCTAGTCCAATCCACTAAGTCAAGAAAATATTTATTTTATTTTTAATGATTTATAACATAGATGTCGGGGAAAGATTTGGTATCACTTTAATGGAATTATAACAAGAGAATTCAAGTTCACTAATGGGGTTCGCTTTAGGGAATTTGATAGAGAGAGTTTAGTATACACGGTCTAATGGATAGGGAATGTTTTGAAGGTAAGGTACTAACAAGATTAAGACTTATTAACGGAAGTATTTGAATTAATTAATGACATGGTGGTTATTACAACTAAGCATTCACGAAAAAGTATGTATACTTGCAACAATTATAAGCATAAGAAGGTAGTAACTTGCCTTTCAACAGCTCTAAGATTACTCGATCTTGACGGCACGAATCTTCCCCTTCGCTTCGGAACCTACACATTATATTAACCTCATTACTATTCACCTTTTAACACCTTATAAGTTTATAAGCTCCTAGACTAACTTTTACCCTTATCATAACTACTATTACGCAAGAACTTATGATTATAAGAATACACATAACTTAATCATATGCATTTCAAGTATTTCACATAATCACATAATGGCATGGCATATACTACTTAATTATTTATACTATAATATCACCTAAATTCCTAAGCACATAAGAAAGTAACACATAAGAACTATTATTGACCTTAACTTAAACCTAAAGATAATGTGCAACACTCAGACTCTTCACCACAAAGTCCCAATTACAACGAATACCACTAAAGCTTCCTAATGTCATTCTAGGGGTGCTCTCGTGTGTCTTGGTGGAATTGGGATGTCTCCACCTTGGGCCTTCACTCCAAACCACTTCCTAAAGGTTTTTAAGACTCTAAAATATCTTATAAAGTTGATGAGACTCAGGGGCCTCACTCCTATAGGCTTACAAAAATCAATTCTCACACTAAGGATTCCTGCTAGCACTAGTTTGCACTACCCGTGCTCCTTGGCAGAAATCTTGACTTCTACATGGGGTATTCTAACAAAATCAATTACCATGGATTCTTAAGACCTAGCCTAAGCTTCCTAAGGATGTATTATACTTCTTTAAGCCAAGGCCCCGTGAAGGCCTAGCCTATGGCATGGTTATAATCGACCAAAGTTCAAGTTTACGCAGTCCTGCTCTGTTCTGAGCTACTCTCGGAAATGTGTGTGTGCACCTACATAAATGCAAGCTTTTCAACGAATTAAAGCCACTGGACTCAAGTACAACTCAAGTCCTAACTCCAGTAAACTCAGGCCTAGCAAGGCCTCACCAAAACTCACCTAAAACAGCCTATACTTATGGTGAAAAATTCTGCTACATAATGCCTAGTATACCTCCTTCCACCTTAACTCCCATTTCAACACCAAAACCAACAATCAAACCAGAAAATATAATCTAAAATATACACAACCCTATTGACTATCATTTTATAGAAAAATACGAGCATAAACCTAGCCATATAAGCCATTTACCGAGGCAAAAATAGAGAGTATAGCAGAGCAGATTTTACATAAGAAATTTTAAGCAAATTTTCGAACCAAAAACACATGGTATCAACTTGATGGCTACTAGATTTGATTATGACTTATCAAGGCACATAGAATACTAGCATTTCAGAGCAAAAACCATGGCATGCATTGCACAAAAACTCAAATCTAAGTCACATAGCACATTTGTCTGAAATATCACTTATACTACGACATGCAAGTATTAACTTCAACTTTTATTGTAAAAATCATGGCATGCAAGGATGGAAACTTTGTAAAATACATTTTAAGAGATCATAAGTTCTTTGAAAGCCACATGTAAAGTCTCTTCCTTTTTGAATACAAATAAAACTAACACACAACCACAAAATCCATTCGGCTCCTTGGGAGTCATTGCTGAATGCTTGAGGCCAAGATCATGGCTTGAAATTCAAAGTAAAACACTTCATCAAGACCATCTCTTGCTCAAGTTTTATGAGACACATTAAGTTCAACTCTAGATTCACAAGAATCAAAGTTAAACCCTTGGTTTTAACCACATGCAACTAAGAAACTAACCTTAAATGACGATGTAGAACCAAATATAGTTGACCCTTGCTTAGAGGAGTTGAAAGGTGTAAGGAAATGAAGAAATAAAGAAGAAGAAAATGAGAGGGGTGGGGAGGGTTTAGGTGCGGCCGAGAGGGAGTAAGGAGAGGAGAGAGTGGAGTGATGTGTTGGTGAAGAAAATGATGTGAGATGAGTGTTTGGTCTAGCTTTTGTCACATCCAAATAGTAAGTGGATTTTACTTTTTACCATTCTATCCTCCTTCTACTACTAGCATGTATTGCATGTAGGGTTTTTTTGGTCATTTAGTTGGTAAAATGGAGTTAGTGGAGGGTGAAAGGTCGGTCTTACCCTTGATTTCTATTTTGGTGGAATTTGCATGCAAGGGTACACTTGTAATTCAATAACTATTAAAAGTATAATTTAAAAGAATGTGTTTTAGTAATTAAAATATAAATCCATAAATCACAAAATTAATACCATAAATACTATGAGATTTTAGAAGTTTAATAAAATTATTTTCAAAAATTTCGAACAAAAATTTATATTAAAAGAATTTTATAACATTATCACACTAATAAATAAGTCATGTAAAATATAATTAAAACATTAAAAATCACACAAGAAATTGCAAATAAATTAACTGTACTCCACAATATTAGAATATAATTTATCGCATAATCGCAACTTATTCAAATATCACTAAATCGCGAGAATCTCAGTTATTACTTAATCGCGTAGTCGCAACTATTCGAATATTATCAAATTACGCTACCTAATTAATCGCATAACGAAAATCTTACTCGCGTACAAAAGCTATACGCTTAAAAAAAATATTCCAGCAACATTCGCAATGCCATACGACAAAATTATATAATATATAACGAATCCGCATAATTGCCATTTATATCACAGAATATTTATGAATATATACATCGCACTTATAAAATAACTCAAATATTTATTGGTTGTCACATGCCCCATGCGAACTTAAAAAATTTTGCCACTATAACAACTCACAACTTAAAAATTATTCTTCTTTATTTTTTGCTAGCATAATCATCAATCAAGCCTTCGAAATTAGAATTTACAAGCATATCATTTTTAATTGATATCATACCTAACCCATAAAATCATCATCTTGAATGTCTTTTCTTATTGGACCTTTCTCAACCAAAAAATCTCAAAATTTACTCTTAAACTTATCCCAAATCGTAGGATTATTAATGTTTAGAAGTCCATAATTCGCATTTTTATTAGCATTTTCACCCTCAATTTTAACATGTTTCACTATATAATCTTTTGCAATCTCACCTTCAATTTGATCAACTATGACAATATTTGCATCATGTTCAATTTTCTTTCTCCTTCAATATTATTCAGAACAATTTTTACCGGTTTCATAAACTTATGGAGTATACTGCCTTTTGCATAATTTTTTAAAAAGTTTTCAACTTAATTCTTTTTGTTCCTATATTGAGCTCCAGATCTATGTCTTTTCTTTGGAAGCATGACTTTTGTTCTAATCAAAAAAATTAAATAAAATAAGGAGCATAATTAATTATTTTTAAAACCAATCAGACAACAAATCATATGCGTGCAAAATGCAATCACTAGTTTAACTAGACAAAAAAAACTTCTAAACTATATAAGTTAACATTTACCCAATGATACAGAGAAAATATGGACAAACCTTAGTGTAATTATGTTGGTTTTTATCTGAGTGTGTCTTACTTCCTTTACTCTTAAAGTAATTCTAGTTTGTGATTTTAGTTAAATATTTATTGACGCATTACATGAGAAGTAGACTCAACACAATTATGTTTTAAGAATTGGTTAAATATTCTCTTTTTTAAGTTGCTATTAATTTATGTCTCTTTTTATATTCAACATTCAATAAAAAACTATTTTGTACTTTTAAATTTTTTAAATAATTCTCTGAATTAATTTTTTCTGAAACTTTCTAAGTTTTTTTAAAAAGAAATTGCCCCCGCCATGACTTGTATTGTTTCGCCTCAAACTCAACCCTTAAAAAGATATTCAAAGACATATCAATTAAATGTCATTTCTTTTAAATATTTGACGACGAGCTCCGAACTATTTCATCAATTTTTTGATTTCAGGTTGAAGAGAAATTAAAATTTAAATTTAATATTAATTTAGGGGTAAAGCATTTATATACACAAGCAACCACAACATAATTGTTATAGATGTGCTTTGACTCTTTTACCATCGTGAAAGTTGTGGTTATTTTAAATTCTTGACATTTAAAGAGAGGAGCCCATAAAATCCATGAAAAAGGAAAAGAAAATGCCCAAAATGACATATATTTTAGATAAATACTCCAAAATAGCATTCCACAAATAGTTGACCCTCGCCCGGAACAATCCTCACACAAATATTTTATGCGTTACCTATGCACGATGCTGGAAAATGTGTTAACCCTTTTTACTACTTTACTTTCATATGGCATCGGGATCATATCCAGGTTTCATCTGGAGGGATCGACTTTAATGTTTTGAGGAATTGAATTAGATGATTATAATTATGATAAGCTTGTTACATACATATATAAATATATACATTTTCAATACACCCCAGCTAACACAAATGCCCAAAAACAAGGGCAAAGTATGCGTTTAAAAGACAACGCAATATGTGAATTCATTTTTGAATTTCCGAAGTGCATCAACGTCATTAAAACTTGCATTTTTTAGTAAAACGATGGATTAACATACTGTTAACATATTTAACATTATTATTATTGGATAGTTTTATTATTATTATTATTAAAATAGTTTCCTTGTTATGATATTTTCATTTATAATTGTTTGATTATTGGCTATATATTGTAATTGAGAACAAGTCATATAATAACAAGCCCTAATTTTATCTTTTATTTTTATACTTTAACGTGATATCAAAGCTCAGGCTAGCAGGAGACTCAGTTTCGACGCCCTGTCATCCCTAATATTTATCACAATTTATCGTGGACACGAAATGCAAATTTATGCCCCAAAGATGGGTGCCCGTGATCCATTCTTCGACACATAATTTGGCTTTCGAGTGTTAGAATACTAATATAAGATCCTGAAAAGGGTCTTCCTTCAAAATTTTGAGATTTTAGAGCGACTGATTCCATGACATGGTATCTAGAAAGATTTGTTCGATCCGGGATAGGTTGATGAAAAGTCAAACGTGGCATCTTCCACACATGGGGTTTAAAATATGTGGTATCTAGAGCTAGGTTTCTTCGATTCGGGTGATGAAAAGTCAAATATGGCATCTTCCACATATTGGGTTTAAAACATGTGTTTTGTTAATTTTTTCTTTCTGTCTTCTTCTTCAAATCGGTTTTTTTCTTTTTCATGAATACTTTGAGATTTAATAATGAAAACTGTAGTTTTTCTTTGAATTGGTTGGATTTCCCCCAAGTAAATAAAATTGATTTTGGTTGAAATTTTTTTTGCTCATTTTGGTTGGGACTCACATACACAATCTTTGCCTCTCTTTGATGATATTAGCTTATTAAAAATATTGTTTTTTCCTTTTTTTCCCTCTCATCTTCTTTTCCTTTTCTCGTGTTTATGATGGGGTAGCCCTAGGCACATCTGTATACCTTTTCCGCATTTTATTATTTTATTTGCTGCTCTAGGCACATTGATCCTTCGCAGGATTGTTTTACTTTATTTAGTGTTTTAGTCACATTGGCTCTTAAAGGGATTATTTTAGTTTATTTGATACTCTAGGCACATTAGCCCTTTACGAGATTGGTTTAGTTTATAATGTGCTTTAGGCATACTAGTTGAGAACCCGTGTAAAATACGGGTCGAGATCAATATAATAATGATTATAGAAATTAATTCTAAATTATATAACTAAAATTTTTTATCGAAACTTTAGCCAAGTAATAAGCAACACGATTGACGGATAATTTAATAAAATATTAAATCAACATTACTAAGTAATTGCATATTATATTTCTTATTGTTAGCTAGATTTGTATTTTTATATAGTTTGTAATCGTAAATTTTTTTCTAATAAAATATTCTTTATGTATGTATAAACTTTCATTTGGTGCTAAAATAGAATTTTGTATGAATCTAGAAATACAATGTATATACGGTTCCATTTATATAAAAATAATATAAATATGTGGTATATAAGAATCAAAAAACATGTAAGATTATATATAGAATTATAAGTCATATAAGAATAAAAAAAGAATAATAATGATATATTTAGAGCTATAGTAAGATTTAAAAAGGGGTGAAACCAAAAGTTTGTGAAATCGAAAGGGGTGAAATCAAAGTACCCCTTAAAAGATGGATTCCCATATTAATAACAATGTATAAAGGATTCCATTTCATTATTTTAATAAAAAGTAAAAAAGAATTTTGTGAAAAATAGAAATATCGTATTTATAATATGATTCAACAATCTATATTTTGTTAAAAAACAACACAAAACTCTACATGAAATAGAAATTTAGGGGTGTAACCAAAATACGGCTACTAAGATGAAAGCAAGTACCCTATGAAGAAATAATTTAGAGTTCTACGAAAATAGAATTATAATCATAATATGGTTTGAATAATTTAATTACTTTTAGGGGTGAAACCAAAATACAGTGTTTATAATATCCATATTATTTTATTAAAAAGGAATTCCACCAACAAAGTAAAATATTCTAAATTAAAAAATTCGAATTTAGACACATGACCTATTTACTTGGTCTTGGTTTATATTTTTCGGAACCTATTTAGTTGGGCCAATATATGAACCTATTTATTTTAAAACATAATTAAAAATAGGATTCAGACCCATAAAAAATAATAAAAAGAAAAGCATGGCTTATAAAATTCAAAAATGGGTAAAAATAATATATACATAATTATAAGTTGTATAAGAATAAAAAAGGATAAAAATAATACACTTAGATTTATAACATGAATTATAAAAGGTGAAACCAAAAGGCGGTGGAACCAAAAAATAAATGAAACCAAAGTACCACTTAAAATGAGGTTTCGCTTATTAATAAAGGTTATTAAATGGTCCTTTGAGGGATTAAATTAGTTTAATTGGTGCTCGTGTTGGTTATAATTCAAACTACACAGCAATAATGGGCAGTTATATATATAATAACAAGAACAAGGCAAATAACCAAATAATGAAATAAAATACGAAGGCTAGCAAACTATAATCAAAGACTATAATTGACAAAGAAAATAAAGAAAACTTATCTCTTATCGCTTTCCAAATTCTGATAAGAAGAAGAACACAACAGCTGAGTCGCCAAACCCTTCAAGAGGACTTGACTTATTGCCCCCACTTAAGTTGTGATGGAATGGAGCAATATCGCTTTCAGGATAAAACAGCAACAGATCAATCTAGTCACAGAACCAGCAATGATCAACGGCGACTCGTACCTCAGTTTGCCCATAAAAAGCCTATGCAACTCATATCTGTTTGCGAGGTAGGAATCGAGACTTGTGTTATATTAATCTCAAGTATACCTCTCAATATATATGCATCTCAAGTTGCTCTTCTTCTATTTTACTCGATGTGGTATCTCAAGTAACAAAACAGAAAAAGTAAACAAAATGGATTTCCCTTATTATTTATACTAGCTCCTAAACCCGTGCAAGGCACGGGTAATTCTTATCTATTAATTTTTAAATATTTTAATATTTATTAAATATATATTTTACAAATATTTGTAGCCGAAGAATATGGGTATATTTATAAAAAATATGTAAGAACGTGTAATATTCAAAGTGATTGTAGTATAAAGGAAAACGTTATTTTAATTTTCTTTACTGAACATTTTACTCTTTAAAATAAATGATTTGAATTAACTATACAATAAGAATTGATCCAAATCATTGAAGTAGAGCATGATTATTAATTAATGGTAGGTAAACATTTCATACCGAGATGTTTTTAGTTTTTAACAGTAATGAAAATTTTAAAATTATCGTGAAATGGGCAATGATCGTTATGTGCGTTGTTTTAAGAGTTTTTTTATCTTCTCACCATGTTCAAATATCAGCTGTATTAATTACTTCCCCCATGCAATTCGTGGGCATACTCGACGTCACGTATTATGTGCTTACGGGGGTATAGATTGATTCTAAAATATTTATTCATAAATATGATTTTATGTTCATAATTTTTAACTAATTATCGATTCATAGGGAATGATCCTCTGCTCTTATTATAAGATCGTGAATGGATATACATATATTTTAGTAAAGAGAAAAATTTTCTTCGTTAAATCTTTTCGTCTCAAATCTATTTCTTTACGACCTCCTTCCATAGATGACTAAAAAAAGTACCGAGTTATTTTTGTACCGGCCTATCCCCTTGCCATTTTGCTCCTGTTGGGAAAAACATGATTATTTGATTGTGTTATAAGTCATATATAAATTATACGTCAATTTTAATGGTAAAAAAGTAATCAACCAAATTACCAAAGTAATGAAAATGGTGGGTAATCAATTGACTTGTGAATTACAGATGTGTTGAAAATTTGTGAAGGGTTTGGTTCGGTCGATTTGTATTCGGTTTAAAAAATATTAAAACCAAACCGCAACCATATTATCGGATCGGTTTTTATTTGGTTTGGTTATTAATTGGTTCGGTTTTTAATGTTGCGGTTTGGTTCAGTTTTGTTCGGTCTTGATTTCGGTTTCAGTTTTTGGTTCGGGTTTGCTCATCCCTAGAACAGTCACAAACGTGTACAATAAAATATCGATGAATGAATACATTCGGGAATGTAATTTTTTTATTTACCGAGATTATTAATTTATTTTATGAGTTTATTTATTTATCGAATGTTCGTCTATCGATACTGTATATTTTATGCTTATGAATATCCTACATTATTCTTTTATAAAATTCGCATAAAGAGGCTAACATGCTTCGATGGTTACAGAGAAAAATATATTTTTTAAAATTATTATGATTCGAAGATCATGCTTCGGTTCGTTGATTAGAATAAGTTGGCTATATTACACAAGAAATTTGGGTTTAAAACGAAAAATTTTATTAAAGTTGTCTATGAACTCTAAATTTAACTATAAATAAAAAGTAGTACAATTAAAATACATGTACTCTTTTTTGTTTTGCCCTAATATAAAGCTAGTATATAGAAATGAGTTAATTAATAAAGTCTCAAATCATTATATTTTATAGATATATTAAAATAAATATCAAATTAAATATAGAGTAAGACACAGTGTAAATAAATAACCTCTACCTCAACACTTAATGTTATCAGAAGTTACACAAATGTGTCTGTAGCTCAAGTGGTTGATATGCTAAAGTTACAAATAGTTGACTTGGGTTCGATTCCCATCCAAAGCAACAATTTTTAATATTTAATAAAATACATGGGTAAAATAGTAATTACAAATAAAATGTTTCTCCAAAACTTGATGTTGCAGTATTATATATATAATAGATAATAGATTATATCCTAATTAATTAATATTACTATTACAAAATATATTCAGAATATGATTAAAATAATCCTTACTCAATATATTTAATATTAATTAATTAAATAATCAATATAAATAATTAAACTTATAATAGAAAAGAAAATATAAGAGTTTCCACTAGCACTAGGCCACACAAGCATTCCACTTATGCCAGTAGTTGTAAACAACACTAACACAAGATACTATATAAACTCAATATTTTTCTTTTACAATATCAATGTGGGACAAATTCCCCATAACCCATTTCAAACAAGCAACTTTGTCTCAATATATTCATGGATTCCATTAAAAGATGTCTTAGATCCAAATATGAAAGTTCAAGTCCTCATGTCAAGGAATAACCTCCAAGTGTTAGCTTCCGGAAATCATATCAAGAACATATATAAAATATGCCTCAAACTTTTCATTTTCTAACAATCCCCCACAAATCCATAATTAAATTGTATACCAGATTTTATACATGACATATTTTTCAGAGTCGGTACCCTTCCGGGTTTGAACCCTCCTAAGTCCTCTACTTCGATGGCTACCGGATACAGATGGAATATTTCACCTTGAATTTTTATCTGTTGGACATAACCACACTCCATAGATGACGACAAGTCAAAGGCTATGGTGTCAATCTACGGCTTTGAGACATTAATGGTCATGTCTCAATCCTGTTCACCGAATATTTTGAGGAATAACCCTTTCCTCTAATTACGACCACACAATTACATTCGTTTAGCTGGGCATCTCCATAGATGTAATGCTATCATCTCGTCAAATGACTTGACCCCATTCAGAGTTCAAATAACTCTTGCTAACTAGCAGTTCAAGTACCTCTTAAGGTTTACAGGGGATAGACTTAGATACATAAGTATCTAAATGTATATGGTAGAGGTACTACCAATTCATCCTTACAACTTGTTATTACCACATTGAATACACTTCGAGGGATCTCCTCTCAGGTGTATTGGGTTCCTGCTGTTGATGAATTATAATGGGTTATCAGCCCCATCCCCAACCTTGACTTAAGGACTACAGCATGCTCAAGCCCTTTAGTCAACGGCTCAGCTATATTATCCTGAGTTCCTATACACTCTATAGCTATAATCCTATCAGACACAAGACCCCTTATAAACTTTAGTCTAACTTGGATGTGTCTCTTTATTTTAGCATTATAATTAACACTTCTGATCTTGTCGATAGTTGTATGGCTATCACAATGAACAGAAATGGCAGGAAGTAGCTTGCTTACTACAAGTAACATTGACATGAGTTCATGTAACCATTCAGCCTATGTCCCCGTGGCATCAAGTGCACACAACTCAGCCTCAAAAGTAGACCGAGTAATCAAAGTCCGTCTAGAAGACTTCCAGGACACAGTTCCACCCGCAAGGGTAAACACATATCGAGTCACTCCATTGGAACCAGATTTCTTAGTTATCCAACTTGCATCACTGTATCCCTCGAGTACCCCCGAAAATCTCCGGTAATGCAAGCCAAGGGAAATAGTTCCCTTTAGATATCTAAGAACTCTACCCAGTGCCTCCCAATGGGTCTTGTTTGGACAACTTGTATATCTAGCCAACTTAGACACGGAATAAGAAATATATGGCCTAGTCACATTAGCAAAATATTGCAAACTCCCAATAATCTGAGAATACCTTAACTGAGACACAGGAACTCCTATACTATTCTTGACTAAGGCAACTTTTGAATCATATGGTGTACTAACGATTCTACCATTTGAATAACCGTACTTCTCAAGTATAGATTTCTCTATATAATGAGATTGTGACAAAGTTATTCAATCAATTGACTTGAGTCAACTTGATCCCAAGAATCACACTAGCCTCACCCATATCCTTCATCTCAAAGTGCTTCTTCAAGAAACTCTTTGTCTCGTTAATATTCTCAATATTGGTTCCAAACAACAAGATATCATCTATATACAAGCACACGATCACACAATCATTACCTCTAACCTTACAGTGGACACACTTGTCACTTTCATTAACTAAAAACTCAAAGTCTAAAACAGTTTCATCAAACTTTTTATGTCAGTCTATAGGTGCTTGTTTAAGTCCATAGATGGACTTAACTAGTCTACATACTTTCCTCTCATTAGCAGAAGCACAAATCCCTCAAGCTGATCCATATAAATCTCTTCTTCAAGGTCACCATGAAGAAAAGATGTCTTTACATCCAACTGATGGATGATAAGACCAAGTACGGAAGCCAATGCAATAAGCAATCTAATTGTTGTCATTCTAGCAACATGAGAGTATGTATCAAAATAGTCAATTCCTTCTCTTTGCCTAAAGCCCTTAGCAACTAGCATGACCTTATACTTATCTATTGAGCCATCAGGGTTTAACTTCCTCTTGAAAATCCATTTACATCCTATAGTAGAACACCCATGAGGGAGATCAACTAAGTCTCATGTTCTGTTTAAAACAATTGAGTCAATTTCACTCTTTATATTGACTTTCCAATGCCTTGACTCCGAAAAATCCATGGCTTGACGGAAAGTTAAAGGCTCATCCTCGACATTATAAGTGATAAAGTCACTTCCAAAGTCCTTGACTATCTTTGCACACTTACTCCTTCTAGTTTCCTTTACTTCGTTAGGAGTAGAGCTACTAAGGATCCACCCCCACATTTGTCATCTTTTCCACATGATTAGGAATAGAACTCGATATGAGTGGGATCATCCTCAGAACTACCCAAAGGTATACCAGTCTTTATAGGGAATACTTCATCAAAGAAAGTTGCATCACGAAACTCAACTATCGTATTCTCCATAATATCATCTATGTCAGATTTTACTACTAATAATCTCATAGAAGTTGTGGTTTCAAGATAACCCATAAAGATACAATTAATAGTTTTTGGACCCAGTTTCTTTCTCTTATATTATGGGACAAGCACCTTAGCAAGGCATTCCCACACACGAAGATAACTCAAACTTGTCCTACGCTTTCTCCATAATCCATATAGTGTCTTGTCCATATGTTTCAGATGGACTATTCAGAATATGGCAAGCCGTATTCAGAGCCTCTCCCCACATGTACTTAGGCAACCCAGAATTAATTAGCATAGCGTTAATCATGTCTTTAAGAGTTCTGTTCTTTCACTCTGCCACCCCCTTAGACTCAGGTGTGTATGGTGGAGTAACCTCATGAACTATTCCATTGCTTGCACAAAATTCATTAAACAAGGGACTCGTATACTCACCACCTCTATCAGATCTCAAACGTTTACGTACTTTTCCAGTTTGTGTTTCAGCTTCATTTTTATATATAATGAATTTATCTAGTGTTTCAACCTTATGTTTAAGTAAATAAATATAACAATATCTACTACAATCATCTATTAAGGTAATGAAATATCTACAGTGATCCTTAGTCAACACACCACTAAATTCACATATGTCTGAGTGCACTAAGTCTAACAAGTCTGAATCCCTAACAACATTATGAAAAGGTTTCCTTGTTTGTTTAACAGTTACACACACTTGACACTTAGATTTCTTATCAATGGCTTACTTTGGAATCAACTCTAAATACATCATATTCTTTAGAGCACCAAAATTTAAATGACCAAGACGTAAGTGCCACAAATCAGATGATTCTACATAATTAACAGAAGGTGTAACACTATCATTAATAAAACCACCCAAAACGGGTTCAACATTTATTAAAAACAAACCATCATATAAGTAACCCTTGCCAAAGAATGTACCAGTATGAGTAATAACTACTTTATTACACTTCAAAGAAAGTTCAAAGCCATTTTTAACTAAACAACTTCCACTTATAATATTTTTACGAATAAAGGGAACATGATGCACTCCAGTGAGAGATAGAATCCTCCCAGAAGCAAACTTCAGGTCCACATTTCCTATTCCAAGCACTTGTGCAGCACTAGCATTCCCCATCATCACTGTCACTCCATGACTCTATTGATAAGATACAAATAAGCTAATATCATCATAAATATGTACATTAGCTCCAGTATCAATCAACCACTCATATGACAAATAAGTGGAAAGTAGTACAGGGTTGTAGGTAGCATACGCGTCATCAGTTCCAGAGGCAACAACCTCACCAATGACCATGTTAGCTACTGGCCCACTCGTGGTTCTAAGTCCAAGCACAGTATTTGCTTGAGCTACCACTCCAGCTTTCTTAGCTTTTTTACTTGGACAGTCCTTGCTCCATTGACCAACCTTTCCACAAGACCAACATGATTTGTTCGCCTTTGGTTTCTTATCCTTGTTCTTATCAAGTTTAATGTTAGCTTTTTAGTGACTACCTTTCTTTTCTATCCTACAATCATAGGCAATACATGTCCCTATTTGGACTTGTGCTGCTCCTGTACAGAGATGTTCAACATCAAGTTAGTCCATGTGATCTCTCCTTTCTGTCTTTTCAGGGAGAGAGCAAACTCTTCCCAAGACTTAGGGTGCTTTTGAATCACAGACATCGCTTAAAACTTCTCAGGCAAGACCATATCAGACTCACCCAAAACATGAACCAACATCTCAAACTCATAAACATGTTTAGTCATGAATTTCCCATCCACCAACTTGAAATCAAGAAACCTAGCCACAGAATACTTCTCAAGTCCTTGAGAATCAGTATTGTGGGTTTGGTCCAGCTTATCCCATAAGACAATAGCAGTATAGGCATTTGATGAATAAACATCGAACAAGGTATTTTCCAAGGCTGCCAAAATGGTTGCCCTAGCCACCCCATCCTTCTCAGCCCATAAAGCATAAGCCTTAACAGATTCAGCTTTCTCTTGATCCAACATAGGAGGATCATACTGTACCACTGGTCATAGACCCTTAACCGTTAACCAGAGCTTTATCTTTTTCTGCCAACGAGAAAAAGAAACTCCACCACCGAATTTATCAGGCATACCTGATAAATCAATTGGCTAGGGAAAACGGTACGTAGTCCAATCAATGGAAACAGTACCACCAGAACCAGTTTCAACAGTATTAGGAACATCACTAGTTTCGTTAACCATCTTGCTAATTAACTATATATATATATAACAATAATCTCTTCAAGATTGTTAGGTATAATTCTAACTACACAGCAAAAATGGGCAGTTATATATATAATAATAAGAACAGGGCAAATAACGAAACAAAACACGAAGGCTAACAAACTATAATCAGAGACTGTAATTGACAAAGAAAATAAAGAAAATTTATCTCTTATCGCTTTCCAAATTCTGATAAGAAGAAGAACACAACAGCTGAGTCGCCAAACCCTTCAAGAGGACTTGACTTATTGCCCCCCACTTAAGCTGTGATGGAATGCAGCAATATCGCTTCCAGGATAAAACAGCAACAAATCAATCTAGTCACAGAACCAGCAATGATCAACGGCGACTCGTACCTCAGTTTGCCCATAAAAAACCTATGCAATTCATATATGTTTGCGAAGTAGGAACCGAGACTTGTGTTATATTAATCTCAAGTATACCTCTCAATAAATAGGCATCTCAAGTTGCTCTTCTTCTATTTTACTCGATGTGGTATCTCAAGTAACAAAACAGAAAAAGTAAACAAAATGGGTTTTCCTTATTATTTATATTATATCCTGATTAATTAATATTAATATTATAAAATATATTCAGAGTATGATTAAAATAATCCTTACTCAATATATTTAATATCAATTAATTAAATAATCAATATAAATAATTAAACTTGTAATAGAAGAGAAAATATAAGAGTTCCCACTAGTACTAGGCCACACAAGCATTCCACTTATGCTAGTAGTTGTAAACAAAACTAACACAAGATGCTATATAAACTCAATATATTTCTTTTACAATATCAATGTGGGACAAAATCCCCATAACCCATTTCAAACAAGCAACTTTGTCTCAATATATTCATGGATTCCACTAAGAAAATGTCTTAGATCCAAATATGAAAGTTCAAGTCCTCATATCAAGGAACAACCTCCAAGTGTTAGCTTCCGTATATCATATCAAGAACATATATAAAATATGCCTCAAACTTTCCATTTTCTAACACTAAGCACACTGACCCTTCGCGGGATTTGATTAGATTTGGACACAGTTTGAATTTGAATAAAGTTTGTTGGTTTGAGTTCGATACGTTTGAGATTTAATTCTGGTTTTAGATTTGATTTGGAATTGGTTTGGATTGGATTTTCTATTGGGTTTGGTTTTAGATTTGGATTCAATTTCGTTTGCGGTTTTGGTATTGGTTCCAGATTTGGTTTACTTCTAAAACTATTTTAGTTTATTATTGGGTGAATGAATCATTCTTCTTCTCTTGCTAATTGGATACTCTGTTTTCTCTTGTTTTGTGGTTACATTTTTGTTCTTATTTTGTGCTTGTGTGCAGCTTGGATTCGCTTGGAAGTATTTGGTTTGTTTGGATTCATGACTCTATTTTATGGATTGGCTTGGATGCTCTTGTTTCTAGTGTTTATTTTGTTACAGTTTTGAATTTGTTTGATTACGTGACTTCGTTTGTTGTTTGCTAAACTCTCGATTCACCATCGTGAGTTTAAGGGGTAATGTTGACATATATAATATTATAATCGGATAATATTATTATTATAATAGTTTTTTGTTAGAATGTTTTTCTTTATTATTGTTTGATTATGGTCAATATAAGTGTATTTTCCATTATAATTGAGAATAAGTCATATTATAATAAAATTATAATTCTATCTCTTATTTTCATACTTTATCACATATATTTCTTGTGTCAACACAATATAAGACACAATGCCTTTAACACTTGCGTTTTGGTGCAAAACGATGGATTGAATTGCGTTTCCATGCCACGCAATATATACATATGTTAACCTATGTTTATGTATGGCGATAAATAGACCAAACTTCAAAAAAATTGTATGTTTTCTCTTTAGTAAAACTTGTGTTTTTTCTTCAAACTAGAACTTTATATGCATTTTTAGGGTTCTAAACTAAAAAACCTCTGTTCACGCAATATTTGCAGAGTTTATAGACATTACATGTGTGCCATTGCAAGCCAGATT
This sequence comes from Apium graveolens, assembly GCF_009905375.1. Classification (NCBI taxonomy): domain Eukaryota; kingdom Viridiplantae; phylum Streptophyta; class Magnoliopsida; order Apiales; family Apiaceae; genus Apium; species Apium graveolens. The sequence continues at coordinate 304,824,593 of NC_133652.1, forward strand.
TTGATGATGTGTGATGTTTTGTTAGATATGATTTTACAATTAATTAATAAACTAAGTCCCACCAAATAAATGTTATAGACAAATTCATTCGACTATTTAAGTTAACTTTGTAAATATATATTGATTATCTTTATTAGTCAAATAATTATAAATTGTAGACAATAGATAATATTATTATATCTAATCACTATTTCAAATAATAAAAATGAAAATTTTTGATAAACTTTTTCAAACCATTTTATAATGTAATTTAGTTTTTCAACTTTAATATTATAAATTAATTTCGATTAATGAACCATTTCATTCAAACAGTTTTCCCTGCGATTAAATAAATCCACATTTCACCATTGCCGTGAATTAATTGTTGTTCCCGATTTACGAGTATACAATTAAATAAATCGATATTTCACCATCACCATTAGAGCAGTATTCTAAGCAGTAATCTGAGTCAAGCTCCTTGCGAGCAGCTCGAGCTCGAACTCATTTTATAAGACCGGCTCAAGCTCGGAAATGGGTCGAGTTCGGCGACACTTTTGTATCCGTTTATAAAAAATGAGCCAAGCCGAGTATGTGCCGAGATCGAATAGAGCTCGACTCGATACCCGAAACTCGACCCGGCTTAACTCGAACTCGAGCTCGTATAAAAAAACAAGAATCAGAATAAATTTAATCAGATTCATTCTTTCAGAAATATAAACAAACACTTTGTTTACAACTTTAATGTTATAAATTAACTCGGTGAATGATGTTATTTATGTTTCAAATAATAATAATGAAAATTTTTGATAAACTTTTTCAAACCATTTTATAATGTAATTTAGTTTTTCAACTTTAATATTATAAATTAATTTCGACTAATGAACCATTTCATTCAAACAGTTTCCCCTGCGATTAAATAAATCCACATTTCACCATTGTCGTGAATTAATTGTTGTTCCTGATTTACGAGCATACAATTAAATAAATCGATATTTCACCATCACCATTAGAACAGTATTCCAAGCAGTAATCCGAGTCAAGCTCCTTGCGAGCAGCTCGAGCTCGAACTCGTTTTATAAGACCCGGCTCAAGCTCGGAAATGGGTCGAGTTCGGCGACACTTTTGTATCCGTTTATAAAAAACGAGCCAAGCCGAGTATGTGCCGAGATCGAATAGAGCTCGACTCGATACCCGAAACTCGACCCGGCTTAACTCGAACTCAAGCTCGTATACAAAAACAAGAATCAGTATAAATTTAATCAGATTCATTCTTTCATAAATATAAACAAACACTTTGTTTACAACTTTAATGTTATAAATTAACTCGGCGAATGATGTTATTTATGTTTCAAATAATAATAATGAAAATTTTTGATAAACTTTTTCAAACCATTTTATAATGTAATTTAGTTTTTCAACTTTAATATTATAAATTAATTTCGACTAATGAACCATTTCATTCAAACAGTTTTCCCTGTGATTAAATAAATCCACATTTCACCATTGTCGTGAATTAATTGTTGTTCCCGATTTATGAGCATACAATTAAATAAATCGATATTTCACCATTAGAGCAGTAATCCGAGTCAAGCTACTCGCGAGCAGCTAGAGCTCGAACTCGTTTTATAAGACCCGGCTCAAGCTCGGAAATGGGTCGAGTTCGGTGACATTTTTGTATCCGTTTATAAAAAACGAGCCAAGCCGAGTATGTGCCGAGATCGAATAGAGCTCGACTCACCCGAAACTCGTCCCGGCTTGACTCGTATACAAAAACAAGTATCAGAATATATTTAATCAGATTCATTCTTTCAGGAATATAAACAAACACTTTGTTTACAAGAAAAATGATAAAAGAAAACACACAACACACCCAATACAAATACATAATTGGGTTTGAATTGATTCGGTGAATGATGGAGAGGAGTTTGGGTTTGGTGAATATGATAGGAATTAGGTCGCGTTTGAAAGGCTCACAGCTAAAGCTGGCCAGTTGGGCGGTCCATGCGGTATGGGTCGGGCTGAATGCGGGTTGAGCTCGTGAAGCATGAAAATTAAACCGACAAGCAAGTTGAACGAATCGGGCCGGGCCGGGTTCGAACTGACAGACAAGGACTCGTAACCGACACTGGACTCGTGAGCGATGCGGGCTAAACCGGGTTGAGTGTGGGCTGTGCGTGTTGAGTGCGGGCTGAGTGGGTTGAGTGCGGGCTGTGCATCCATCCATGTGCATTCTACTGTCTACTATGTCTATGTCACATCACATGTGATGTGAATGTAATGTGCGGCAAGTAGTAATCACTTATATTATTTTAATAGAAAATTTGTGTGTATAATAAATATTTTTTACTATATAAAATTCGAAATTAGTATAACAATGTTTATTAAAAAATTATTAATAAAATGTAACATTATTTTCTATTATGTCATATAATTTATTCGAAAAATAATAACTATAATCAATTAATTTTATTATTTTAGGTTTTTGGTTAAAAAGAGGACGGTACCTCTTATAAATTTTATTAATTAAAAAAAATTACAAATGATGTGAGAGGACTCCTCTCTAAAAAAACGGAACAAACCGCAACAAACATTAAAAAATTACAAATCAAATGATATTAAAACTTTAAAAAAAATTACATTAAATATTTTGCGGGCGGGCTGTGCGGGCTCGTGCGGGCTGTGCGAGTTGCCTGGTCCGTGCAGCTCGTGCGGGCTTGGCTCGTGCGGGCTCGTGCGGTTTCGGGTTCTGAAATTAGATTTCGTATTCGGTTCACCTAATTTAGCGAGTTGGGCGGGTTTGAACCGGCCCGGTTCGGTCTGAATTTTTTCCGGTTTCCGTAAGAACCGGTCCCGAATGTGCGGTTCAAACCCGCACATTTGGCCGGCTCTACTCACAGCGAAGGTGTTTGCATGTTTGTGTATGTATTTGTAGTGGCGTGGAGGTTGAGGCCTGAGGGTGGTCATGGTAGAATTCTCACTTGGGCTTTACTTTGTTAAGAGGAGGGGTTTTGGGCTGGTCTTAATTGCACTAGGCTTTTTATAATTATGGTTAAAATGGGTTACCCGAACCCGGCTCGTTCAACCCGACTCACTAAATCTGACTAGTTACCCGAACCCGGCTTGTGAAAATAATGATCCGAAGAGACTTTTCAACTTGTATAAGATTTAAATCCGGCTCGGCTCGTTTAATTTAAATCAGAGTTCGAACTCGAATAACCCAAACCCGGCTCGGCTCGGCTCGACCCTAATTGAAAGGAATATGTCCTAAGTCCAATCATGTATTAGGATTTAGGAATAACTTCCTGTGTAATCTGTTTTGATTTCATTGATATTAATAAAAGACTAGTTTTATTTTTATTACGGGCTTTATCTATTTAAGTGCTTTATCTATTTAAGTGTTTAAATAAGATATACCATAGTTTAGAGTAAAGCTTTTTATGGATTATGATGAGATCATAATAGTGAGACCTAAAAGATGATAACTCTAAACTTAAATAGTTCCTGATCATAGGATTACTAACTGGTAATTAATAATCCGCAAAGATCGGTACATATTATGCTTGCTTCATTATGAAGGATATCTGTTCTCATAGACATTTGTGTGGTGACACTATAGCTAGTATGTAGGTGCTTATTATAGAATAAGTTCACTGAACATGACTCGCACAGCTGAACAACTGATGGAGTTCACTCACGTGTCAGCAGTTGTTCATATAGTGATAGTTGTACAAGTATCCTTAGACTTGAGGTCATCATAGTCATCTTGTATACACTGAACTATGCTTTGGTTTAGTTCTTAGTCTCCAGGGACAATTATTAGGGCTCTACTGGGTATAGGAATTTGTACACGAAGATAGTGTATGATCAATAAAGGATCTACCCCTTCCAGTGAAGGAAGCGAATGTTCAAGGCTGATCTACTTATGCTAGTTCAGGAATCTCTGGCCAGAGTGAATGAAATTAGAAAGGAGTTTCTAATTTGCATAGAACTAAGCATAGTAAATGGTAAGCAAGTGATTGAATTAGATAGGCTTGACACGAGATCCATGCCTTGTATTTAATCGGGACATTGTAGGGTAGAAGGAGTTTATTGTACGGTAACTATTCACTGAATAGGTTCTTGGTATTCTAAGCAGTGAATTTGTATTATCCGGATAGTCACGATATGCTGAGAAGTATCCCTCACGATGTAGAATAAATGTGATCAATTAATCAATCATATTTAATCAATTAGAGAATTTATATAAATAATGATAAAATAGTTTTATTATTATTTATTTCTACTACCGGCTTAATATTGAACCTACAGGGTTACACCATAAAAAGAGAATGATTTAATGGTGGAGGAATTAATTAATAATGGCTAATAATTATTTATTTATGAAATAAATAATTAATTGGCAAATTTAATAATTGATTAAATGAGATTTAATTGATTATAAATTAATTAAGAAAAGTTCTTAAATATTATTAATTAAGGATTTAATTTTTGGAAATTAAATCAAGAGAGAGAATTATTTCTAAAGTATTTAGAAAAAGAATTAATAATTAAAAGGTGTTTTAATTATTAATGAGAATAATAAATGGGATAATAATAATAATATTTATGGGAAAATTTCAGCTGAAAATTTTACCTATAAATATACTATTATAAACCCTATTTTTATTCTAACCCCAAAATTTTATAAAACCTAATTCTCTCCACCTCCTCCTCCTCCTTAACGTCGTTTTCTTGGTGGATACCGGTGGAGTGCTTCACGTTTGAGGAGCAGCTGCTAAGGATCTCCGATCGATGCTCTTGGATCGCATATTAAAGGTTAGTAATTGATCCCTACGTTTTTACCACGATGTATACGCTTTTATTTGGATTTTGTATGTGTAAAAGTGTTTTACCATGCCTCCGCTGCGATGAAAATCCATCAATGGTATCAGAGCATAGGTTGTATGCATATAGATCTGTGGTAAAAATTTCAGAATTTTATGTGTTTGTATGAATTAATTATGATTTTTACAAGTTATATCATGGATTAATTTTGTCTGATAAGAAATCGTTTCTCAGAATAATTTTGAATGTTGATCTGGGTTCTACAAGTGTTGTAGATCGTCTGGGTATTTTTTTCATAATTCTATGATGTATAGATTTTTTATTATGAATTTTTGAAGTTCTTGTAATTAAAATTCGTAATTAAATAAGTAAATATATGTATATATAGTATATATATATATATATGTTTGTATATATGCTGTTGTCTGCTGTTGTTTGTTGATGGCACGGACAAAGACACAGCAAAGCAAAGGTACAAGGAACAGTCAGGTACGGCGGCACGCTAGTCGAGGAGTAAAGACGGCGACTGCTGAAACCGAACGAAGGACCGCGCGTCGACCACGCGCGCGTGGGGCTCACGCGCTGGCGTGCCACGGGCTGGCGTGCCACGCGCGGCGCGTGGTAGACACGCGCTGGTGACGTCATGCTGACGGCATCAGATGACGTCATGCTGACGTCAGCGTAGGGTTCTGGGCGCGTGAAGCGCGTGGGCGAGTGGGCGCGCGTCGGCGGAGTTCGGACACGCGCCTGACAGCGCGTGTGCGCGTGGCCGCGCGTGGGGAACCTTATTTCGGCGCATGAGGGCGCGTGGGTAGTCAGAATAAGGCGATTTTGGTGCCGTTGGATTCGTCTTTTCGAGACGCTTCTAATGGTATATTATATGATATTTTATGAAATTGTTTCGAACTGTTTATAGCTAAAAGAAGTGTTTTTAAGCTATTTTTAACTATTTTAATTGCTTTTAAATGCTTCATGTGATACATAGAGATGTATAATGCTTAGACTAATGTGCTAGATGATATAATATGCCTACCTTGATGTTTATTCATGTTTATATATGTGATATATACTTAGTTTATCATGCGATGATAGATTTAGTTGAACTTAAATGAACATAAGGCGTTTGTTAGACAACCTAGTATAGTGAAATTGTTTCATAACCTTAAGAATAATATTATGAATACAATCATGAGATTCTTGTGTTTATGAAACACGTATTTGAATATGAATTTTCGATATGAGAGAAAGGATGATTCTGTCAACAACAGATTTCTATCTGTAAGAAAGGATTATTAAGTGACGCCTCTTGACAATGCTCCGCCCGATCTGGGAATCATCTGATTATTGATTATTGATTTGAAATATTTAATTTAAAAGTTAGAATCTCTTTATAATATGATTATGATTGTAACGTAATATAATCCCTCTAAAATTAAATAATATCAAGTAGTAATTGGCCAATGACACAACGGGCTTGTGTCGGTCATAGCCTTCCAACATGATAGAAAGTAGTTCTTATTTTTAAATCATTGTCGGTTCGTGCTACAGCCGAGGGCTTTGATTTCGAAATAAGAAATACTTGTCTATTACATAGAGATGTGTACATTGAATTAGAATCTAAAGGTCGGTACGTGCCACAGCCGTGGGCCTTTGGGAACTGATTCAATTGTACGGAATGTTGGGTTAGACTTGACTTAGAATATTGAGTTTGTCGTGCCACAGCCGTGACTCAATTATTCAAGAGGCTAAAGTTTGATTAGGGAATAACATTAGATGTAATTGACAAGAGTTGTCTGCCTATTGAACATTACATGGCGTTTCGTGCCACAGCCGGGGTTGTGTAATGGAATGTAGGATCCCTATTCCCACTAGCATTATGAATGCTTAATTTTTCACGTAGGGGGTTGAATAAATTAGGTAAACTAGTGGGAGCCACTTATGAATAAAGACCCGATTCATATAGTGTTTTAAAATGAAATCGAATATTTGCTAAGTGTTGTTATGTGTTTATCATTTACAGATTTACTTTGTACGTTATGTCTTCTGCACTATCACTCAGGAGCATACTAGATGCTCACAAATTGACTGGTCCTAATTATGCTGACTGGCTTCGAAACTTGAGAATTGTTCTCAGGATTGAGAAGCTGGAATACGTGATTGACTCACCTAAGCCTACTGAACCTGCTAGTGATGCACATAATGATGAACATGTTGTGTATCGTAGGTGGATAAATGATGCAAATGTTGCTCAATGCATCATGCTAGCTTCCATGAATATTGAGCTACAGAAGCAACATGAGCATATGGATGCTCACACTATCCTCATGCATCTACAAGAGTTGTATGATGTGGCGGGGAGGACAGCTCGATATGAGATATCGAAGTAGTTGTTCGGTTGTAGGATGTCTGAGGGATCATCTGTGAATGACCATGTACTTAAGATGATCAATTTGATTGAACGTCTTGGACAACTTGGTTTTTCCATGGATGGGGAGCTGAGCCAAGAATTGGTCTTGCAATCGCTTCCGACTTCGTTCTCGCAGTTTGTTGTGAACTTTCACATGAATAAGTTGGATGTCAGCCTGCCTGAACTCCACAACATGTTGAAGACTGCGGAATCGAATTTTCCCCCTAAGAAGAGTTTTGTTCTTCTAATTGGTGAAGGTTCCAATCCTAAGAAAAGGAAGAGGAACCCTTCCAAGAAGAAGAAAGTAGGTGAGAAAACGCCGGTTCCACCAAAAGCTGAAGACCCCAAGAGCAAAGTTGTTTGCTTTCACTGTAACAAGGTGGGGCACTGGAAGAGGAACTGCAAGGTTTACCTTGCAGAATTGAAGAAGAAGAAGGGTAGTGAGACTACCGCTTCTGATTCAGGTATGTTCATGATAGAAGTGAATATGTTATTAAATCAAATTTCTACTTGGGTATTAGATACCTCCTGTGGTTCTCAAATCTGCAATTTATTGCAGGGACTAAGGAGGAGTAGGACTCTTGAAGAAGAGGAGGTGATTCTACTGATGGGAAATGGAGCAAGAGTTGCTGCTGTAGATGTAGAATCATTTCATTTACATATGCCTACGGGCAAGACTATTATTTTTTAAATAATTGTTATTTTGTTCCCTCGATTGTAAGGAATATTATTCCCATGTTAGACTTGGCTGGATTTTCATTTATTATTGAGAATAATGAATGTTCTATTCTTAGAGATAATATTCTTTATGGACGTGGTACTTTAAATAATGGTCTGTATAAATGTGACATAATTTACTTCAGATTGAACAAACTAATAAAAGAAAAGGGATGATGAAAATCTCACTTCATTGTGGCACTGCAGTCTCCATTTAGTAGACATGGAGAGAGGGCTGCAAATTTGCTAGGAATGGTACACACAGATGTGTGTGGACCAATGTCTAAGCAAGCCATGGGTGGATTTTCATACTTCATTACTTTCATGGATAATAGATCTAGATTCGGATATGTGTTTGATGAAACACAAGTCTGAAGCCTTTGAAAAGTTCAAAGAGTATAAGTATGAAGTGGAGAAACAACCAAACATAGTATTATAACTCTTCGATCAGATCGAGGTGGTGAATACTTTAAATGAGTGTTTCTAGATGATCTCAAAGTAAATGGTATAGTCTCCCAGTAGACTCCTCCAGATTGGTATCTGAAAGGAGAAATCGAACTTTGTTAGACATAGTTCGGTCCATGATGAGCTATGAGAATCTTCCAGTATTCCTATAGGGTTATGCATTGGAAACCTCAGCATGCTTACTGAATAAGGTGCCTTCCAAATCTGTTCCTCAAACTCCGTATGAGATATGGAAAGAAAGGAAACTGAGTCTTAAACACGTTAAGATTTGGGGATGTCCAGCTTATGTCAAGTAAGTTGACCCAGATAAGCTGGAATATCGATCTGTAAAATGTAGTTTTATGGGATATCCTAAAGAGACTTTAGGTTATTACTTTTACACCGATCATCGGGTGTTTGTCTCCAGACATGCTACCTTCTTGGAAAAAGAGTTTATCCTTGAAGGAAACAGTGGGCAAAATTGAACTTGATGAAGTTCAAGAAGCACAAACTGCTACGGATCAAGTGGAAACACCTGTTCTGACTGAACAACCTTTTGTGGAACAGCCAATTCATAGGTCAGGGAGAGTGTCTCGCCAACCTAAGAGGTAATATGGCCTTGTCATTGAGAATGACAATGAGTTGTCGATCATTGATGATGACGACCCTGTGACCTATAATAAGGCTATGAGTAGTGTTGACTCAGAGAAATGGCATAGTGCCATGAAATCCAGAATGGAATCTATGTATACGGTATACAAAAGATAGATTAGAGCAGATGGCCAGGTGGAGACCTATAAGGCCAGGCTTGTGGCAAAAGGATTCAAACAAAGGCAATGGATTGACTTTGATTAAACCTTTTACCTGTAGCCCTGTTAAAATCAGTTCGGATTTTGCTTGCGATTGCCGCTTACTACGACTATGAGATCTGGCAAATAGCCAGATGGTTTTCTTTCCAAGAGAAAAGAAAACCTAGTGTGTAAGCTGCTGCGAACCATATGTGGTTTAAAGCAAGCTTCTCGAAAGATGGAACATTCGTTTTGATGAGACAATCAAAGAGTTTGATTTTATCAAAAATGTAGATGAACCATGCGTCTACAAAAGGGTTAGTGAGAGCGTGGTAACATTTCTTATATTGTATTGAATTAGAGTTGACACACATAACAACATAGCAGACCCACTCATAAAGCTACTTTATGAAAGTCACTTTGATCGTCATAAAGACAATATGGGTGTTAGATACCAGAGTGATTGGCTTTAGTACAAGTGGGAGATTGAAAGGAATATGTCCTAAGTCCAATCATGTATTAGGATTTAGGAATAACTTCCTGTGTAATCTGTTTTGATTTCATTGATATTAATAAAAGACTAATTTTATTTTTATTACGGGCTTTATCTATTTAAGTGTTTAAATAAGATATACCATAGTTTAGAATAAAGCTTTTTATGGATTATGATGAGATCATAATAGTGAGACCTAAAAGATGATAACTCTAAACTTAAATAGTTCCTGATCATAGGATTACTAACTGGTAATTAATAATCCGCAAAGATTGGTATATATTATGCTTGCTTCATTATGAAGGATGTCTGTTCTCATAGACATTTGTGTGGTGACACTATAGCTAGTATGTAGGTGCTTATTATAGAATAAGTTCACTGAACATGACTCGCACAGCTGAACAACTGATGGAGTTCACTCACGTGTCAGCAGTTGTTCACATAGTGATAGTTGTACAAGTATCCTTAGACTTTGGGTCATCATAGTCATCTTGTATACACTGAACTATGCTTTGGTTTAGTTCTTAGTCTCCAGGGACAATTATTAGGGCTCTACTGGGTATAGGAATTTGTACACGAAGATAGTGTATGATCAATAAAGGATCTACCCCTTCCAGTGAAGGAAGCAAATGTTCAAGGCTGATCTACTTATGCTAGTTCAGGAATCTCTGGCCAGAGTGAATGAAATTAGAAAGGAGTTTCTAATTTGCATAGAACTAAGCATAGTAAATGGTAAGCAAGTGATTGAATTAGATAGGCTTGACACGAGATCCATACCTTGTATTTAATCGGGACATTGTAGGGTAGAAGGAGTTTATTGTACGGTAACTATTCACTGAATAGGTTCTTGGTATTCTAAGCAGTGAATTTGTATTATCCGGATAGTCGCGATATGCTGAGAAGTATCCCTCACGATGTAGAATAAATGTGATTAATTAATTAATCATATTTAATAAATTAGAGAATTTATATAAATAATGATAAAATAGTTTTATTATTATTTATTTCTACTACCGGCTTAATATTGAATCTACAGGGTCACACCATAAAAAGAGAATGATTTAAATGTGTTATATTAATCTCAAGTATACCTCTCAATATATATTCATCTCAAGTTGCTCTTCTTCTATTTTACTCGATGTGGTATCTCAAGTAACAAAACAGAAAAAGTAAACAAAATGGGTTTCCCTTATTATTTATACTAGCTCCTAAACCCGTGCAAGGCACGGGTAATTCTTATCTATTAATTTTTAAATATTTTAATATTTATTAAATATATATTTTACAAATATTTGTAGCCGAAGAATATGGGTATATTTATAAAAAATATGTAAGAACGTGTAATATTCAAAGTGATTGTAGTATAAAGGAAAACGTTATTTTAATTTTCTTTACTGAACATTTTACTCTTTAAAATAAATTATTTGAATTAACTATACAATAAGAATTGATCCAAATCATTGAAGTAGAGCATGATTATTAATTATGGTAGGTAAACATTTCATACCGAGATGTTTTTAGTTTTTAACAGTAATGAAAATTTTAAAATTATCGTGAAATGGGCAATGATCGTTATGTGCGTTGTTTTAAGAGTTTTTTTATCTTCTCACCATGTTCAAATATCAGCTGTATTAATTACTTCCCCATGCAATTCGTGGGCATACTCGACGTCACGTATTATGTGCTTACGGGGGTATAGATTGATTCTAAAATATTTATTCATAAATATGATTTTATGTTCATAATTTTTAACTAATTATCGATTCATAGGGAATGATCCTCTGCTCTTATTATAAGATCGTGAATGGATATACATATATTTTAGTAAAGAGAAAAATTTTCTTCGTTAAATCTTTTCGTCTCAAATCTATTTCTTTACGACCTCCTTCCATAGATGACTAAAAAAAGTACCGAGTTATTTTTGTACCGGCCTATCCCCTTGCCATTTTGCTCCTGTTGGGAAAAACATGATTATTTGATTGTGTTATAAGTCATATATAAATTATACGTCAATTTTAATGGTAAAAAAGTAATCAACCAAATTACCAAAGTAATGAAAATGGTGGGTAATCAATTGACTTGTGAATTACAGATGTGTTGAAAATTTGTGAAGGGTTTGATTCGGTCGATTTGTATTCGGTTTAAAAAATATTAAAACCAAACCGCAACCATATTATCGGATCGGTTTTTATTTGGTTTGGTTATTAATTGGTTCGGTTTTTAATGTTGCGGTTTGGTTCAGTTTTGTTCGGTCTTGATTTCGGTTTCAGTTTTTGGTTCGGGTTTGCTCATCCCTAGAACAGTCACAAACGTGTACAATAAAATATCGATGAATGAATACATTCGGGAATGTAATTTTTTTATTTACCGAGATTATTAATTTATTTTATGAGTTTATTTATTTATCGAATGTTCGTCTATCGATACTGTATATTTTATGCTTATGAATATCCTACATTATTCTTTTATAAAATTCGCATAAAGAGGCTAACATGCTTCGATGGTTACAGAGAAAAATATATTTTTTAAAATTATTATGATTCGAAGATCATGCTTCGGTTCGTTGATTAGAATAAGTTGGCTATATTACACAAGAAATTTGGGTTTAAAACGAAAAATTTTATTAAAGTTGTCTATGAACTCTAAATTTAACTATAAATAAAAAGTAGTACAATTAAAATACATGTACTCTTTTTTGTTTTGCCCTAATATAAAGCTAGTATATAGAAATGAGTTAATTAATAAAGTCTCAAATCATTATATTTTATAGATATATTAAAATAAATATCAAATTAAATATAGAGTAAGACACAGTGTAAATAAATAACCTCTACCTCAACACTTAATGTTATCAGAAGTTACACAAATGTGTCTGTAGCTCAAGTGGTTGATATGCTAAAGTTACAAATAGTTGACTTGGGTTCGATTCCCATCCAAAGCAACAATTTTTAATATTTAATAAAATACATGGGTAAAATAGTAATTACAAATAAAATGTTTCTCCAAAACTTGATGTTGCAGTATTATATATATAATAGATAATAGATTATATCCTAATTAATTAATATTACTATTACAAAATATATTCAGAATATGATTAAAATAATCCTTACTCAATATATTTAATATTAATTAATTAAATAATCAATATAAATAATTAAACTTATAATAGAAAAGAAAATATAAGAGTTTCCACTAGCACTAGGCCACACAAGCATTCCACTTATGCCAGTAGTTGTAAACAACACTAACACAAGATACTATATAAACTCAATATTTTTCTTTTACAATATCAATGTGGGACAAATTCCCCATAACCCATTTCAAACAAGCAACTTTGTCTCAATATATTCATGGATTCCATTAAAAAGATGTCTTAGATCCAAATATGAAAGTTCAAGTCCTCATGTCAAGGAATAACCTCCAAGTGTTAGCTTCCGGAAATCATATCAAGAACATATATAAAATATGCCTCAAACTTTTCATTTTCTAACAATCCCCCACAAATCCATAATTAAATTGTATACCAGATTTTATACATGACATATTTTTCAGAGTCGGTACCCTTCCGGGTTTGAACCCTCCTAAGTCCTCCACTTCGATGGCTACCGGATACAGATGGAATATTTCACCTTGAATTTTTATCTGTTGGACATAACCACACTCCATAGATGACGACAAGTCAAAGGCTATGGTGTCAATCTACGGCTTTGAGACATTAATGGTCATGTCTCAATCCTGTTCACCAAATATTTTGAGGAATAACCCTTTCCTCTAATTACGACCACACAATTACATTCGTTTAGCTGGGCATCTCCATAGATGTAATGCTATCATCTCGTCAAATGACTTGACCCCATTCAGAGTTCAAATAACTCTTGCTAACTAGCAGTTCAAGTACCTCTTAAGGTTTACAGGGGATAGACTTAGATACATAAGTATCTAAATGTATATGGTAGAGGTACTACCAATTCATCCTTACAACTTGTTATTACCACATTGAATACACTTCGAGGGATCTCCTCTCAGGTGTATTGGGTTCCTGCTGTTGATGAATTATAATGGGTTATCAGCCCCATCCCCAACCTCGACTTAAGGACTACAGCATGCTCAAGCCCTTTAGTCAACGGCTCAGCTATATTATCCTGAGTTCCTATACACTCTATAGCTATAATCCTATCAGACACAAGACCCCTTATAGACTTTAATCTAACTTGGATGTGTCTCTTTATTTTAGCATTATAATTAACACTTCAGATCTTGTCGGTAGTTGTACGGCTATCACAATGAACAGAAATGGCAGGAAGCAGCTTGCTTACTACAAGTAACATTGACATGAGTTCATGTAACCATTCAGCCTTCGTCCCCGTGGCATCAAGTGCACACAACTCAGCCTCAAAAGTAGACCGAGTAATCAAAGTCCGTCTAGAAGACTTCCAGGATACAGTTCCACCCGCAAGGGTAAACACATATCGAGTCATTCCATTGGAACCAGATTTCTTAGTTATCCAACTTGCATCACTGTATCCCTCGAGTACCCCCGAAAATCTCCGGTAATGCAAGCCAAGGGAAATAGTTCCCTTTAGATATCTAAGAACTCTACCCAGTGCCTCCCAATGGGTCTTGTTTGGACAACTTGTATATCTAGCCAACTTAGACACGGAATAAGAAATATATGGCCTAGTCACATTAGCAAAATATTGCAAACTCCCAATAATCTGAGAATACCTTAACTGAGACACAGGAACTCCTATACTATTCTTGACTAAGGCAACTTTTGAATCATATGGTGTACTAACGATTCTACCATTTGAATAACCGTACTTCTCAAGTATAGATTTCTCTATATAATGAGATTGTGACAAAGTTATTCAATCAATTGATTGAGTCAACTTGATCCCAAGAATCACACTAGCCTCACCCATATCCTTCATCTCAAAGTGCTTCTTCAAGAAACTCTTTGTCTCGTTAATATTCTCAATATTGGTTCCAAACAACAAGATATCATCTATATACAAGCACACGATCACACAATCATTACCTCTAACCTTACAGTGGACACACTTGTCACTTTCATTAACTAAAAACTCAAAGTCTAAAACAGTTTCATCAAACTTTTTATGTCAGTCTATAGGTGCTTGTTTAAGTCCATAGATGGACTTAACTAGTCTACATACTTTCCTCTCATTAGCAGAAGCACAAATCCCTCAAGCTGATCCATATAAATCTCTTCTTCAAGGTCACCATGAAGAAAAGCTGTCTTTACATCCAACTGATGGATGATAAGACCAAGTACGGAAGCCAATGCAATAAGCAATCTAATTGTTGTCATTCTAGCAACATGAGAGTATGTATCAAAATAGTCAATTCCTTCTCTTTGCCTAAAGCCCTTAGCAACTAGCATGACCTTATACTTATCTATTGAGCCATCAGGGTTTAACTTCCTCTTGAAAATCCATTTACATCCTATAGTAGAACACCCATGAGGGAGATCAACTAAGTCTCATGTTCTGTTTAAAACAATTGAGTCAATTTCACTCTTTATATTGACTTTCCAATGCCTTGACTCCGAAAAATCCATGGCTTGACGGAAAGTTAAAGGCTCATCCTCGACATTATAAGTGATAAAGTCACTTCCAAAGTCCTTGACTATCTTTGCACACTTACTCCTTCTAGTTTCCTTTACTTCGTTAGGAGTAGAGCTACTAAGGATCCACCCCCACATTTGTCATCTTTTCCACATGATTAGGAATAGAACTCGATATGAGTGGGATCATCCTCAGAACTACCCAAAGGTATACCAGTCTTTATAGGGAATACTTCATCAAAGAAAGTTGCATCACGAAACTCAACTATCGTATTCTCCATAATATCATCTATGTCAGATTTTACTACTAATAATCTCATAGAAGTTGTGGTTTCAAGATAACCCATAAAGATACAATTAATAGTTTTTGGACCCAGTTTCTTTCTCTTATATTATGGGACAAGCACCTTAGCAAGGCATTCCCACACACGAAGATAACTCAAACTTGTCCTACGCTTTCTCCATAATCCATATAGTGTCTTGTCCATATGTTTCAGATGGACTATTCAGAATATGGCAAGCCGTATTCAGAGCCTCTCCCCACATGTACTTAGGCAACCCAGAATTAATTAGCATAGCGTTAATCATGTCTTTAAGAGTTCTGTTCTTTCACTCTGCCACCCCCTTAGACTCAGGTGTGTATGGTGGAGTAACCTCATGAACTATTCCATTGCTTGCACAAAATTCATTAAACAAGGGACTCGTATACTCACCACCTCTATCAGATCTCAAACGTTTACGTACTTTTCCAGTTTGTGTTTCAGCTTCATTTTTATATATAATGAATTTATCTAGTGTTTCAACCTTATGTTTAAGTAAATAAATATAACAATATCTACTACAATCATCTATTAAGGTAATGAAATATCTACAGTGATCCTTAGTCAACACACCACTAAATTCACATATGTCTGAGTGCACTAAGTCTAACAAGTCTGAATCCCTAACAACATTATGAAAAGGTTTCCTTGTTTGTTTAACAGTTACACACACTTGACACTTAGATTTCTTATCAATGGCTTACTTTGGAATCAACTCTAAATACATCATATTCTTTAGAGCACCAAAATTTAAATGACCAAGACGTAAGTGCCACAAATCAGATGATTCTACATAATTAACAGAAGGTGTAACACTATCATTAATAAAACTACCCAAAACGGGTTCAACATTTATTAAAAACAAACCATCATATAAGTAACCCTTGCCAAAGAATGTACCAGTATGAGTAATAACTACTTTATTACACTTCAAAGAAAGTTCAAAGCCATTTTTAACTAAACAACTTCCACTTATAATATTTTTACGAATAAAGGGAACATGATGCACTCCAGTGAGAGATAGAATCCTCCCAGAAGCAAACTTCAGGTCCACATTTCCTATTCCAAGCACTTGTGCAGCACTAGCATTCCCCATCATCACTGTCACTCCATGACTCTATTGATAAGATACAAATAAGCTAATATCATCATAAATATGTACATTAGCTCCAGTATCAATCAACCACTCATATGACAAATAAGTGGAAAGTAGTACAGGGTTGTAGGTAGCATACGCGTCATCAGTTCCAGAGGCAACAACCTCACCAATGACCATGTTAGCTACTGGCCCACTCGTGGTTCTAAGTCCAAGCACAGTATTTGCTTGAGCTACCACTCCAGCTTTCTTAGCTTTTTTACTTGGACAGTCCTTGCTCCATTGACCAACCTTTCCACAAGACCAACATGATTTGTTCGCCTTTGGTTTCTTATCCTTGTTCTTATCAAGTTTAATGTTAGCTTTTTAGTGACTACCTTTCTTTTCTATCCTACAATCATAGGCAATACATGTCCCTATTTGGACTTGTGCTGCTCCTGTACAGAGATGTTCAACATCAAGTTAGTCCATGTGATCTCTCCTTTCTGTCTTTTCAGGGAGAGAGCAAACTCTTCCCAAGACTTAGGGTGCTTTTGAATCACAGACATCGCTTAAAACTTCTCAGGCAAGACCATATCAGACTCACCCAAAACATGAACCAACATCTCAAACTCATAAACATGTTTAGTCATGAATTTCCCATCCACCAACTTGAAATCAAGAAACCTAGCCACAGAATACTTCTCAAGTCCTTGAGAATCAGTATTGTGGGTTTGGTCCAGCTTATCCCATAAGACAATAGCAGTATAGGCATTTGATGAATAAACATCGAACAAGGTATTTTCCAAGGCTGCCAAAATGGTTGCCCTAGCCACCCCATCCTTCTCAGCCCATAAAGCATAAGCCTTAACAGATTCAGCTTTCTCTTGATCCAACATAGGAGGATCATACTGTACCACTGGTCATAGACCCTTAACCGTTAACCAGAGCTTTATCTTTTTCTGCCAACGAGAAAAAGAAACTCCACCACCGAATTTATCAGGCATACCTGATAAATCAATTGGCTAGGGAAAACGGTACGTAGTCCAATCAATGGAAACAGTACCACCAGAACCAGTTTCAACAGTATTAGGAACATCACTAGTTTCGTTAACCATCTTGCTAATTAACTATATATATATATAACAATAATCTCTTCAAGATTGTTAGGTATAATTCTAACTACACAGCAAAAATGGGCAGTTATATATATAATAATAAGAACAGGGCAAATAACGAAACAAAACACGAAGGCTAACAAACTATAATCAGAGACTGTAATTGACAAAGAAAATAAAGAAAATTTATCTCTTATCGCTTTCCAAATTCTGATAAGAAGAAGAACACAACAGCTGAGTCGCCAAACCCTTCAAGAGGACTTGACTTATTGCCCCCCACTTAAGCTGTGATGGAATGCAGCAATATCGCTTCCAGGATAAAACAGCAACAAATCAATCTAGTCACAGAACCAGCAATGATCAACGGCGACTCGTACCTCAGTTTGCCCATAAAAAACCTATGCAATTCATATATGTTTGCGAAGTAGGAACCGAGACTTGTGTTATATTAATCTCAAGTATACCTCTCAATAAATAGGCATCTCAAGTTGCTCTTCTTCTATTTTACTCGATGTGGTATCTCAAGTAACAAAACAGAAAAAGTAAACAAAATGGGTTTTCCTTATTATTTATATTATATCCTGATTAATTAATATTAATATTATAAAATATATTCAGAGTATGATTAAAATAATCCTTACTCAATATATTTAATATCAATTAATTAAATAATCAATATAAATAATTAAACTTGTAATAGAAGAGAAAATATAAGAGTTCCCACTAGTACTAGGCCACACAAGCATTCCACTTATGCTAGTAGTTGTAAACAAAACTAACACAAGATGCTATATAAACTCAATATATTTCTTTTACAATATCAATGTGGGACAAAATCCCCATAACCCATTTCAAACAAGCAACTTTGTCTCAATATATTCATGGATTCCACTAAGAAAATGTCTTAGATCCAAATATGAAAGTTCAAGTCCTCATATCAAGGAACAACCTCCAAGTGTTAGCTTCCGTATATCATATCAAGAACATATATAAAATATGCCTCAAACTTTCCATTTTCTAACACTAAGCACACTGACCCTTCGCGGGATTTGATTAGATTTGGACACAGTTTGAATTTGAATAAAGTTTGTTGGTTTGAGTTCGATACGTTTGAGATTTAATTCTGGTTTTAGATTTGATTTGGAATTGGTTTGGATTGGATTTTCTATTGGGTTTGGTTTTAGATTTGGATTCAATTTCGTTTGCGGTTTTGGTATTGGTTCCAGATTTGGTTTACTTCTAAAACTATTTTAGTTTATTATTGGGTGAATGAATCATTCTTCTTCTCTTGCTAATTGGATACTCTGTTTTCTCTTGTTTTGTGGTTACATTTTTGTTCTTATTTTGTGCTTGTGTGCAGCTTGGATTCGCTTGGAAGTATTTGGTTTGTTTGGATTCATGACTCTATTTTATGGATTGGCTTGGATGCTCTTGTTTCTAGTGTTTATTTTGTTACAGTTTTGAATTTGTTTGATTACGTGACTTCGTTTGTTGTTTGCTAAACTCTCGATTCACCATCGTGAGTTTAAGGGGTAATGTTGACATATATAATATTATAATCGGATAATATTATTATTATAATAGTTTTTTGTTAGAATGTTTTTCTTTATTATTGTTTGATTATGGTCAATATAAGTGTATTTTCCATTATAATTGAGAATAAGTCATATTATAATAAAATTATAATTCTATCTCTTATTTTCATACTTTATCACATATATTTCTTGTGTCAACACAATATAAGACACAATGCCTTTAACACTTGCGTTTTGGTGCAAAACGATGGATTGAATTGCGTTTCCATGCCACGCAATATATACATATGTTAACCTATGTTTATGTATGGCGATAAATAGACCAAACTTCAAAAAAATTGTATGTTTTCTCTTTAGTAAAACTTGTGTTTTTTCTTCAAACTAGAACTTTATATGCATTTTTAGGGTTCTAAACTAAAAAACCTCTGTTCACGCAATATTTGCAGAGTTTATAGACATTACATGTGTGCCATTGCAAGCCAGATTTTGATGATGTGTGATGTTTTGTTAGATATGATTTTACAATTAATTAATAAACTAAGTCCCACCAAATAAATGTTATAGACAAATTCATTCGACTATTTAAGTTAACTTTGTAAATATATATTGATTATCTTTATTAGTCAAATAATTATAAATTGTAGACAATAGATAATATTATTATATCTAATCACTATTTCAAATAATAAAAATGAAAATTTTTGATAAACTTTTTCAAACCATTTTATAATGTAATTTAGTTTTTCAACTTTAATATTATAAATTAATTTCGATTAATGAACCATTTCATTCAAACAGTTTTCCCTGCGATTAAATAAATCCACATTTCACCATTGCCGTGAATTAATTGTTGTTCCCGATTTACGAGTATACAATTAAATAAATCGATATTTCACCATCACCATTAGAGCAGTATTCTAAGCAGTAATCTGAGTCAAGCTCCTTGCGAGCAGCTCGAGCTCGAACTCATTTTATAAGACCGGCTCAAGCTCGGAAATGGGTCGAGTTCGGCGACACTTTTGTATCCGTTTATAAAAAATGAGCCAAGCCGAGTATGTGCCGAGATCGAATAGAGCTCGACTCGATACCCGAAACTCGACCCGGCTTAACTCGAACTCGAGCTCGTATAAAAAAACAAGAATCAGAATAAATTTAATCAGATTCATTCTTTCAGAAATATAAACAAACACTTTGTTTACAACTTTAATGTTATAAATTAACTCGGTGAATGATGTTATTTATGTTTCAAATAATAATAATGAAAATTTTTGATAAACTTTTTCAAACCATTTTATAATGTAATTTAGTTTTTCAACTTTAATATTATAAATTAATTTCGACTAATGAACCATTTCATTCAAACAGTTTCCCCTGCGATTAAATAAATCCACATTTCACCATTGTCGTGAATTAATTGTTGTTCCTGATTTACGAGCATACAATTAAATAAATCGATATTTCACCATCACCATTAGAACAGTATTCCAAGCAGTAATCCGAGTCAAGCTCCTTGCGAGCAGCTCGAGCTCGAACTCGTTTTATAAGACCCGGCTCAAGCTCGGAAATGGGTCGAGTTCGGCGACACTTTTGTATCCGTTTATAAAAAACGAGCCAAGCCGAGTATGTGCCGAGATCGAATAGAGCTCGACTCGATACCCGAAACTCGACCCGGCTTAACTCGAACTCAAGCTCGTATACAAAAACAAGAATCAGTATAAATTTAATCAGATTCATTCTTTCATAAATATAAACAAACACTTTGTTTACAACTTTAATGTTATAAATTAACTCGGCGAATGATGTTATTTATGTTTCAAATAATAATAATGAAAATTTTTGATAAACTTTTTCAAACCATTTTATAATGTAATTTAGTTTTTCAACTTTAATATTATAAATTAATTTCGACTAATGAACCATTTCATTCAAACAGTTTTCCCTGTGATTAAATAAATCCACATTTCACCATTGTCGTGAATTAATTGTTGTTCCCGATTTATGAGCATACAATTAAATAAATCGATATTTCACCATTAGAGCAGTAATCCGAGTCAAGCTACTCGCGAGCAGCTAGAGCTCGAACTCGTTTTATAAGACCCGGCTCAAGCTCGGAAATGGGTCGAGTTCGGTGACATTTTTGTATCCGTTTATAAAAAACGAGCCAAGCCGAGTATGTGCCGAGATCGAATAGAGCTCGACTCACCCGAAACTCGTCCCGGCTTGACTCGTATACAAAAACAAGTATCAGAATATATTTAATCAGATTCATTCTTTCAGGAATATAAACAAACACTTTGTTTACAAGAAAAATGATAAAAGAAAACACACAACACACCCAATACAAATACATAATTGGGTTTGAATTTCGGTGAATGATGGAGAGGAGTTTGGGTTTGGTGAATATGATAGGAATTAGGTCGCGTTTGAAAGGCTCACAGCTAAAGCTGGCCAGTTGGGCGGTCCATGCGGTATGGGTCGGGCTGAATGCGGGTTGAGCTCGTGAAGCATGAAAATTAAACCGACAAGCAAGTTGAACGAATCGGGCCGGGCCGGGTTCGAACTGACAGACAAGGACTCGTAACCGACACTGGACTCGTGAGCGATGCGGGCTAAACCGGGTTGAGTGTGGGCTGTGCGTGTTGAGTGCGGGCTGAGTGGGTTGAGTGCGGGCTGTGCATCCATCCATGTGCATTCTACTGTCTACTATGTCTATGTCACATCACATGTGATGTGAATGTAATGTGCGGCAAGTAGTAATCACTTATATTATTTTAATAGAAAATTTGTGTGTATAATAAATATTTTTTACTATATAAAATTCGAAATTAGTATAACAATGTTTATTAAAAAATTATTAATAAAATGTAACATTATTTTCTATTATGTCATATAATTTATTCGAAAAATAATAACTATAATCAATTAATTTTATTATTTTAGGTTTTTGGTTAAAAAGAGGACGGTACCTCTTATAAATTTTATTAATTAAAAAAAATTACAAATGATGTGAGAGGACTCCTCTCTAAAAAAACGGAACAAACCGCAACAAACATTAAAAAATTACAAATCAAATGATATTAAAACTTTAAAAAAAATTACATTAAATATTTTGCGGGCGGGCTGTGCGGGCTCGTGCGGGCTGTGCGAGTTGCCTGGTTCGTGCAGCTCGTGCGGGCTTGGCTCGTGCGGGCTCGTGCGGTTTCGGGTTCTGAAATTAGATTTCGTATTCGGTTCACCTAATTTAGCGAGTTGGGCGGGTTTGAACCGGCCCGGTTCGGTCTGAATTTTTTCCGGTTTCCGTAAGAACCGGTCCCGAATGTGCGGTTCAAACCCGCACATTTGGCCGGCTCTACTCACAGCGAAGGTGTTTGCATGTTTGTGTATGTATTTGTAGTGGCGTGGAGGTTGAGGCCTGAGGGTGGTCATGGTAGAATTCTCACTTGGGCTTTACTTTGTTAAGAGGAGGGGTTTTGGGCTGGTCTTAATTGCACTAGGCTTTTTATAATTATGGTTAAAATGGGTTACCCGAACCCGGCTCGTTCAACCCGACTCACTAAATCTGACTAGTTACCCGAACCCGGCTTGTGAAAATAATGATCCGAAGAGACTTTTCAACTTGTATAAGATTTAAATCCGGCTCGGCTCGTTTAATTTAAATCAGAGTTCGAACTCGAATAACCCAAACCCGGCTCGGCTCGGCTCGACCCTAATTGAAAGGAATATGTCCTAAGTCCAATCATGTATTAGGATTTAGGAATAACTTCCTGTGTAATCTGTTTTGATTTCATTGATATTAATAAAAGACTAGTTTTATTTTTATTACGGGCTTTATCTATTTAAGTGCTTTATCTATTTAAGTGTTTAAATAAGATATACCATAGTTTAGAGTAAAGCTTTTTATGGATTATGATGAGATCATAATAGTGAGACCTAAAAGATGATAACTCTAAACTTAAATAGTTCCTGATCATAGGATTACTAACTGGTAATTAATAATCCGCAAAGATCGGTACATATTATGCTTGCTTCATTATGAAGGATATCTGTTCTCATAGACATTTGTGTGGTGACACTATAGCTAGTATGTAGGTGCTTATTATAGAATAAGTTCACTGAACATGACTCGCACAGCTGAACAACTGATGGAGTTCACTCACGTGTCAGCAGTTGTTCATATAGTGATAGTTGTACAAGTATCCTTAGACTTGAGGTCATCATAGTCATCTTGTATACACTGAACTATGCTTTGGTTTAGTTCTTAGTCTCCAGGGACAATTATTAGGGCTCTACTGGGTATAGGAATTTGTACACGAAGATAGTGTATGATCAATAAAGGATCTACCCCTTCCAGTGAAGGAAGCGAATGTTCAAGGCTGATCTACTTATGCTAGTTCAGGAATCTCTGGCCAGAGTGAATGAAATTAGAAAGGAGTTTCTAATTTGCATAGAACTAAGCATAGTAAATGGTAAGCAAGTGATTGAATTAGATAGGCTTGACACGAGATCCATGCCTTGTATTTAATCGGGACATTGTAGGGTAGAAGGAGTTTATTGTACGGTAACTATTCACTGAATAGGTTCTTGGTATTCTAAGCAGTGAATTTGTATTATCCGGATAGTCACGATATGCTGAGAAGTATCCCTCACGATGTAGAATAAATGTGATCAATTAATCAATCATATTTAATCAATTAGAGAATTTATATAAATAATGATAAAATAGTTTTATTATTATTTATTTCTACTACCGGCTTAATATTGAACCTACAGGGTTACACCATAAAAAGAGAATGATTTAATGGTGGAGGAATTAATTAATAATGGCTAATAATTATTTATTTATGAAATAAATAATTAATTGGCAAATTTAATAATTGATTAAATGAGATTTAATTGATTATAAATTAATTAAGAAAAGTTCTTAAATATTATTAATTAAGGATTTAATTTTTGGAAATTAAATCAAGAGAGAGAATTATTTCTAAAGTATTTAGAAAAAGAATTAATAATTAAAAGGTGTTTTAATTATTAATGAGAATAATAAATGGGATAATAATAATAATATTTATGGGAAAATTTCAGCTGAAAATTTTACCTATAAATATACTATTATAAACCCTATTTTTATTCTAACCCCAAAATTTTATAAAACCTAATTCTCTCCACCTCCTCCTCCTCCTTAACGTCGTTTTCTTGGTGGATACCGGTGGAGTGCTTCACGTTTGAGGAGCAGCTGCTAAGGATCTCCGATCGATGCTCTTGGATCGCATATTAAAGGTTAGTAATTGATCCCTACGTTTTTACCACGATGTATACGCTTTTATTTGGATTTTGTATGTGTAAAAGTGTTTTACCATGCCTCCGCTGCGATGAAAATCCATCAATGGTATCAGAGCATAGGTTGTATGCATATAGATCTGTGGTAAAAATTTCAGAATTTTATGTGTTTGTATGAATTAATTATGATTTTTACAAGTTATATCATGGATTAATTTTGTCTGATAAGAAATCGTTTCTCAGAATAATTTTGAATGTTGATCTGGGTTCTACAAGTGTTGTAGATCGTCTGGGTATTTTTTTCATAATTCTATGATGTATAGATTTTTTATTATGAATTTTTGAAGTTCTTGTAATTAAAATTCGTAATTAAATAAGTAAATATATGTATATATAGTATATATATATATATATGTTTGTATATATGCTGTTGTCTGCTGTTGTTTGTTGATGGCACGGACAAAGACACAGCAAAGCAAAGGTACAAGGAACAGTCAGGTACGGCGGCACGCTAGTCGAGGAGTAAAGACGGCGACTGCTGAAACCGAACGAAGGACCGCGCGTCGACCACGCGCGCGTGGGGCTCACGCGCTGGCGTGCCACGGGCTGGCGTGCCACGCGCGGCGCGTGGTAGACACGCGCTGGTGACGTCATGCTGACGGCATCAGATGACGTCATGCTGACGTCAGCGTAGGGTTCTGGGCGCGTGAAGCGCGTGGGCGAGTGGGCGCGCGTCGGCGGAGTTCGGACACGCGCCTGACAGCGCGTGTGCGCGTGGCCGCGCGTGGGGAACCTTATTTCGGCGCGTGAGGGCGCGTGGGTAGTCAGAATAAGGCGATTTTGGTGCCGTTGGATTCGTCTTTTCGAGACGCTTCTAATGGTATATTATATGATATTTTATGAAATTGTTTCGAACTGTTTATAGCTAAAAGAAGTGTTTTTAAGCTATTTTTAACTATTTTAATTGCTTTTAAATGCTTCATGTGATACATAGAGATGTATAATGCTTAGACTAATGTGCTAGATGATATAATATGCCTACCTTGATGTTTATTCATGTTTATATATGTGATATATACTTAGTTTATCATGCGATGATAGATTTAGTTGAACTTAAATGAACATAAGGCGTTTGTTAGACAACCTAGTATAGTGAAATTGTTTCATAACCTTAAGAATAATATTATGAATACAATCATGAGATTCTTGTGTTTATGAAACACGTATTTGAATATGAATTTTCGATATGAGAGAAAGGATGATTCTGTCAACAACAGATTTCTATCTGTAAGAAAGGATTATTAAGTGACGCCTCTTGACAATGCTCCGCCCGATCTGGGAATCATCTGATTATTGATTATTGATTTGAAATATTTAATTTAAAAGTTAGAATCTCTTTATAATATGATTATGATTGTAACGTAATATAATCCCTCTAAAATTAAATAATATCAAGTAGTAATTGGCCAATGACACAACGGGCTTGTGTCGGTCATAGCCTTCCAACATGATAGAAAGTAGTTCTTATTTTTAAATCATTGTCGGTTCGTGCTACAGCCGAGGGCTTTGATTTCGAAATAAGAAATACTTGTCTATTACATAGAGATGTGTACATTGAATTAGAATCTAAAGGTCGGTACGTGCCACAGCCGTGGGCCTTTGGGAACTGATTCAATTGTACGGAATGTTGGGTTAGACTTGACTTAGAATATTGAGTTTGTCGTGCCACAGCCGTGACTCAATTATTCAAGAGGCTAAAGTTTGATTAGGGAATAACATTAGATGTAATTGACAAGAGTTGTCTGCCTATTGAACATTACATGGCGTTTCGTGCCACAGCCGGGGTTGTGTAATGGAATGTAGGATCCCTATTCCCACTAGCATTATGAATGCTTAATTTTTCACGTAGGGGGTTGAATAAATTAGGTAAACTAGTGGGAGCCACTTATGAATAAAGACCCGATTCATATAGTGTTTTAAAATGAAATCGAATATTTGCTAAGTGTTGTTATGTGTTTATCATTTACAGATTTACTTTGTACGTTATGTCTTCTGCACTATCACTCAGGAGCATACTAGATGCTCACAAATTGACTGGTCCTAATTATGCTGACTGGCTTCGAAACTTGAGAATTGTTCTCAGGATTGAGAAGCTGGAATACGTGATTGACTCACCTAAGCCTACTGAACCTGCTAGTGATGCACATAATGATGAACATGTTGTGTATCGTAGGTGGATAAATGATGCAAATGTTGCTCAATGCATCATGCTAGCTTCCATGAATATTGAGCTACAGAAGCAACATGAGCATATGGATGCTCACACTATCCTCATGCATCTACAAGAGTTGTATGATGTGGCGGGGAGGACAGCTCGATATGAGATATCGAAGTAGTTGTTCGGTTGTAGGATGTCTGAGGGATCATCTGTGAATGACCATGTACTTAAGATGATCAATTTGATTGAACGTCTTGGACAACTTGGTTTTTCCATGGATGGGGAGCTGAGCCAAGACTTGGTCTTGCAATCGCTTCCGACTTCGTTCTCGCAGTTTGTTGTGAACTTTCACATGAATAAGTTGGATGTCAGCCTGCCTGAACTCCACAACATGTTGAAGACTGCGGAATCGAATTTTCCCCCTAAGAAGAGTTCTGTTCTTCTAATTGGTGAAGGTTCCAATCCTAAGAAAAGGAAGAGGAACCCTTCCAAGAAGAAGAAAGTAGGTGAGAAAACGCCGGTTCCACCAAAAGCTGAAGACCCCAAGAGCAAAGTTGTTTGCTTTCACTGTAACAAGGTGGGGCACTGGAAGAGGAACTGCAAGGTTTACCTTGCAGAATTGAAGAAGAAGAAGGGTAGTGAGACTACCGCTTCTGATTCAGGTATGTTCATGATAGAAGTGAATATGTTATTAAATCAAATTTCTACTTGGGTATTAGATACCTCCTGTGGTTCTCAAATCTGCAATTTATTGCAGGGACTAAGGAGGAGTAGGACTCTTGAAGAAGAGGAGGTGATTCTACTGATGGGAAATGGAGCAAGAGTTGCTGCTGTAGATGTAGAATCATTTCATTTACATATGCCTACGGGCAAGACTATTATTTTTTAAATAATTGTTATTTTGTTCCCTCGATTGTAAGGAATATTATTCCCATGTTAGACTTGGCTGGATTTTCATTTATTATTGAGAATAATGAATGTTCTATTCTTAGAGATAATATTCTTTATGGACGTGGTACTTTAAATAATGGTCTGTATAAATGTGACATAATTTACTTCAGATTGAACAAACTAATAAAAGAAAAGGGATGATGAAAATCTCACTTCATTGTGGCACTGCAGTCTCCATTTAGTAGACATGGAGAGAGGGCTGCAAATTTGCTAGGAATGGTACACACAGATGTGTGTGGACCAATGTCTAAGCAAGCCATGGGTGGATTTTCATACTTCATTACTTTCATGGATAATAGATCTAGATTCGGATATGTGTTTGATGAAACACAAGTCTGAAGCCTTTGAAAAGTTCAAAGAGTATAAGTATGAAGTGGAGAAACAACCAAACATAGTATTATAACTCTTCGATCAGATCGAGGTGGTGAATACTTTAAATGAGTGTTTCTAGATGATCTCAAAGTAAATGGTATAGTCTCCCAGTAGACTCCTCCAGATTGGTATCTGAAAGGAGAAATCGAACTTTGTTAGACATAGTTCGGTCCATGATGAGCTATGAGAATCTTCCAGTATTCCTATAGGGTTATGCATTGGAAACCTCAGCATGCTTACTGAATAAGGTGCCTTCCAAATCTGTTCCTCAAACTCCGTATGAGATATGGAAAGAAAGGAAACTGAGTCTTAAACACGTTAAGATTTGGGGATGTCCAGCTTATGTCAAGTAAGTTGACCCAGATAAGCTGGAATATCGATCTGTAAAATGTAGTTTTATGGGATATCCTAAAGAGACTTTAGGTTATTACTTTTACACCGATCATCGGGTGTTTGTCTCCAGACATGCTACCTTCTTGGAAAAAGAGTTTATCCTTGAAGGAAACAGTGGGCAAAATTGAACTTGATGAAGTTCAAGAAGCACAAACTGCTACGGATCAAGTGGAAACACCTGTTCTGACTGAACAACCTTTTGTGGAACAGCCAATTCATAGGTCAGGGAGAGTGTCTCGCCAACCTAAGAGGTAATATGGCCTTGTCATTGAGAATGACAATGAGTTGTCGATCATTGATGATGACGACCCTGTGACCTATAATAAGGCTATGAGTAGTGTTGACTCAGAGAAATGGCATAGTGCCATGAAATCCAGAATGGAATCTATGTATACGGTATACAAAAGATAGATTAGAGCAGATGGCCAGGTGGAGACCTATAAGGCCAGGCTTGTGGCAAAAGGATTCAAACAAAGGCAATGGATTGACTTTGATTAAACCTTTTACCTGTAGCCCTGTTAAAATCAGTTCGGATTTTGCTTGCGATTGCCGCTTACTACGACTATGAGATCTGGCAAATAGCCAGATGGTTTTCTTTCCAAGAGAAAAGAAAACCTAGTGTGTAAGCTGCTGCGAACCATATGTGGTTTAAAGCAAGCTTCTCGAAAGATGGAACATTCGTTTTGATGAGACAATCAAAGAGTTTGATTTTATCAAAAATGTAGATGAACCATGCGTCTACAAAAGGGTTAGTGAGAGCGTGGTAACATTTCTTATATTGTATTGAATTAGAGTTGACACACATAACAACATAGCAGACCCACTCATAAAGCTACTTTATGAAAGTCACTTTGATCGTCATAAAGACAATATGGGTGTTAGATACCAGAGTGATTGGCTTTAGTACAAGTGGGAGATTGAAAGGAATATGTCCTAAGTCCAATCATGTATTAGGATTTAGGAATAACTTCCTGTGTAATCTGTTTTGATTTCATTGATATTAATAAAAGACTAATTTTATTTTTATTACGGGCTTTATCTATTTAAGTGTTTAAATAAGATATACCATAGTTTAGAATAAAGCTTTTTATGGATTATGATGAGATCATAATAGTGAGACCTAAAAGATGATAACTCTAAACTTAAATAGTTCCTGATCATAGGATTACTAACTGGTAATTAATAATCCGCAAAGATTGGTATATATTATGCTTGCTTCATTATGAAGGATGTCTGTTCTCATAGACATTTGTGTGGTGACACTATAGCTAGTATGTAGGTGCTTATTATAGAATAAGTTCACTGAACATGACTCGCACAGCTGAACAACTGATGGAGTTCACTCACGTGTCAGCAGTTGTTCACATAGTGATAGTTGTACAAGTATCCTTAGACTTTGGGTCATCATAGTCATCTTGTATACACTGAACTATGCTTTGGTTTAGTTCTTAGTCTCCAGGGACAATTATTAGGGCTCTACTGGGTATAGGAATTTGTACACGAAGATAGTGTATGATCAATAAAGGATCTACCCCTTCCAGTGAAGGAAGCAAATGTTCAAGGCTGATCTACTTATGCTAGTTCAGGAATCTCTGGCCAGAGTGAATGAAATTAGAAAGGAGTTTCTAATTTGCATAGAACTAAGCATAGTAAATGGTAAGCAAGTGATTGAATTAGATAGGCTTGACACGAGATCCATACCTTGTATTTAATCGGGACATTGTAGGGTAGAAGGAGTTTATTGTACGGTAACTATTCACTGAATAGGTTCTTGGTATTCTAAGCAGTGAATTTGTATTATCCGGATAGTCGCGATATGCTGAGAAGTATCCCTCACGATGTAGAATAAATGTGATTAATTAATTAATCATATTTAATAAATTAGAGAATTTATATAAATAATGATAAAATAGTTTTATTATTATTTATTTCTACTACCGGCTTAATATTGAATCTACAGGGTCACACCATAAAAAGAGAATGATTTAATGGTGGAGGAATTAATTAATAATGGCTAATAATTATTTATTTATGAAATAAATAATTAATTGGCAAATTTAATAATTGATTAAATGAGATTTAATTGATTATAAATTAATTAAGAAAAGTTCTTAAATATTATTAATTAAGGATTTAATTTTTGTAAATTAAATCAAGAGAGAGAATTATTTCTAAAGTGTTTAGAAAAAGAATTAATAATTAAAAGGTGTTTTAATTATTAATGAGAATAATAAATGGGATAATAATAATAATATTTATGGGAAAATTTCAGCTGAAAATTTTACCTATAAATATACTATTATAAACCCTATTTTTATTCTAACCCCAAAATTTTATAAAACCTAATTCTCTCCACCTCCTCCTCCTCCTTAACGTCGTTTTCTTGGTGGATACCGGTGGAGTGCTTCACGTTTGAGGAGCAGCTGCTAAGGATCTCCGATCGATGCTCTTGGATCGCATATTAAAGGTTAGTAATCGATCCCTACGTTTTTACCACGATTTATATGTTTTTATTTGGATTTTGTATGTGTAAAAGTGTTTTACCATGCCTCCACTGCGATTAAAATCCATCACTAATCACTGGGGTGTACGTGGTGCGGTTTGGTTCGGTTGGAGGGTAAAAATCAAACCAAACCGCAACTTGTGATTTTCCAATATCTTCATCCGCAACTAAACCGTTGATATATAGAAAATAATCAAATTCAACCACATAATTGCGGTTGATTGCGGTTGGTTTTGCGGTTGCTCAAATTTTAAAAAAATAATAACTTCAATAAATATTGCATATGAAAATCATAAGCCTTTAGAAAAAAAATAAAAAATCCTAAAAATTCAATAAATTTAAATGACAAGTAAATTCAACAGTCAAGCAGCATATAAAAGAAAAACTAATTCTAAAATATAAAAGTTGATGCAAAACTTTGCGGTTGGATTTTCGCAGTTTTTAAAATAATCATTCTGCAACCAACCCGCAAATTAACGGTTATCTAAAATTACATCCACAACCACCCGCCTTTTACGGTTAACCGTAATATGCGGGTGGTTTTTGCGGTTGATGCGATTGATACGGTTGAGTGAATTGAACGTACAGCCCTACTAATCACCATGCATTATTTCGAAGTAAAGGAGTTAAGTTCTATGATCATGATATTAGTTTAAATTTCTAACTAATCCAAATTATAATCCCATAGTTAGACATTAATTCCGGAAAAAGTAAGAAATTGAAAGAAAAAGAAAGGAAATGCCACGTAAGCACAATGGTAATACAAAAGTGCAAAAGGGATAATCATTATTTCTGGTGTGGTAATTGTCCAACCACCATAATATTTCTTGTTTTGACATATTGCATGAACATATTCAACACCAAAACATTGAATACAGTTGAGGACAATTCCAGGCCCTGTTTTTCTTACCAGATTCTCCTTGTTGTCCCTGCAGGCCTTTCCCATCATCACAATCTTCTTCTTCATTGCCTTTACAATAGACAGAACAAAACAAGTATCCGCAAACACACGCGGTCACACATTTTGTTTGCAATAATTTCTTCGAGAATTTGATTTGCATGATACATTGTTTATGAGGTTTTCCCTCTTCTGTTGATTGTTCTTCATCATGTACGAGCCGGTTTGCCCGTTTGCCCGTTTTTATTATTAATTTAGACTTAATTGCAGGAAAATGGTCTGAACGTGTGATTAACTCTTATTTTTAGTTTTATTTTATATTTCTTTAGGTGTTTTTGCTTAATGTGGAAAGTTTCTTTGATGTAGATGCATGGTTATATTGAAGATTACTGGGCTGTTTCTTGGTTGGGGTCTGAAATATTGGGCCTGAGCTGAGATGACAACCCAGGAAGGGGATATGAACAACTGCAGTTCAGGTAAATATGTCTTTGTGCATGCTGCATGCACCTTTCGATTTTGCTTTTTCGGGTTTTTTTTTATTCGTAGCTAACCCGCGGCCACTACCCTTCGGGTACGCGCTGGGTAAACCCTACGGGTTCACGCAATAGCCTGCAAACCCCTAAAGTCCCTAAAGTTGATGTTTCTGGTTAACTTTTGTTTAATGGAATTCCAAAAAATGATGTTGTTCAATTTTCTTGATTTTTAGACTAAAGTTGTTATGTCGTAATTTGTACAATTCGAGCAATTTTGTTTTATAAAAGATGATATAAGAACATAAATTGTCGAGGAAATCGCTCGGGCAATAGGCCCTCTCAATTATTGTAATGTAAACCATACCCGACAACTCACCGCGGGTCAGTTCAAAAGCACGAGCAATTTATTATACATTAGTTATCGACTTGTACTTGCAACGGCCTTGAATACACAAATGAAAGTCTCCTATGGGATGTAACTACCAGTAAATATCATGTTTCAAGTCTGTTTTTGTTAGAGGAAGGCCCTTGCTTATAAGATCCTGGCAAGGCCTTCCTCTAACAGTTTTATTCAGCCTAATAAACTCTTTCCTGATCTTGATTGTGTTCTGATGATGATTGTTGTTGAGCTGTTGCTTGATCTCAGTAAAACGGAAAGCAGTAAAAAATGAACATGTACCAGAAATTACTTTTGCTTAAATTCATAAACATTGGGCACTTGGAAGTTTAGACGTGTTGCGCACTATTGTTTTTCATAGAACCATGATTTAGTCAGATAACTGTTTTTTAAGCTGCAAGTTGACTGTTAGCCTACTGTGGCAGAGTTCACCAATCAATAGAAAATGTATTATAGATGTTGGCAGGTAGACCTGGCAATTCGGATAACCGGATCAGATCATTTTCGGATCAGATCCACTTTCGGATTATGTTATATTTGAAGACCATTCGGATAGGATCAGATGTTACCAAGATTAACTAGATGGCTCGAAATGTTGGTAATCCCAAGCTAGTAGTTAGGACTTAGGAGGATTGAGTAGTATATTGACAGGCATACTAAAATAGTTAAATGGGAAGAACAGCTTGCATAATGGAGCTGTTGAGAAAGCCAGAAAATAGAGACTACATGAACAGGACTCTTGCTAGTTACTAGTCTTGATGTGCTACTTCTTAAGAAGTTGAATCTTATCGCGTTATCATATCTGCTGTCTGTAGAGCCTATAAAAAATGAAAACAAAAGGTAGTGTAATGATGAAAAAATTATTAGAAATCATAAAAATTACAGCATTGAGTTCATTAAATTTCTGTCTCAGGTCATCATTCTCTCTACGATTTATTACGGTTAGAAACGAATCTTCCACCAACAAAACCGAGCTGCGGGCCAAGTGAAGAAGAGGCGCCTTCCAGTATGTTTAGTCTCTGTTCAATTTTCTAAGATTGTTGTCTTCTAAATTATGTGGCACTATAATGTTCCATTAGTTGATGACAATTACCAATGTAGTACTAACATGAGATGATATTGCAAATGCTTCTGTTACGAGACTTCGAATCTGGGAAGTAGTTTTACTGCAAAATCTATTTCACAAACACCAATTAGCATCATATATGTTATGATCCTATGCATGAAGAAACTCTAATTTCTACACTTTTACATGTCTAATTTTTACTCTATTTTTTTGTGTATAGAACTAATTAATTACAATATGACAACATGTGCATCCTTGTGTTTAATTTCTGAAGGTCCTTTCATGTATCTTCTGAAACTGTATAATTTTCACTTATCAGGTCCCCATTCGAGACTGGACAAACTATTAGCTGAACCTGGCAATGCGTTATGTGCAGATTGCGGATCATATGATCCAAGATGGGTGTAAGTATTAAGTAGTTAATAAGCTACTTGATTGATATAAAACCAATTCTTTTAGGCTCTCTGGAGGAGCCTAAAATATGCTGTTGATCACAATCCAAATCTCTCTAATTATCAAACGCGATACTGTGTTTGAGTTGTATGTTTTTCATATCTTAACTTAACTTCGTAATGACCATCTCATTTTCGATCTGCAGATCTTTGAATATTGGGTCATTTATGTGTATCAAGTGTTCTGGAGTACACAGAAGCCTAGGAGTTCATATCTCAAAGGTAAAGTACCCATGGCCATTCCTGTCCAGCTTGTTATTGTCATCCTACCTTCGACTTAATAATGGAGTTGTAGTTATTGTTGATCATCTCATTGCAAGTTTAGATGTTTAACAGTTACCAATTCTGTGAACTTTTAGTTAAACTAGATTTTAGGCAGCTCTTTCGGTACATACCTTGGCAGACATATGCACCACTGGTTTCTACATTTTAAAAGGTTCGAGAAATGATGAAAGGGTAGTAATAAGGTTGACAAGTTACTGCATAAGGCCTTAAGCTGGCATCTGGCTGCTCGTGTAACACCTTTTCAAATGCTAGACCACTGCTAAACCATAAGAACGTAAACTCTTTGGAATAGATGTTTTTTGTTAGAGTGACATCTGAAACTGTTAGGTAGAAGTTATGAGTCTGCTACACCTGAAATCCCACAGAAACTGAAACCTTCCTTTACAAGAACAAATGGTTAACTGATTCTCACCTGGAAAACTAATTAGCTGTACTAATGTGTAGGGATCAGACTCACACTCGTGCCTCAAATCTTGATGGTAACGTGTAGGTATCTAATCGCGATTAGATTTCTACTGCAAAACATACATTTTGTTGAAGATCTCTTGATTTTAGCGTTGTCTTGGAAAGGGTCAAAACGAGGTTCTCTGTCTACCTAAACCACATTAGATAGTAAAGTCGCAAAAAAGTTTTGTTTTACTTGTAATAAACCTCAAAGTTTACTGGCTGCTATTCGTAGTTAGGAGTTTCACCACTTCTAAGATCAGGCATTAACAAGATTTTTGTCATTGTAAATTCAAACATGATACTAATCAATACTTTGATATAACAGGTATTTTCGGTAAAGCTGGATGAGTGGACGAATGAGCAAGTCGATGCTTTTGAAGAGCTGGGAGGAAATGCGGCTGTAAACTCAAAATATGAAGCTTATATTCCAGACAACGTGAGCAAACCAAAACCAGATGCTTCCATAGAGGAACGCACTGAATTCATAAGGTAACTGTGGTCAAAATCGAAAATGTGTGGTTATAACATAGCAAACTTACCTAGCTTTGCTCTGTACTCAGGCGGAAATATGAGTTGCAACAGTTTCTGATACCCGATGCATCAGTATGTTGTCCTTTTCCCTGTAAACCATCAACTAAAACTGAGAAACAACACCATCACAAGGGCTATAGTCTTGGACAAGCGTTCCGGAACAGTTGGAGGAGATCTGATAAGTCGAGTAAAAAGAGCGCTTCAACGGTAATATGTTATGCTTTGATGAAAAGAACGCCTTACATAGTGAGAATGCTCTTGCTCCCGAGTTTTTTAAAGGGAAGGAAGTAAGTGATTAGGAGGTAAAGTACTTTCATCCCGTTTTTGGAGTGAAAGTTTTGGGATGAAAGTATACTAAATTTACATTTATTATCACTTGCTTTCGTTCCTTTTTAAAACTCGGGAGCACAACGAGGAGTGAAAGTGAAACTACTTTACTTACCTTACGCTTGCTTCCCTTCCTCTTTATAACTCGGGAGCAGGGAGTCACCTCTATAAGCCTCTATAAGCTTTCCTAAAATGTGTTACTATTATAGGCAGGCATGGTCGAATTTATAGGGCTAATAAAGGTCAATGTGGTCCGAGGCACCAATCTAGCCGTCCGGGATATGGTGACTAGTGATCCTTATGTCATCCTCTCGCTGGGGAACCAAGTAATTCGTCGTTAACTCATTTTCTCATTTCCAAATAATGAAGGCTCTGATACAGGATAAGTACCTAACAAGGCTTGTCGATTTTGCAGATAGTGAAGACGCGTGTCATAAAAAATAATCTGAACCCCGTATGGAATGAAAAGCTTATGTTGTCAATCCCAGAAAGTGTTCCTCCTTTAAAGCTGGTAAGTTACCATGACAGATTCTTGAAGGATTGACGTTAGGCTAGGCTTAATGACCTTTTAACCTTAAGTAATGCACCAACATATCCATCAGCCGATGTGGTTCAAAACCGTTCTTTTTTGCCTCTTGAGTACTGAAAACGTATCTTTTTACCCTTCAACCGAAAAAAAAGGGTAAATCGGCCGGTCCAAAAGTAAAAAGATACGTTTTCAGGGTTGATGGGTATAAGGGTTGATGGGTATATTGTCCTGAAATTCGAGGGGCCCTAGTCGAAATCAGTTTATGGGACCCTAATATACATATATCATGAAAATTCATATATATTTACTTGAAGAAGTTAGAAATTTTTGGGGTACTTGAGTATCGGGGGCCTAGGGGCAAGTTTTGTTCGCCTATAGCAAGGGTCACCCCAGATTGGTGCAAAACTGAAAACTTTAAAGGTCATTAAGCCGTTAGGATATTATCATCGCTTATGGTTCTACAAGCTTATCGTGACCTTATATCATATATACTAATAAATTTCCACACTTATTATGCAGCTGGTATACGACAAGGATACATTCACAAATGACGATTTTATGGGAGAAGCCGAGATTGATATTCAGCCACTAGTGACTGCAGCAAGAGCAACCGAGCTTGTTAAAATGGAGGACACAATGCAGCTAGGGAAGTGGGTGTCGAGCGCAGACAACACTTTAGTGAGTGACGGCATCATTAACCTGATAGATGGGAAGGTTAAACAGGACATTGTTTTGAAGCTGCAAAACGTCGAGAGAGGAGTGCTGCAAGTCGAGCTGGAATGTGTTCCTCTCACTCAATAGAAATAGTTCATCATGATGCGTCCTCCGAAGCAGAAGCTTTGCCGGGGAAATGTGTAAATTGTACCTGCAAAGCAGGCACTGTCCTAGAAAAGTTTTGATGGTTTTGCTTCATTCAGGACATTTTGATGATCTGTAAAATAATGTGTTTTGCTCTTTTACTCGAAAGTTTTGTTTGTTCATTTGTCAAAGAAATTTCAGAAAATCTAATAACTCCAACTAGCCAT
Organism: Apium graveolens; assembly: GCF_009905375.1. Lineage (NCBI taxonomy): Eukaryota > Viridiplantae > Streptophyta > Magnoliopsida > Apiales > Apiaceae > Apium > Apium graveolens. The sequence continues at coordinate 304,862,024 of NC_133652.1, forward strand.
TAGGATAGAGAGGATAAAATTGGATTCAAATATTGGGTATAGAGTGGCAATTCGTTCGTTTCGTGTACTTTCGTGTTTCGTGTCATTATTGTCTAACTCAAACCCGAACAGTTCGTTTCGTATTCGTGTACGTTTCGTGTCGTGTTTCGTGTAATTTAAAATTAATAATAAAAATAAAGATAAATACAATTTATATTTAAATATTTGTTTTTGGGAAACGAGTTTGAAATCAATAAGACATACAAACTCAAGTGCGGTCAACTCTTGTGAAATTTAAATTTGAATCTATTTTGTATCTATTTTTTTGTAAAAATTATAAGTAAATTGTAAGATATATGTATTCATAGAATTATGATAAGTAAATTTATTTATTTATATATTTATTTTGTGTACTTTCATTGTCATGTATCTAAGGTTAAACCCAAAATCGACACTAAATTCATACGTGTAATTTCGTGTTCGTGTACCAAAAATATCAACACAAACCCCTTATTTTAACGCGATGTTATCGTATCGTTTACAAAATTGTCGGCTCTAATTGGGTAAAAAAAATCACCGCAATGATGAAATGGGGGCAGTGAGGGTTTGTTAACATGTGTGACCGGATCCTTTATATTATATCTTAACACTTTTCTTCAATAATCTGTGAATTCGAACTTGAAACTTACGAGTAATACGATATAACTCAAAATTTGTACCAAAAAAATTATAAAATAACGTGATATTACACGTATTGTAATTTAATTCATGGGTGCATATGAATGAATGCGGTATCTCATATTATTTTAAGAAAAGTTACCATTTATAAAATATTTGAAAAAAAGTTTGTAACAATATTTTGGGTTTATAGCATTTTTCATATCTATTATATATATAATATTAAAACAACTTTTTGGGACAATATTTTATTCAAGAAAATTATTTGAAATTACTATTTTAATATTGTATTTTGTTAAAAATTAAAAATTGTTGTTGTTGGCGAGAATTAAAAATTCGTTTTGTGTTCGTGTACTTTCATTTCGCGTACGTTTCGTGTCGTGTTTCGTGTAATTTAAAATTAATAATAAAAATAAAGATAAATACAATTTATATATAAATATTTTGTTTTTAGTAATCGAGTTTTAAGTTAATAATTCATACAAACTCAAGTGCAGTCAAGTCTTGTGGAATTTAAATTTGAATCTATTTTATATCTATTTTTTGTAAAAATTATATGTAAATTGTAAGATATATGTATTCATATAATTATGATAAGTAAATTTATTTATATATTTATTTCGTGTCGTATACCTAAGATTAAACCCAAAATCGACACTAAATTCATCTGTGTACTTTCGCGTTCGTGTACCAAAAATATCAAACTTTCGCGTTCGTGTACCAAAAATATCAACATAAACCCGTTATTTTTGTGTCGTGTAAGCGTATCGTGTTATGGATTCGAACTTAAGACTTATGAGTATTACTAGATAATCCAGAATTTGTACCAGAAAATTATAATATGATGTGACATTACACGTGTCGCAATTTAATTCGTGGACGCATATGAATCAATGCGGTATCTCATATTATTTTGAGGAAAATTATCATTTATAAAGCATTTGGAAAAAAGTTTGTAATAATATTTTGGGTCTCTAGCAATTTTCATATCTATTATATATATAATATTGAAACAACTTTTTGGGAAAATATTTTATTCAAGAAAATATTTTATTCGAAATTACTATTTTAATATTATATTTTGTTAAAAATTAAAAATTGTTGTTGTTAGCGAGAATTGAACAACAATGTGCAAATTACCAATGTCATCCACCCTAGAGCCAAATTTGTTTACAACTTAATAACATTAGTGTTGAGTTAGAACTTATTTCTTTACATTAGATCTCATACTATATTTAGTTTGATATTTGTATAAAATATAAGTAATTAACTCATTCCCATATGTTAACTTTATACTCATGAAAAACAACAAGAATATATTTAATTTTCTATTTTTATTAAGTTTTATTAAGATGTAAACTCGTACATTAAATATTCGATAGACAAATACTAAATAAAGAAATAAACTCGTCAAATTAATACATGTCTCCGGTCTCAATATAGTAAAAGCAATATATTTATAATCTTAATAAATGGGAAAAAAAATTAAATCGATAATTAATGCAAAATTATGAATAGAAAATAATATATATGAATAAATAATTTTGAATCAATCTATACCTGTCAAACATATAATATAAACTTATAACAGCAATCCAAGGATAGTCATAGTATTTGTTGCTGTGGGTTTCTTTTTACCGGTGAGCCTTGCGCCAGTCTTTTTTCTTTATGGACGTGGCCCAGCATTTTTCATGGGCCTCGTCTGAACAGAACTCTAAAAGATCATCTTATTTATTAAAAAAACCACACCCCACGCTATATTTTTGGGCCGTATCTCCTTGACAAACTTAGAAATAAAACTTAATTATGTAAGATAAATTATTGAAGACGCTAATTTTTAAAAATTATCAAAGTTGTTTTTGAGTTTATAATTTGGTTGCATCCAGTTTTACTTAATTCTAAATTAGTATTTTTCTAAATCTTACCAATTTAACAAATAAAAAATTGTGTTCTCCTAAAGCCTCTTTGTTTTACCCTCACTCAAAACAATCGAATGAAATACATAACGTTTTTGGATTAGGACTCCGAAATCGAAAATGAAGCTATTCGGATTTAAACGAGTACTTGAAAAACCGACCGATTGTTATAGTTTTTGAAATATAACCAAGTAGGATCAGTTTCTGAGTTTTACAATCCTGCATTTGATTTTGAGCGGATTACAAGTATTTAGAGTAATGTCTGCATTTGATTTTGAGCGGATTACAAGTATTTAGAGTAATGTCAAGGTTTCAAAATGAATTTCAAATTTGATCATCGATTACACGTTGCAAGTTATTATTGGTTAGACACGCGGTGTTCAATTTATCTATATTATATCATAATAACCTGAATATGGTAATGCATTGGGCAAACTGTATTCAATCTATATTATATTATAATAACCGGAATAGGGTACCGCGTAACGAGTCATGAGATGGGTCATGGGTAGGAAGGGATAAGGGACTGCAGCTGATAATAATTAAAACAGAAATGGGCGCTAGTGCTGTGTACGTGTGTTTTTCTTCATTATCACCACCTCCACAACTCCAAACTACTTATCCTCCTCGTACTCGTAAATTCAAAACTTACTGTTGCAAATGTAACAATAATTCCGACAAAACTCTAACTCAAATCACTTCTTCCGGTGTCATTGCTTGTCTTCGTGCCAACAGGTAACTTCTTCCTTATTTCCGCGATAACAGTGACCGCGATAACAGTGAGAACAATTATTTTGCACTTCACCGCAACATTATATTATAAATGTAGGGAACAATTGTTCTCCCTGTTATCACAACCTTATATATATTAAAGAGTATAAGATCTTGTTCGGACCTTCCTGCCACCTTAAGATTTTAGTGCGATTGGTTACTTAACATGGTATCACAGCTCAGTTTAGGGAGAGACTCAGAGTCCACTCACCCCCATTTATTTAATTTAAATATTATTTATTGATATTGGTATTGGTTTTTAGACGGACCGGTTACTCAACAATATAATGTACGGGATAATTGTTCTCACTGTTATCACGTTAAATATCATAATATTGTCATAATGATGGTGATAATTGTTATTAGTATTGTCTTGTTTAGTGCTGAGCTAGCTATTCATGCTGCGTGTGCTGCACTTGACGCTGGTATCTCGGTTGTATGTATTGTTTCCCCCTTCACATTTTCCTATCTTAGTTACTACTAGTAGAGTAGAGTGCTTTTTATTCATTTATCGAGATTATTCATTTATCGAGGTTTTAGTGTATATTTATAGTAATAATTAGTTCACTTGTGATCATTTTTAGCTGGAGATTGTTGTATCAACACCAGGTTTTCTTGAGGTTTGTTATGAATTCTCTCTTTGTTTTTGTTTGTTATTCGTCTTCAGGCCTTATTTGCAATGTAAATTCTCCATTTACAGGTTTTGCAACACTTAGTGCGAGAGTATCCGACAAAGACTATAGGGGTAATTAAACGTCTTTCTCACTTTTCGCTTTACCTCATTTTATGTATTCTTTAATCACTGAACAAAAGTACACCAAATTGTCAGAATCCGTACTATGACATGACGATTAGTCCTTGTTTTGCTAATATGGAACAACAATCTTTTATAAGTATCTAACTTGGAATTTTGCAAACATGTAATAGACCACTGATGGCAACGACTGTTAGACCCTGCATAAATTTTTTCGAGAGAAAAGGCATAGGCCATATTGATTCTCATTCGCTTTGCTCTTGTGGATTTAGTGAATGCGAGGGAATACAAGACTATGAACTTTTGATGAATAAGTCATTTGACAGACTTTAATCCATTATAACTTGTTTGCTGGCTGTCATTGTATAGTTGAATGTATATTTTTTTGGTTTAGTCAATTATATGAAAAATGCAAGTGCAAGATATCATATTTTGTGACACTATAGAATGCTGTAGGCTGGGACAGTCTTAAGTTTGAAAGATGCAAAAGGAGCCATAGATGCTGGTGCAAAATTTCTTATGAGTCCTGCAACTGTAAAGGTATCTTCTAAGTGATAATTGTAACTGTTTTCTTGACAAAAATAGATTGCAACAAGCCTACAACCGATCATAATTTAGTATTGGCTACTTTGTCACAGAATGTGGCTGTCCCAATTGTGTGTGTTTTTCAATCTTTTTTTGCTTACTGTGGTTGAGCATCTGCAGGATATTTTGGATTATGTCAATGAAAGTGAAGCTTTATATATTCCTGGCGCAATGACACCAACAGAAGTAAGTATCTAGCTACTATGGTGCCCTCTCCTCTGGATTTTCTATATGCTGACTCGACAATATTCTTGGTTATTTTATTTTCTTAAGTCATCTTCCATGAAAGATCTGATTTTACTGTAAGTTTAGGTCACTGGTTGATTCTTGAACTTGTTGCCCTTTTCCTTCAGATCTAACTTATATTTCTTCAACATTGCAGATATTTACTGCCCATAATTCCGGTGCGAAAATTGTGAAGGTGAGACTTAACCTATTGTTAGTGTTGTACCAGAAACAACCATATGATGGCAGGTTTTTCTACATATATTTTGTTTGATTACATAAGCATTCCAATGAATTTATCCCTTTCATACACTTCATGTTCTAAATCTCTTTAATGTCAGTGTGTTAATCTTCCCAAGTAGAAAACCATGTTGTAATACTTTCCAGCACGATATTAGGCTACCGTGTCAAAATAGAAACTCATGGTTAAAGAAAAAAAAATTCAAATATTATTAAGATATTTACCAAGTACAAGTGGTTTTTAAAATCAAGCATTTGATTAGTTTTAAAGTTAGTTTTGGAAAGTCTACAAACAAATGTTAAATGTCTTTGCTGGTAAGATTTTAAGTCATTTCATTTTCGTTTTATGGTGGGTATGCTGAAGAGATAGTGCAAGTTTAATTAGTATTTAACTCTGTAACTTTATTTGAGGGATGTTAAATACATCTTCAATCTGCTTATTAAGTTAAGCAGTAGAGACTATATACTGGTGACCAAAATATTATAGAGCTTCTCTATGAAAGAGGTTGAATTTCTGTGTCCCTTGCATGAATTTTATTTTAGTAGAAGGATCAATTCTATGATTTTATTTATGCGTATTCTGGTGTTGTTGCTTCTTCAACAAAATTCATTTCATTAGGTATAAACACTTAGCTAGCTGTATGAACTGTTGAATTGGAAATCCATTACTGAAAACTTGTCCTTGGCATTGTAAACGATATTAAACTTTTGACATTAGATGTGAAGATCAGGAAGACTACCCTTGGCCATCATGTTATTTCAAGGTGTTGATGAAACTGGAAGCCGTTAGATCCATTAGTTCATGCTACCTCCTTTCCTAAAATATGTGATCCTTTGTGGTTTTGCACGTCAATGAAATTATATATTTTTCTCGAAAACATATCATACAAGTGATTGGGAACACAGACAGGAAGCAAGAAAGGCATTCTAATTTATTTATCTTTAGTTTTTTTTTAATAATTGTGAGTTAAGATTTGTTTATTTATAATTGTCAGGATTTAGGAGAGTAATATTATTTTATGACCTGTGTTATTAACTTAGGAATACTGTGAGGTACATTTAGTTGTCTTATTTTTCAAGAATTATCATATATTTTCCTGGAATTTGAATCTTAATCCATTGTAATTCTATGACTTACAATACTATCCATTTACAAATTTGAAAAAGAAAAAAAAATGAGGTGTGCTCTCATGCCTCGAGTGTTGTGTCTGTGTAGAGAGGCATGTAGGTTATGTACTCACTACTGTCAGCTCATGTTTTTAGGAATTGTATGTCACCAGGAGGACTTGTTTTAGTGCCCTTGCCTCATTAAATTAACTAGAAATGGTAAATAATGAAAGAAACATACATATAATAATTCTTTATAGATTGTAATATAGTAAACCAGCTACTATGTCTACGACAATCAAAGGGGATACTTGTATAGCTGCTTATAAAATATGTCATTTATCAGTAGTTCTGATTTGATATAATGACAACACACCAGTTCTGACATAGATGAATTATAATGTTAAGTACTTCTATTAAAAGATAGGGGCAGCAATAACAGGGTACATGATGCATGAAATTATAGCAGCAGGCAGTTAATCAGTTGTACAAGATCAGTTATTACTATGAAACTAGTACAGAAAATCAGTTGTTGAATTTAATTTATATTGTAACCTTATGGGTAATCATGTTTTAATGACAATATGTTACTTTTTGTTTGTTGATTCATTGAATAAAGGCTATTTATAATGCTCTTGTCTTTGAATGAACTACTCCTAGCTGCTTGCTGCTACTGCCTTAACACTGCTGCATTCTTTAACTACAGGTTGTCAGCCAAGTTTTTGAAATTAAAGTCCTTTTCCTTGTGCTAGGGAGTAATCCGATATATTTCTACAAGATGCACTACAATAATGTGCTTTTAATCATAATTACAATAAAATGTATTACAATAGTTACTTTTAAAAAGTAAATTAAACGCGGGAATTCTCAACGCTGCACTTATCGATCATTCGTTTCTTCTTGGTGAGATAGGTATATCCTGTTTCAGCATTAGGTGGGGTTTGCTACATTGAGGCACTCCAGAAGCCTTTCTCCCATATTCCAATGGTTGCATCTCAAGGAATAGCAATAGGTTAATTTTCTGAACTCTAAATCAACTGGTTTGCATGTTGTAATATATGTGCCTTCACTCATCAGTGTAATTATATTTAGAAGATTTTTGCTATATAATGATTTTCTAATGTCTGGATATGAGATTATGCTGTGACTAGTTTAACAAATGTCGATATTCCTCCTTGGTTCTGTACTAGTATCTGTGTGTACTTGTTTTCTCAGAATGTATCAATAAAGTACTCCCAACTTCTTTAGAATATTAATTTTGTGTAAGTTTGACCTAGATACTCTAAAGCAAGGCCAAGGTTATCACGGCGCCATGTCAAGTCTCGGCTCCCTGTACCTTCAAGAAGACTAGTCGTAAAAGTCGATAAAGTGTTCATTATACATGTAGATGTACTTACTATATTCATTATATACTATAACTAAGCACATCGATTCCATAACTTGAATTAAAGGTAATAGAATAGTATGATCAAAATAGGCATAGTTACTGCATAATAACATGCATATTTCAAATATTAAACATGTCCAAGCAAATAAAAGAACTAATTACGACAAGTCAAGTCATCCATCTTAATATCATTTTCATCTCCATCTCCTCGTATACTGTCATTGGTTGGATCTGGTCATGGTTACCAAAACCCCAAGTCGGGCTTCGAGGCTCTCGATGCTTGTTGTGTCGACTAGTCATCTTTGTGATAAGTCGTCGACTAGTCGTCTTCGTGATAACAATTACAGCAACTGACGTTAATAATTGATTAATTCTCAGATTGAATAATGGGTTTTTTTCGAGTTATAACTATCAAACTTTCTGTAATAAGTCCTTGACTTGACTATATGGAGTAGTTTAGAAATATTACCTGGGAAAAAAGAATTTTACCGAAAGAAGTTCCTCTACTTATTAGGTCAATAGGTCCTTCCAAAAATGTATAACAGAATATACTGATATTTTATACTTTTTTCTGAACTTCCGTTTGCAGTAATTTGTGTATCTTGATCAGGGTTTTTATTGATATTGATTTATATGAACTTGAGGCAGTGGCCTTCATCCTTCATAGTCATATACCAATTAAAACCGCATTTACTGATATTTATACTTCTTTCTTCTTCTTCGTTTACAGAAGCTTGTAATTGATCGTGACTACCTAATACTAATCTTCAGATTTAATTGCTTAGTGTTCATCATCTAAAAACTATAATTTCTTTGTTGACATGCCTTATGTGGATGTAATGTACAACTGTGCAGATCATATTGAAAAATACATTACAAAGGGGGCATCATCAATTGTTCTGTCAGATGCAATATTTGACAAGGAGGCAATGCTTCAACAGAACTTTTCCACAATTAACCAACTAGCTAGCCTTGCTGTGCTGCGCAGCAGTGAAGCTTTAAAAAGGTATGAAGTCTAGCAAAGAGTCGATAGTCAATGGCATTGGGTTTTTGTTAGACAGCCCATTTTTTCCTACAGTTCCCCTTTTCTTAAACATAAACTAAGGATAGCATCACATGAAATATTAGAGTAATTTTTTTATGTTAGTTTCTTCTTTTTTTGGCGTGAGAAATGACAAGCATGTCATGTGCAGGATGAGGGAGTTTGGTTAGACAGTCATTCCAATACCATAATGTATTGGAAGTCTTGATTATCTGCCAGGGTGGTAGAGGAGAAGTCTCGAGTCCGAACCCTCTTCCAAGAAAAAGGAAAGGATATTGCCCCAAATTTGTTCTTGACAGGTTTTCAAGTCAAGATCGGCTTCTTGATAACTGAAAATGCGTATGTGGTTGGTATATATGGCCAGAGGTTTGGAAATCGACATTCTCGTCACTTCCTATTAAAAGATCGGTAAATATGGCCTTTCTCCGTTGTGCACCCATGGTGTGTAATGGGAAGAACATGAAAACAATCATATATATGAACTTTTGCTACCAATCTTTCTTTGTGAGTTTGTCTTAAATCTCTAAGTTTTATTTATGGAAAACACATAGCAACGTGCTTCTGTGTTTCTATTTTCGTCCTGTATATTTGACACTACAATAATATGACACTTTCTAGATAGCGAAATTCTGACAGAAAAAGTTGTATTATTTGGCACTACAATAATATGGCACTTTCTTCATCTCCTCCCATATCTGCATTTTATAATACATGTTCGAATCATCTAATGCATGGGTATATAGTACATGATTATCAATGTAGTTCATGATAAAGAATGAGATATTTACCTTGATGTTGGTCTGCAGAGAGGCTAAGTGAGAGATTGGCACCAAGAATCAGCAGGGTGAGAAGAAAGAGAGCAAAGATTTTGGCCATGTTATCTTAGTCACTTTGTGTTTGCAGTTTGGTATGGTCTTCAATCATGCACATATTTATACTAGCCTAGACACAGTAGTTTACACTATTCTATTTGTTGTCCTTTCATTCATGATGCTTAATTAAGTTTATCAAGTAGTGCAGTGCTTCTTTATTAGAGAAACCAAATATGTTCCAGGACTCGAGGGAACTTGTGATAGTAAACGCTAAACATGCATCAAATAGGGATATTGAAGTAATAAAGTTTTACATGCATAAAACCATTCTTCTCATGTTAAAGAGTCCAAGAAGAACCCTAGCTAAGGGATCTAATGAGTATGATGGCTTCTTGGTGACATAAATAAAACTACATATATCACGTATTAGGAAAGCAAGCACACTAGTATAAAACCCCCTGTAAACTATATTCTCAGACTAGACCCACATGAACTACTGAGTGTTGCACTACAGTATTGCTCTTGCAGGCCTGTCTTCTTTACTTCTTTACGTCTCGACATGTTCTTTGAGAAAGGAACAGGTGAAGAACTTTACACTCCCACCCCAAGGTTGTTCTTCTGCCTACTGTCATTGCTAGCAATCAGGACTTGTGTATGAGTAACTGAGTATACACATCAGGGTTCATGGTAAAGTTAAATGTCAAAAAGAGTGACATGTGATCATCTCCAGTTCTGCATAAACTAACACTAATTCCCTATCCATGCACAAACTAGGATTGGAGAGACAACAGAGCATTCCTGATAAATTGCCCATAGTGTGAAGGGGTGCATCTAATTCTTGTGTTTTGTTAGTTGGTGAAGTCAACTCCATTGTTCTCTTGTGTTATGTTGTTGAATCAAGAAAGAAAGGTAGTTTGGTAAGAAACATATCACAACTAAACTTTCTTTTCGTATGTAAAATAGGCAGAGTACTAGTCCTACGTAACAGGATGAAATGTTGAATGCTATCTTATCCTGGACTTTCCTGCCCCTCCCCCACCTAACGACTATGTAGCCGCTACCTCACGAGTTCACGTAATAATCTCTTTTATATATAATAGGAGAACAAGGGGATAAATTGATGAGATTTTTAATTGAACCTGAGTTTTCAATTTCGCAAGCATATCACATTACCATTACGCCCCACTGATACTTAAGCTTTTTATTATACACATAATATGTGAGTGTCGTATAACGACAATTTATTTAACTTTAAACATAATTACTAATATATTTGTGGAGTTAGTTTTGAACAATTGAATTTGAGATATAAAGTTAAGTACAATATATAAACTGATCATTACCTTATTTATTAAATAATTTAGTTTGAAAAGTATGTCTCATATATTTTTAATATATATTTTTTTTAAAAAAAATAAATTGTACATATAATTAATTTTTTAATATGTTAAAAAGAGATATACTTATATAAATAATATATATATATACTACATATTTAGATAGGTAATAATTAGTTTATTTCGATTTATTTCCAATTTAAAATTAGAATTTGACCCATTTTTCAAAAAATACTCGAAATCTGACTAAATGGTCTGCCCGTAAATACCATGTCACTACATAGGTTTAATTTGAATTACGAGTTTGACGAGAAAATCTTACCAATAAAATTAATATCTTTGGGATCTTTAAGAATCAAGTTAACTGATTTATGTATCAAAATTACCAGTTTCAAAATTAGAATTTTACCCATTTTGAAAAATACTCGCAATTTGAATACATGATCCGGCCGAAAATACATCATCACTGTCTAGATCTAATAAATTTAAATTACGAGCTCGACGAGAATATCTTACAAATGAGGATAAATTTTTATAATATCTTATATTAATAAAAATTAATATTTTTGAGCTCTTTATACGATCAAGTCAATTGATATTATGTATCAAAATTACTATTTTTATACTATTTTACTTGTAGAACATATATGGACTCTCGTACTGAACTAAAAACAAGGACTCATATATATATATATATATAATTAAATTAACAATAATAAATTTACAAAAAAATATTTAGTGTTGTAAAATATTGTACAGATATTTTAAATTATTTAAAAAAAGGTTAAACTATAATGTATAGTACTATTTGATTTAATCCATGTTATGCTATCTAAATAAAATAATTAATATTAGTCGATATTTTGAAAGGATTAACAAGTTCAACTAATATTTAAAAAAATCATCAAATTGAAAATATTTAATTTTTGAAAAATAGACAATATTATAAAGTTACTATAAAAGAAATATTAGTATCATAAATGAAAGAAATTTTAAAATGATTTGAATGATGATATTAGTAAATTTATCTTCACATTCTTGAAGAAAGAAAACTTCTGAATATCAGTAGTTAGTCTTGACGATATATGAATTATTTTTATGTCAGATCCATGACTCATGCTCTATTGAGTAAAAATAGATATTATTTGATTTTCAGTGCTACCACGACTACGACATATAAATAATAGTAATTTATTTATTAGATAATTATAATTTTTGAATAATCATAAATACATGTTATTTGAGTAATTTACTGAATAACAATTAGATATATAAATGACCAAGATATCTAGAATATAAATAAACGAGATCAACATAATTTACTCAGAAATATAATAAATAATAATTTACATACATAAACACACATGTGACTTTATCTTAACCAATATTAAAAATTTCAATTTTGATGTTGTATTTCAGAGTTATTGATATATATACTATAAGAAAATAACATAAGTTTTTTATGTTCTGAAAATAAGAATGATCAATTAAATTTAAGTTTTTTTATCAATGTGTTAAAAACTAAATAGATTATGTCAATTTTAATTTATGAATTGACAATAATCTGACATCTTATAAAATTAACTTTGTATAATGGAGATATTTAAAAGCTAAATACATGGCCGAGATCAACTTTAGTTAGTGAATTGAGACATTAGCAATTAGCAATGACATTAAATTAACATAAACGTTGAATTAAATAAATAATATTTTTCTTAAAAAATAAACTTATATTAATTGAACTGTAAATTCTACTTTGTTGAATATTACGATTGTAGTTCTTGACCACTTTAATTATGCATTACTGATCCTTTTAAATTAAGGAAGATAATTGTAAATTAGTAATGATTTTAGTAATAAAATACATCATTACTCTAGGTTTATTTGACCAAAACTCAAAAATTTACTCGACTCTGTAATATACATATATGTTAATTTTTAGTTTATTTTTATAAACATATTGACAATATTTGATGGATTAACTACAATTTTTTTCTTTTACACATACAGTACAGTGACTACTCTGTTTGTATTTATTTAATAAATACAAATTACACGACAGAAATAAGAAAATAATTATTATTGTTAATAGGATATATTTAAAAACGTTATGAACGTTATTAATGTTTTACATGAAATCATACACATTCATAGATACTAACTTGTATTTGATATGTTTTAGACGTTATACAATATTTATCAATAAGAAAACGATTAAAAGATTTTACTAATATAATTGTATGATGTACAAAAAAATCTAGAAAATGACTCGTGCCTCGCACAGGTTATTATGCTAGTATATATTTAAGTGACAACCTCTGACTCGGGAGGTATAATCATATATTCTCCTTCCATGAGATTCGAACATGTGACCAAGAGGATAGTTATCACGCTTTAACCAACTGAGTCAATTTGTTCAATTTTTTTTTATTTCCTTAATTTTACCACATATATGTGTAATTAATTATATAGAACCAGTCAAGAGTTTATGTCCTAGACCGTTACAAAAGCAAGTAATAAATTGCAATTACTTTGTGTTAATATAGTGTTAATATAGTGACCGGTTATTAATTTTTAGACGCTATAAAACAGAGGGCCTGTATACTCTTCTTAATGACACATAAGAGTTGTACAACTAAAGAGTTGCCGTAAAATTCTTGCACGAGAAGGGGTACGATTCCTTAGGGCAGTGTTTACACAAGTCACCATGCCACTTTCTAAACCCTCTCGTTTCAATTACTTTATATTATTGCCTGCAATGTGTTTGCTAATTTGCTATTCCTTCCGTCCCACTGAATTGTTTACGTTACTTTTCGGCACGTTTTTCAATACTCGTTTAAAATATACTTTTATAATATATATATATTTTTTTAAAATCTGAAAAAAAGTTTCATTTTTAAACTTTTATTCAAAAAAAAATTACGAAAAAACATTATAAAACTATACTTTATTGAAATTTCGAAATACATATAAATAGTGTACGTAAACTATCCAGCGGGACAGAGGGAGTAGTTGTTATTCTTGTGTTACTGTCTAAATTTTTCTATAACAAAAACAAGCAATCTTTTATCTTCTATTAAAGCAGAGATATAGACCAGAAACTAAAAAATTGTGTAAAATTTAGAAATAACAATTAGAGACTAAATATAGACATAACAATTTCAGCAGACCATACCACACGTTAAAACCTAAGGGGTCATTGTTAACAAGTGAGTGAATCTAATTGAACTGGACTGTTTCATTTATTATTGCTCAGATTGTTTGACTCAGGCATCTGGACGCCAGAAAAATTCTTATGGACGACTCATGCATAAATTTTTAGCTGAACCCTTCAGTAGCCCATACCACACCTATTTTATAAAGTTACCATATGATTTATAATAACATTTAAAATAACTAATATTTGATTTGTTTCAATTTATATATTAATATTTTGTATTTATCATATGATTATAGTAACATTTAAAATAACTAATAAATATTATTAATCTTACCAATGCTATGTTCTTAATTTCTTAATTATATTTTTTTTGAAATTTGAAATTTACTTGTTTTTCTTGTGCTTCAATTATATTATATATTACTATTTTATTTGTATAAATTTTTATTTATTAATTTATACTACTATATAAATATTTATCAATATTCATTAGTTTTTTCAATAAATATAATATAAACATTGTCATTCAGATTTTTTTACCAAACAACATCATTCATTCGTATTCAGATTTATTAGCGTTCAGAAATCTCGACTATTCAGAAATTTTGGTTCAGATTTAACAAATGACCCCCTAAAATGACCCCTAAATTTAGTTTATGCATTTATATGATAAAATACTAAAACACCCCAGGGGAGGTCAGAATCCTTAAACATGCCAATATAGGTCAGAATCCTTAAACATGCCAATATTTTACAATCAAACTCTTAACATTCATAGTAAGGTTGATAATAGTTACAGCAAGGAGTGATCACCGGAAATAACATCAGGGCTTGAACCATTCCAAAACACGCGCGCCCGGGACAACCAATCTCATACAGGGGACCGCTTGCTTGTGCTGCATCCGTCTCAGCATCAGTCATCTCAGCATCCTGGACATCATGGGGGTGATAACTCGGTTTCTTCCCGGGTCTTCTCCTTTTTCACACGCGCGGGAACTTAACTTCCGTAGCGGTTGGAGTGTGGTTAACCTGCTAAGTAGGGGTCTCTGCAAAACAGAACCGGAAGGGGGTTGTATCCCGCGGCAACTCCGGTGTGAGAGTAAGTGTTAGGTCACACTCACTGTAGAAGGGGGTTGAATACAGTTTATAGCACAATCAAATCGAATTCAAAGAAGACAAGTAACAGAAAACAAACTTTATTAAACTCTGTTACAATGTAGAACTGTCATCTTTCAGTGATAAACAAAAATCACGAGAGCTGCTAGAGTTACAATTAATAATATTCTCGATAATGATAACACTTATAATGTAAACCCTATGTCTGTGTTTATATATCACACAGTTACAAGATAATCGCTAATTGATATGGAATATAATTCTGCTTCCTAAAATATATCAATCAGTTATTTTTTCTTCCAAGTATTCCATTCTTCACAAAATTCCTTTTTCATGCATATCTCTTCTTACGTTTGTCTTGATCTTCTTTTCTTTCAATCAGCTACCTTCCTTATCTGAAAGTTTCCTTTAAGTCCTGATATTATCTCCTGAACCTTAAGTACTGATAACTTAAGTTCTGACTTCAGTGAAATCAAGTACTGATTTGTCATGTTTAAGTAAGATCTGAAAACTAAACACAAATCATATTAGACATGATATTATCAAATATATCTAACAATCTCCCTCAACTTGTAAATTAGCATAATATACAAGTTTAACAGATATTTGATGATGTTAAAAACATTAAGTACAATTGCATGAGAATTTGACTAGATAACTACAACTTACAGTCCTTAAAGCTTTACCAACTTTAACTTCTGATAATAACTTCAGTCTGTATACACATCAGAATTTGAGCAGTTGTAGATCTTGACTTGGCTTCACTTTCTGATCTCTTCAATGTCAGGAGTTGTTCTGAGATAGTTCTTTAACAAACATCTCTTAGCATATCTGAGTTCATCAATCATCCTCCTTTTAGCATCTTTGAGTTCTGCAGTATCTTCACCAGTTTGGAAGATAGCATATCTGAGATCATTAATTTTTGCTTTTCTCAACTCCTGATCTAGTCTTATGACATAGGTTTTGTCAGACTC
Source organism: Apium graveolens (assembly GCF_009905375.1). Classification (NCBI taxonomy): domain Eukaryota; kingdom Viridiplantae; phylum Streptophyta; class Magnoliopsida; order Apiales; family Apiaceae; genus Apium; species Apium graveolens. The sequence goes on from NC_133652.1 coordinate 304,878,107, forward strand.
TAAATTGAATTCAAGTCCCTTAATACCAAGATATGTTCTGATCTTTGCAGTATTAGGCTTCATATCAACAATATCACCCTTGTAATCTCTGTACTTGGGACAGTATGTGTTGTCAGACTTTACAGAATAAAGCCTTTTCTGTCTCTGAATTTGAGTCTTCAAATAATTTGCAGCACTTTCTGTTATTCTGTCATTCACTTGAAGTAAGAATAAAACATGTTCTGGTTCCTCAAAATACTTCAGTGGTATAACATTTTCCCTTATATGGTAAACCCTTCCATCTGTCATGAAATATAACAAGATGTGTTCTTTCAAGAAGGTATGGTAGACCATCTGTACATATTCTAGTTGATTCAATCTTTCAGGAGTTGCTCCAATACCTGGTTCACTTAAGGAAGTTGGATCATTGGTTGTGTTTTGCACTCTTCTTTCATCAGCACTACCCAATCCAGATATATCTCTTGCTTCATTTCCAGTAACCACTCTTGCTTCAAAACCACTTGCTGCAGTCTTCAAAGGTTGAGTCTGTTTGGCTTTAGTGAATCCTGGTAGGAGTAACTTTAAGGATTTAACATGAGAAATGTCAGAGGTTTTCTTTGACTTATCTTCTGATATCAAGCCAACTTGAGCTATGTCAGAGGTTGCTTGCTTCATTGTTATATCAGAACTAACTATATCTTGACTCTGACCAACTTGAGCCATGTCAGAGGTTGTTTTAGAAATCTTTCTTGAAGTTAGAGTAAGATCAGCATCTTCAACAGAAATTTCTTCATCCATAGGAGGCACATAAACCTTTACAGGTTCACCAACTTTTTCTTTGCCCTTGGACCTTGGATCTATCTGCAATTGTGATTTGGCCTTTGTTGCCACAGGATTTGTCCTTTCTTTTATCACAATGCCTTTAGCCGTAAGAAGTTTCTTTTTAACAACAGAAGCTTCAGATTTGGAGTTGACCTTTTCTAACTTAAGTCTAGCTTCTTCTTCCATTAGACTCTCTAAGTCCATTCCTGGATTTCTTTCAGAAATAACTGTCTTGAAATTTCTTCATCAAGTTCCAAAAGTTCATCAGAACTTATCCTTTTACCAGTATCAGAAGTTATTCTTCTCCCAGTATCAGAACTAGTTATATGACTTGTAGTTCCAGCTCTACTTGATGAGAGACCTCCACCTTGACCACGACCTCCACCCATTCTAGAGTTTCCCGGGTCATTACCATCATCCTTTTTCTTCAGTGTCTTATCAGGTTTGCATTTGGACTTAATTACTTTCTCCCCCTTTTTAGCATCAGCAGGTTAAAGAAGAGAGAGAAGCAATTCCACCGAGGATTGGATCTCATTGAGTTGAGATTATTGAGAAGCTTGATTTTTCAAAATTTCATCAATCTGAAACTGTTGCTTCTCTTGGGTTTTCTCAATGTTGGTAATTTGGTCAAAGGAAGGTTTGAAAAACCTTTTCGTGTCCAGCTTGACAACTGTATCTTGCTGCATTAAGGTTTCTTGAATCTTGTCCACCTTGGCCTGAGTTACAGACTGTTGACCTTGAAGGTGCCTTGTAGTAAGCGCAGTAACTCTTAGCAGTGTCTTGAAATCTTCATTGACTAACAACTCATTAGCTTTTGCCAAGTGATCAGCAAGAATCTTTTCAGTAGGAACAAAGGTAACTGAGTTCCACTCCTTAGTCCACTCTTGTCCTCTAGGAGTTTCACTCCAAGGTACTGGTGCTTCCCCTGTAACAAACTTTTTGACTATCTCAGCCTTTAAAGGAGCTTGCAGAGGTGCATGTCCAGAAGGACCAGCTGCATCAGCATCTAAATTTGTAGCAGCATTACCGGTAGCATCAACATTTGCAGCATCAGAATTTACAGAGTCAACAGCTTCAGCATCTTCTGATAAAAGAACAGTATGAGAAGCTATGGAGGCTTCAACATCATCCTCTAAGGGCTGATCTCCAACTAAGTTATGATCAACATCCATATTCTGATGCTCACCTAAAATCTGATCTTCAGTATCTAGATGCAGAGAAGGTGTTGTAGGCAGTTCTGGATTAAAATCAGCATCAGGAATTGGTGTTGTTGGTGGAGTGACTTGAGTTATTGGAGCTTCTAGATGCAAAACTTGAGGCACTTCCAAGTTATGAATGTCAATTTCATCACTTGGCCCCTGGGTATCAGCATTTACTGGAGATACTGGAGGTGTAGGAATGTGAGTAGATTCTGGCTCATGTAATGGTGAGTGATGAGTGGCATGAGGGTCTGAATCAGCACTAGGAGAAATGTGAGCTTCAACATGGTCTTTTGAGATCAGAGATTCCTGATCTCCTTCTTTAGCTGTTGTTTCCATTCCTTTACCAGAATCTTCAGGCCTTTTTGCCAATGTTTTGAATCTTTTAGCTTTTAAGGTGACTTTAGGAGCTGTATCATTAGTATTATGCTTTCCAAGCCTTTTTAGAGGCCTAGAACTCCCAATATCATCATCCTTCTGAGAAGAGACCTTCTCAGCTTCTTTAACAACAGGTTCTGATATAGGAACTTGTTCCTCAGCATCTGATTCATCTCGCAGAATGAATCTCCTTCTCTTCTGTTGTGTCTGAGGTACTTTCTTAGTCCTCTTAGGTTTGGAAGATGAAGGCTGCATTGTAGGTTCTGATGGTTGAGGTTGAGAAGTTTGTGGTGGTTGAGTAGAGGTGGTAGGTGCTGATGGATGAGGTTCAGATGGTTGAACATCAGGATATAATGCAGTGTACTTGACAGGATCATAGGTTATTAAGGCTTGTTTGACAGATAAAGGAATTAAGAGGGGTCTTAACACAGCCTTCTTATTATCAGTAGATAATAAGTCAGTTAAAGCTCTTTTAACTATTATGAATGATGAAATTAATTCACCATAACCTTGGGGCTTATTATCACAATAGAAACTATAAATAAGCTGACAGAATCTAGCAAAACAAACAGTAGATCTATCTTCATTCATTTTGTCCCCAATAAAACCTAAAACAGCACGTGCATAGTCAAAATCAGTTCGATTTATAAGAGCATACCCGATTTGTTGGCTGAATATGGGAATTGCATCAAAATTGGAACATTTGTTTGCAAAAGCTTTAGTTATGCAATCAAAGAAGAAACTCCATTCCCTCCTTATGAAAGATCTCTTCAACTGGCCCAGCTTTGCCAATGTTCTTTCATATCCCAGACTGGCCATCATGTTTTGAAGAACTGGCTCGTCAACAGTAGAATAGACACAGTTCTCAGGTAGCTGCAGTGCTTGTCGAACCGTAGACAATGTCACAACATACTCATCCTCCCCAGATGAAAAAATAATACTCGGGGACCCTTTAGCACCACCATCATCATACACACCGCTTCTCCAGAACTCCAGTACTTGAGTACCAGAAAACTGCTTCGGGTTCATTCAGAGCATACCCAACACCAGAACTAGCAAGAAAGTCCTGAATGAAGTGAAGTTCAGAGGGTGCTTCTGACTTGCTAAGAATAGCAGAGAAGTTATTAGGAATAAACGTTGCTCCATCGAAGATTATGTCCTTGGGTGCCATGAGAATTCGTGAGAAAGAAAATTGCCTGTAAGGTATTTGAGAAAATGTCTGTATGAAAAATCGTCAGAAGATGAGAGAGAATAGAAATAAAGAGAGAGAGAGAGATAAATATGAAAGTAAATAAAAGATTTTACAATCTTTTCTCTCTTTTACTTATACACGGTAGAAAAAGTAACCGTTGAGACACCTGTCAGACATGCAGCAGTAAAAGATATTTAATGGGCACGGGTATTCAGTAATCATTACTTATCACATGCAGTTTTTTTAGGAAAAAAACCGTTCCACTTACCAAGTAATCCCATTAATCAAGGTAGTTCAGTTTTATTTTAAAATTTAAAATTGTTCCCACTTAATAAATTTTTATCACCGCGTGACCAATATTCTAAAAAAAATGACCAATGAGAGAATGACCATTAATAAACCAAGTAAACAAAAAAATGTCCACGTCAGAATCAGAACTTGATTTGTATCAGAGCTAAAAAGGTCATCAGAATATGGTTAGTATCAGGATTTAAAATATTATCAGAATATCAAACGACTCAGAGACATAATCTTGCATAAATATAAAATTTCATTAATATATTGAGCAAATACATTTCATGAAATTTAAATTACATGCTTAAAAGTACAAGATTGTCCTAAGCTACAAATCCTAACATCAACAGCTTTTGTCCTAAGCTAAGAAGCCAGACAAAGCTGACGGTGAAGAGAAACAGGGAGCAACAATTATTTCTTCTTCCTACTCTCAACAAAAAGAACAGCAAGACGAATAATACGCTCCTGCTGTCGGAGAACTTCCAGCCGTTCCTCTTCCAGTCGCTCAAGATGGCGATGGTAGTCCATGTAGAAGAACAAGAGGTCTGTGAGGACCTCTTGGGGAACTGAGTCCCAAATTTCATCAGGAATGGCAGTGACATGTCATTCCTGTTGCCATTCTGTACACCTCATATTGATAGTGAAGGTGTCATAGTTCAGAACTAAGTTGTAATGAACCATGGTTGTGATGAGTGAAAAAGAAATGAGTTTGAGAGTTTGAGAGAAAATGAGAGATGTGTTGGCTGGAATGAGGTGTTGGTTTATATAGCCAATAGAATGCCAAGAGACGCAAGAAAAATTGAATGGTTATAGGTATAAATAATTCTACCTCGTCTCCCTAGACTGATGAGAATAAAAACAGCCATTGGAAGTTTAAAACAGGATTTAATGCGCACATGAAACAAGTAAAAATTACTTTGCATAGACGTGTACCACTAACCCAAATTATATTTACTGTTAATATCTCACCCAAACATATTCTGATTTTAAATAAGATTGTTTTAGATTTTAACCACAAATAAGTCAAGTAAAGAATCAGAGTTTAATATCAGGACTTAGACTTGTATCAGAACTTAACAGTCATCAGAACATGGTTTCTTAACTCGAAATGTGAATGCCTATTTCTGTAATTCTTCAAACAAATTATGATTTCATTTCTTCAGAACTTAATCATCAGAACTTCCATCATAACTTGTCCTCAGAATTTATGGAACTGACACTTAAACGTTCATCTAAAATAACATTTATCACCACAGTAATTTTCATCATTCATATGGAGTGTATGTGTGTGCAGTAAGCTAAATATCAGATAAAGATTGAAGTCTGATTCACTTTAGTACATCTTAGAAATAAGGCATAACTAAGAACTTTGCTCAAAATCTGTCATGATTCTGAAGTCTACTTTAGAATGAGTTCATGCATGAGTCCATCTCAACTGTTTTGTGCTTATTTTATGCATCTTCTGAAATTCCATTTTACAGTGGCTTCTCAGTGTAAGTGAGTCACGACTGCTTATCAGAATTTATGCTATTATCAGAGTATTGCTCCAGTAATCATAGAGTGTGAAAAGTCACCAAGAAAAATATTTATTTTTACTTTTCTGATGCATATTACTTAATACCAGCAATGCACTTGGGTCTTCCCTTCCACAGTTTTTACTCTAGATCTCAAAGGAGTACCTGATTTTTATTTCTTTTTCTATTCCTTTTCTTTTGATAAGTGAGGCTTATCAACACTTAGTACATTCACCAGATTTACTAACATCAGAACTTAACAGATGAGAAGCATTATTCTAGTTTTTGACTTAGTAATAAGATAGACAAAGTAAACTTAACTAAGCTCAATATCAGAATTTGCTTGTGTCAACAAATTTCCACATAAACAATTACTTCAAACATGGGATTTGTTAGTATATTAAAGACTACTAGGTCAGCATCTAGCATATTTATCCTCATTGGATTGAATAATCACAGAAACATTCATATCACTATCAGAGTTTAGAAATTCACATCAGACAACAATAAGTACTTAAGCAATTTTCAATTAAGCATAGAATACAAAAAGATAATAATATCTGTAAATACTGATCATAAAGTCTGATGCATCAGAACAAAAACTGAGCAGATTTAGAGAAAGAACCTGAAACCATTCCAAGTTCATTTACCAATCTTGTAAAAGTAGCTTCATACAGTGGTTTTGTGAAGATATCTGCTAGTTGTTGATCTGTTGGAACAAAGTGCAATTCCACTGTACCTTCATCCACATGTTCCCTTATGAAGTGGTACCTTATGCTGATGTGCTTTGTCATTGAGTGTTGAACTGGATTACCTGTCATAGCAATAGCACTTTGATTATCACAGTAAATAGGGATTTTAAAATATGTTAAACCAGAATCCAGTAACTGATTCTTCATCTAAAGAATCTGCGCACAACAGCTTCCTGCAGCAATGTACTCTGCTTCTGCAGTTGATGTAGAAATTGACTTTTGTTTCTTGCTAAACCAAGAAACCAATCTGCCTCCAAGAAATTGGAAGCTTCCATTTGTGCTTTTCCTGTTAATTTGACATTGGTATAATCTCCTCTGTCAGACTTTCCTCCTCTGCCCTCAGATCTTCTGAAATTCTTCTTATCAGAACTTGTGCCTTTCCTGAAAAACTTCTTTCCCTTCCTGAACTTCCTGTATGCAATCTTTGTGATCCCTTTCACCATAAGAGCACACAGCTTCATCATCTCCTCATCAGCATCAGTCTCAGGCAAGCTTTCAGATTCTGAGTCATCATCACTTTCAGAACTTAATGACTCAGTATCAGACTTTGTGAAAAGAGCTTTACCCTTGTCTTTCCTTGAGGTAGCTGCCTTGGGGGATTCTTCTTCAGCCTTAAGAGCAACTGTCCTAGACTTTCCTCCTTTCCTCTTGCTTCTTTGTTCCATCTCAAGTTCATGAGTCTTGAGCATTCCATAAATTTCATCAAGAGTTATTTCATCAAGATTGTAGTTGTCTCTTATTGTTGTAGCCTTCAACTCCCAGCATTCAGGAAGAGCTAACAGGAATTTAAGGTTTGAATCTTCAACATCATACTCCTTATCAACCAGTGACAGATCATTCAAGAGTTTGACAAATCTATCATATAAATCAGTCAATGACTCATTAGCCTTTGAGTCAAAGTGTTCATACTCTTGAGTGAGTATTGTCTTCCTGTTCTTCTTAATCGTATCAGTTCCCTGACACCTTGTTTCCAGGGCATCCCATATCTCCTTTGCAGTCTTGCAGTTTATTACCATGTTTGACATTATATTATCAATGGCACTATGCAGTAAGTGTCGTACCTTAGCATCCTTAGCAATTGATGTGATATCTTCAGCAGTATAATCACTCTTCTCCTTTGGTACCGTCTTTGCTGCTTCACCTGCGACTGCAACCGCGAGCTTGGTTGGTTTGTGAGGCCCTTCCTTGATTCTATCAAGATATTCTGGATCTGTTGCTTCCAGAAACATGGTCATCCTCCCCTTCCATATGGGATATTCAGATGGTCTCAATATGGGAACTTTGATGGTCTCATATCGACTTTGAATTTGTTTCTTTGGAGGTTCTTCAGTTTTGGTGGGCTTAGTTGGAGTTTCTGTATCAGACATGATTGTATATAGATCTTAAACTGTTTGTACGCTAACAGATTGGCTCTGATACCACTTGTTAGGTCACACACACACTGTAGAGGGGGTGAATACAGTGTATAGTACAATCAAATCGAACTTTAATTACTCATGTAACAGAAAAAAAACTTTATTGAAACAATAAACTTTGTTAAAGTATAAAACTGTTACCTCTCAGTGATGAACAAATATCACGAGAGCTGCTAGGGTTACAATGAATAATCTTCTCAATATCATAACACGTATAGTGTAAACCCTATGTCTGTGTTTATATACTACATAGTTACAAGATAACTGCTAATTGATATGGAATATAATTCTGCTTCCTAAAATATATCAATCAGATATCTTTTCTTCCAAGTATTCTATTCTTCATAGAATTCCTTCTTCATGCATATCTCTTCTTATGTTTGTCTCGATCTTCTTTCCTTTAATCAGCTGATGTCCTTATCTGAACGTCCTTCAGTACTTAAGTTCTGATATCCATCTTCTGATAATTATCTCCTGATAATATAAGTACTGATATCCTTAAGTCCTGACTTCCAGTAAGTACTGATTTATCCTGTTTAAGTAAGATCTGAAAACTAAACATAAATCATATTAGCCATGACATTATCAAATATATCTAACAATCTCCCCCAACTTGTAAATTAACATAATATACAAGTTTAACAGATATTTGATGATGTCAAAAACATTAAGTACAAATGCATGAGAATTAGACTAGATAACTACAACTTACAGTCCTTAAAGCTTTACCAATCTTTGACTTCTGATAACAACTTCAGTCTGTACAAATATCAGAATTTAAGCAGTTGTAGATCTTGACTTACCTTCATCTTCTGATATCTTTGATGTCAGGAGTTGTTCTGAGATAGTTCTTTAACAAACATCTCTCAGCATATCTGAGTTCATCAATCATCCTCCTTTTAGCATCTTCAAGCTCTGCAGTATCTTCACCAATTTGAAAGATTGCAGCCCTGAGATCATTAATCTTAGCTTTTCTTATATCCTGATCTAGTCTGATCAAATAGGCTTTATCAGACTCAAGATTGAATTCTACAGCCCTGTAACCCAGAAAGGTAGTTATAATCTTAGCAGTGTTGGGCTTCATTTCAACTATATCACCCTTGTGATCTCTGTACTTTGGAAGATATGTGCTGTCAGACTTAACAGAATAAAGCCTTTTCTGTCTCTGAATCTGATCCTTCAAATAGTTTGCAGCACTTTCTGTTAATCTGTCATTCACTTGAAGTAAGAACAGTACATGCTCCAGTTCTTCAAAATACTTCAAAGGAATGACATTTTGCCTTATATGATAAACCCTACCATATGTCATGAAGTACAACAAGATGTGTTCTTTCAAGTAGGTATGGTAAACCATTTGTATAGATTCCAGTTGATTCAATCTCTCAAGAGTTGCTCCAATACCTGGTTCACTCAAGGAAGTTGGATCATTGGTAGTGTTTTGTGTTCTTCTTTCATCAGCACTTCCCAATCCAGTTTTATCTCTTGCTTCCTTTCCAATAACTACTCTTGCTTCAAAACCACTTGCAGCAGTCTTCAAAGGTTGAGTCTGTTTTGCTTTAGTGAATCCTGGTAGGAGTTTCTTTGATTTATCTTCTGATATCAAGTTAACTTGAGCTATGTCAGAGGTTACATGCTTCTTCGAAATATCAGAACTTACTGTCTCTTGACTCTGAACAACTTGAGCCATGTCAGAGGTTGTCTTAAAAACTTTTCTTGAAGTCAGAGCAAGATCATCCTTTTCATCATTAATTTCTTCATTCACAGGAGGCACATAAACCTTGATAGGTTCACCAACTTTTTCTTTACCCTTGGATCTTGGATCTATCTGCGGTTGTGATTTAGCCAATGTTGCTTCAGTATTTGTCCTTTCTTTTATCACAATGCCTTTAAGTTTTGAAAGTGTCTTTTTACCAGAAGCTTCAGATTTAGATGTGACTTTTTCTGATTTAAGTCTGGCTTCTTCTTCCATTAAACTCTCCAAGTCCATTCCTGGATTTTCCTGAAGAAATAACTGTCTTGACATTTCTTCATCAAGATCTAAAAGTTCATCAGAACTTATCCTTTTACCAGTAGCAGAACTAATTCTTTTTCCAGTATCAGAACTTATCCTGTGACTTGTGATTTCAGCTTTTTTTGATGAGAAACCTCTACCGTGACTATGACCTCTACCCATTCCAGAGTTTCCTTGGTCATCCTTTTCATCATCCTTCCCCTTCAGTGTCTTATCAGTTTTGCATTTGGACTTAATTACTTTCTCCCCCTTTTTGGCATCAGCAGGTAATAGAAGAGAGGCAAGCAATTTCACAGAGGCTTGGATTTTATTAAGTTGAGATTGCTGAGAAGCTTGATTTTTCAGAATATCATCAATCTGAGCTTGTTGGTTCTCTTGAGTCTTCTCAATATAAGCAACTCTGTCAAAGGTAGGTTGGAAGAACTTTTTCTTATCAATCTTCTGAACTTGTTCTTGCTTCATGAGTTCTTCCCTAAGATGATGTAACTCTGCATGAGTAGTTGAATGGAGACCTTGTAAATGTTTAGTACTCAATGCAGTGACTCTAAGCTGTGTTTTGAAATCATCAGTATTTAACATTTCATCAGCTTTTGTCAAGTGCTCAGCCAGATATTATGCAGTTGGAGCACAGGTAACTGAGTTCCATTCCTTAGTCCACTCCTGTCCTGCAGGAGTTTCACTCCAAGGCACTGGTGCTTCTCTTGTAATAAACTTCTTAACAAGTTCAGATTTAAGAACAGTTTGTTGAGGGGCATGTCCTGAAGGACCTGCTTCATCAGCATCTGTATTTGGAGCAGCATCACCAGTATCTCCAGCATTTGTAGCATCAGAACTTACAGAATCAGTATCTTCTGATAAAACAAAAGTATGAGTAGCAATGGAGGCTTCAGCAGCATCCTCTAATTGCTGATCTGGTTCCAAGTTCTGATCAACAGCCATATCCTTATGCTCACCTATATTCTGATAATCAACATCTAGATACAGAGAAGGTGTAGTAGATAATTCTGGAGTTTGAGCAGCATCAGTAACAGGTGTTGTTGATGGATTAGTTGCTGTTGGAGCTTCTAAGTAAAGTACTTCAGGCACAACCAAGTTCTGGATATCAATGTCAGCACTTGTGCCTGAATCAACAGGAGATACAGTCTTAAGAGACACAGATGATGTGTTGGCCTTATCAGTAGCAGCTTCCTTAGTTGGAGTTAATGAAGAAGCAGTGGCTTTAGCAGATTCTGGTTCTTGTGAGATCAGAGATTCCTGATCTCCTTCCTTAGCTGCTGCTTCCTCATCATCTGAAACTGGCCTTTTTGCCCTCTGTTTCTTGTATCTCTTTGAAGGTATGGATTCCTTGGGAGTTTTATCAACAGTCATTTTTCTAAGCCTTTTGAGAAGCTTAGATCCCCCAATTACAGAATCCTTCTGAGAAGGAACTTTCTCAGCTTCTTTATCAACATGTTCTGAAGTAGGAACCTGTTCCTCACTATCAGATTCATCTCTCAAAACAATCCTCCTTCTCTTATGAGGTGTTTGGGGAACAATCTTTGTCCTCTTAGCCTTAGAAGATGAAGGCTTCACAGTAGGTGCTGAGGATGAAGGTTGAACTGTCTATGAAGTGGAGAGATATGATTTGAGATATTGCCTGAGGGTAGGTTGAGTAGTATGAGTGGTATGTTCTGATGGTTGTTGTGGAGTTTGAGATGTGGTGGTTGGTTGGACATCAGGATAAATAGATCTGTAGGTATCAGGATCAGCATTTACTAAGATCTGTTTTACAGATTGAGGAATCTGTAAGGGTCTAACCACCTTTTTCTTAACATCAGCATTTACCAAATCATTAAAGGCTCATTTTGCAATTTTGAAAGATGGAGTTAAGTCAGTGGTAGGTTGGGGGTCATCAGCACACAACAATGGTTAAAAATAAGCTGACAAAATCTAGCAAAGTAGACAACATTCTTATCTTCTATTATCCTATCCCCAATAAAACCTATCACAGCAGTTGCAAAATCAAAATGAGTTTGGTTAATGATAGCATACCCGCTGTGCTGACTCATTATAGGTATAGCATCAAAGTTGGAACACTTATTCCCAAAAGCTTTGGTGATGCAGTGAAAGAAGAAGCTCCATTCTTTTCTGATATGAGCCCGTTTCAACTGCCCAAGCTTTGCCCAAGCTTTGCCAAACTCTGCTCATACCCCAAACTAGCCATGAACTCTTTAAGAGCTGATTCCTCCGGGGTTGAAAAAGTACATCCTTCTGGTAGATGTAGGGCCCTGCGAATTGTACCAGGAGTTACCCCATATGTAGAATCACCCACTTCGAAAACAATACTAGGAGTACCATTTTGACCACCATTATCAAAGTTTCCAGTCCTCCAAAATGTCAGAACTTGTTGGCTCGAAAAGGTTGAAGGTTGGGTCAATGCATACCCGATTTCACTGTGTGCAAGAAGATCTTGCACAAAATGCAACTCAGACGGAGCTTCAGCATTATCAAGAATTGCAGCATAGTTATTTGGAACAAATTTAGCTCCATCAATGATCAAATCCTTAGGTGCCATGAATATAATCGAGATTTAAGAGTGCCTGTTAGGTGTTTGATAGAATGTCTAAATGAAAAACCAACTTCAGGAGAAGAAAGAGAGTAAAAGCAAATAGAGAGATAAAATATAAAAGTGAATAAAAGATTAGAAAATCCTCTCTCTGTCTGACTTATACTTTTAAAAAAATGTAACCGTTGGACACCTGTCAGACATGCAGTAATAATGAATAGTTAATGGGCACGGGAAAATAGTAATCATTACTTACCCACTTGCAGTTTTTCAAGGAAAAACTGTTCCACTTACCCAGTAATTCCATTAATCAAGGTAAATCAGTTTTAATTCAAAATTGAAACTGTTCCGACTTATTCAATTATTTTTCACTGCAACACCAATATTTTGAAGAAAAAAATCGAGTGCGAATGACCAAAATAAATCAAGTGAAGTACTGATAATGTAAAATTAGAACTTAATTTAAATCAAAATATGAAATGGTCATCAGAATATGAATATTTATCAGGATTTATCATTCCAGTACAGAACATCTCAGAGACAAGAACTTGCAAAAAAAAGGAAATTTTATTAATATATTAAGAGAATACATTCATGAAATTTAAATTACATCAAAACTGTTACAAGATTGTCCTAAACTGCTAAACCTAAGATCAACAGCCTTTGTCCTAGCTCAAGAAGCAGGGCAAGGCTGGCGATGAAGAAAAACAGGAAGAAGAAAATAAATCATTTCTTCTTCCTACTCTCGACAAACAGAATAGCGAGTCGGATGATTCGCTCTTGCTGGCGGAGAGCTGTCAGCCTTTCCTCCTCCAATCGCTCTAGATGGCGATGGTAATCCATGTAGAAGAACAGGAGGTGGGTGAGTACCTCCTGGGGAACTGAGTCTCATATCTCATCAGGAATGGCAGTGACGTGCCATTCCTGCTGTCAGGCTTCACAGCTCAGCTCCATGTTGAATGTTTCATAGTTCAAAAACATATTGTAATTGACCATGGTGGTTTTGATATAAAGAGTATGAAGGTGAGTTTGTGATAAAAGAGTTGATGTGAAGGTTGATATGAAGTGGTTATTTATATAGGCAAAAGAATGCCAGAAGATGCAAAGAAATTTAATGTTGGCAGGTAGAATTAATTCTACCTCATCTCCCTAGACTGGGAAGACGAAAAACAGTCATTGGAAGTGTAAGTCAGGGTTAATGCGCACAAGTGACAAGTAAAAATAAAATAAAATTACTGTACGTGTACGTGAACCACTATCTCTAATGATATTGACTGTTAATATTCTACCCAAACATAATATGTTTTAAAATGAGACTCTTTTTAGATTTTATCCACAAATAAGTCAAGTAAAGGATCAGAATTTAATATCAGAACTTAGACTTATATCAGAACTTAACAGTTATCAGAACATAATTTCTTAACTCTAAAAATGAATGCCTATCTTAGTAAGTCCTCACACAAATTCTGATATAGATTCTTCAAAACTTAATCATCAGAACGTGCAATCAGAACTTGTCCTCAGAATTTGTGCAATATGACACAGAAACTGTTCATCTAAAATAACATAGATCACCACAGTAATTTTCATCATTCATATGGAGTGTTTAGTGTGTGCATTAAGCTAAATATCAGACAAAGAGTAAAGTCTGATTCACTTCAGTACATCTTAGAGATAAGGCATAACTAAAACTTTACTAAAAACCTGTCATTATTCTGAAACCTACTATTGAATGAGTTCATGCTTGAGTCCACCTCAACTATTTTGTGTTAATTTTGTGCATCTTTTTAAATTCCATTTTACAGTGGCTTCTCAGTATAAGTGAGTCACGACTGCTTATCAGAATTTATGCTGTTATCAGAGTATTTCTCCAGTAATCATAGAGTGTGAAAAGTCACCAAGAAAATATTTTGCTTTTCTGATGCATATTTACTTAATACCAGCAATGCACTTGGGTCGTCCCTTCCACATTTTTACTCTAGATCTCAAAGGAGTACCTGATTTTAATCCTTGATTCTTTTTCTTTTTCGTTTGATATGTGAGGTTTATCAGCACTTAGTACATTCAAACAGATTTACTAGCATCAGAACTTAACAGATGAGAAGCAATATTCTAGTTTGTGACTTAGTAATAAGATAGACAAAGTAAACTCAACTAAACTCAATATCAGAATTTGCTTGTGTCAATAGATTTCCACAGAAATAATTACTTCTAACATGGGATCCCTAGTTTATTAAAGACTACTAGGTCAGCATCTAGCACAGGTATCCTCATAGGATAAAATAGTTACATAAACAGACATATCACTATCAGAGTTAAGAAATTATGTTCTGATAACTGTTAAGTTCTGATATAAGTCTAAGTTCTGATATTAAATTCTGATCCTTTACTTGACTTATTTGTGGATAAAATCTAAAAATAGTCTCATTTTAAAACAGAATATGTTTGGGTAGAATATTAACAGTCAATATCATTAGAGATAGTGGTTCACGTACACGTATAGTAATTTTTTTTTACTAGTCACTTGTGCGCATTAACCCTGACTTACACTTCCAATGATTGTTTTTCGTCTTCCCAGTCTAGGGAGATGAGGTAGAATTAATTCTACCTACCAGCATTAAATTTCTTTGCGTCTCCTGACATTCTTTTGCCTATATAAACAACCACTTCACATCATCCTTCACATCAACTCTTTTATCACAAACTCACCTTCATACTCTTTATATCAAAACCACCATGGTCAATTACAATATGTTTTTGAACTATGAAACATTCAACATGGAGCTGAGCTGTGAAGCCTGGCAGCAGGAATGGCACGTCACTGCCATTCTTGATGAGATATGGGACTCAGTTCCCCAGGAGGTACTCACCCACCTTCTGTTCTTCTACATGGATTACCATCGCCATCTGGAGCGATTGGAGGAGGAAAGGCTGGCAGCTCTCCGCCAACAAGAGCGAATCATCCGACTCGCTATTCTGTTTGTCGAGAGTAGGAAGAAGAAATAATTTATTTTCTTCATCGTCAGCCTTGCCCTGCTTCTTGAGCTAGGACAAAGGCTGTTGATGTTAGGTTTAGCAGCTTAGGACAATCTAGTAACATTTTTGATGTAATTTAAATTTCATGAATGTATTCTCTTAATATATTAATGAAATTTCCTTTTTTTTGCAAGTTCTTGTCTCTGAGATGTTCTGTACTGCATTGATAAATCCTGATAAATATTCATATTTTGATGACCATTTCATATTTTGATTTAAATTAAGTTCTGATTTTACATTATCAGTACTTGTTCACTTGATTTATTTTGGTCATTCGCACTCGAATTTTTTTTCAGAATATTGGTGTTGCAGTGAAAAATAATTGAATAAGTGGGAACAGTTTCAATTTTGAATTAAAACTGATTTACGTTGATTAATGGAATTACTGGGTAAGTGGAACGGTTTTTCCTTGAAAAACTGCTAGTGGGTAAGTAATGATTACTGTTTTTCCGTGCCCATTAACTATTCATTATTACTGCATATCTGACAGGTGTCCAACGGTTACATTTTTTTTAAAAGTATAAGTCAGACAGAGAGAGGATTTTTTAATCTTTTATTCACTTTTATACTTTATCTCTCTATTTGCTTTTACTCTCTTTCTTCTCCTGACGTTGGTTTTTCATTTAGACATTCTATCAAACACCTAACAGGCACTTTTAAATCTCGATTATTTTCATGGCACCTAAGGATTTGATCATTGATGGAGCTAAATTTGTTCCAAATAACTATGCTGCAATTCTTAATAATGCTGAAGCTACGTCTGAGTTACATTTTGTGCAAGATCTTCTTGCACACAGTGAAATCGGGTATGCATTGACCCAACCTTCAACCTTTTCGAGCCAACAAGTTCTGACATTTTGGAGGACTGGAAACTTTGATAATGGTGGTCAAAATGGTACTCCTAGTATTATTTTCGAAGTGGGTGATTCTACATATGGGGTAACTCCTGGTACAATTCACAGGGCCCTACATCTACCAGAAGGATGTACTTTTTCAACCCCGGAGGAATCAGCTCTTAAAGAGTTCATGGCTAGTTTGGGGTATGAGCAGAGTTTGGCAAAATTTGGGCAGTTGAAATGGGCTCATATCAGAAAGGAATGGAGCTTCTTCTTTGACTGCATCACCAAAGCTTTTGGGAATAAGTGTTCCAACTTTGATGCTATACCTATAATGAGTCAGCACATCGGGTATGCTATCATTAACCAAACTCATTTTGATTTTGCAACTGCTGTGATAGGTTTTATTGGGGATAGGATGAGAGAAGATAGGAATGTTGTCTACTTTGCTAGATTTTGTCAGCTTATTTTTAACCATTGTTGTGCTGATGACCCCCAACCTACCACTGACTTAACTCCATCTTTCAAAATTGCAAAACGAGCCTTTAATGATTTGGTAAATGCTGATATTAAGAAAAAGGTGGTTAGACCCTTACAGATTCCTCAATCTGTAAAACAGATCTTAGTAAATGGTGATCCTGATACCTACAGATCTGTTTATCCTGATGTCCAACCAACCACCACATCTCAAACTTCACAACAACCATCAGAACATACCACTCATACTACTCAACCTACCCTCAGGCAATATCTCAAATCAAATCTCTCCACTTCACAGACAGTTCAACCTTCATCCTCAGCACCTATTATGAAGCCTTCATCTTCCAAGGCTAAGAGGACAAAGACTGTTCCCCAAACACCTCAGAAGAGAAGGAGGATTGTTTTGAGAGATGAATCTGATAGTGAGGAATAGGTTCCTACTTCAGAACATGTTGATAAAGAAGCTGAGAAAGTTCCTTCTCAGAAGGATTCTGCAATTGGGGGATCTAAGCTTCTCAAAAGGCTTAGAAGAATGACTGTTGATGAAACTCCCAAGGAATCCATACCTTCAAAGAGATACAAGAAACAGAGGGCAAAAAGGCCAGTTTCAGATGATGAGTAAGCAGCAGCTAAGGAAGGAGATCAGGAATCTCTGATCTCACAAGAACCAGAATCTGCTAAAGCCACTGCTTCTCCATTAACTCCAACTAAGGAAGGTGCTACTAATAAGGCCAACACACCATCTGTGTCTCCTAAGACTATATCTCCTGTTGATTCAGGCACAAGTGCTGACATTGATATCCAGAACTTGGTTGTGCTTGAAGTACTTTACTTAGAAGCTCCAACAG
This sequence comes from Apium graveolens, assembly GCF_009905375.1. Lineage (NCBI taxonomy): Eukaryota > Viridiplantae > Streptophyta > Magnoliopsida > Apiales > Apiaceae > Apium > Apium graveolens. The sequence goes on from NC_133652.1 coordinate 304,895,408, forward strand.
CAACTAATCCATCAACAACACCTGTTACTGATGCTGCTCAAACTCCAGAATTATCTACTACACCTTCTCTGCATCTAGATGCTGATGATCAGAATATAGGTGAGCATCAGGATATGGCTGTTGATCCGAACTTGGAACCAGATCAGCAATTAGAGGATGCTGCTGAAGCCTCCATTGCTACTCATACTTTTGTTTTATCAGAAGATACTGATTCTGTAAGTTCTGATGCTACAAATGCTGGAGATACTGGTGATGCTGCTCCAAATGCAGATGCTGATGAAGCAGGTCCTTCAGGACATGCCCCTCAACAAACTGTTCTTAAATCTGAACTTGTTAAGAAGTTTATTACAAGAGAAGCACCAGTGCCTTGGAGTGAAACTCCTGCAGGACAGGAGTGGACTAAGGAATGGAACTCAGTTACTTATGCTCCAACTGCACAGCATCTGGCTGAGCACTTGACAAAAGCTGATGAAATGTTAAATACTGATGATTTCAAAACACAGCTTAGAGTCACTACATTTAGTACTAAACATTTACAAGGTCTCCATTCAACTACTCATGCAGAGTTACATCATCTTAGGGAAGAACTCATGAAGCAAGAACAAGTTCAGAAGATTGATAAGAAAAAGTTCTTCCAACCTACCTTAGACAGAGTTGCTTACATTGAGAAGACTCAAGAGAACCAACAAGCTCAGATTGATGATATTTTGAAAAATCAAGCTTCTCAGCAATCTCAACTTAATGAAATCCAAGCCTCGGTGGAATTGCTTGCCTCTCTTCTATTACCTGCTGATGCCAAAAAGGGGGAGAAAGTAATTAAGTCCAAATGCAAAACTGATAAGACACTGAAGGGGAAGGATGATGAAAAGGATGACCAAGGAAACTCTGGAATGGGTAGAGGTCATAGTCACGGTAGAGGTTTCTCATCAAGAAAAGCTGAAATCACAAGTCACAGGACAAGTTCTGATACTGGAAAAAGAATTAGTTCTGCTACTGGTAAAAGGATAAGTTCTGATGAACTTTTAGATCTTGATGAAGAAATGTCAAGACAGTTATTTCTTCAGGAAAATCCAGGAATGGACTTGGAGAGTTTAATGGAAGAAGAAGCCGGACTTAAATCAGAAAAAGTCACATCTAAATCTGAAGCTTCTGGTAAAAAGACACTTCCGAAACTTAAAGGCATTGTGATAAAAGAAAGGACAAATACTGAAGCAACATTGGCTAAATCACAACCGCAGATAGATCCAAGATCCGAGGGTAAAGAAAAAGTTGGTGAACCTATCAAGGTTTATGTGCCTCCTGTGAATGAATAAATTAATGATGAAAAGGATGATCTTGCTCTGACTTCAAGAAAAGTTTTTAAGACAACCTCTGACATGGCTCAAGTTGTTCAGAGTCAAGAGACAGTAAGTTCTGATATTTCGAAGAAGCATGTAACCTCTGACATAGCTCAAGTTAACTTGATATCAGAAAATAAATCAAAGAAACTCCTACCAGGATTCACTAAAGCAAAACAGACTCAACCTTTGAAGACTGCTGCAAGTGGTTTTGAAGCAAGAGTAGTTACTGGAAAGGAAGAAAGAGATAAAATTGGATTGGGAAGTGCTGATGAAAGAAGAATACAAAACACTACCAATGATCCAACTTCCTTGAGTGAACCAGGTATTGGAGCAACTCCTGAGAGATTGAATCAACTGGAATTTGTACAAATGGTTTACCAAACCTACTTGAAAGAACACATCTTGTTGTACTTCATGACAGATGGTAGGGTTTATCATATAAGGCAAAATGCCATTCCTTTGAAGTATTTTGAAGAACTGGAGCATGTATTGTTCTTACTTCAAGTGAATGACAGATTAACAGAAAGTGCTGCAAACTATTTTAAGGATCAGATTCAGAGACAGAAAAGGCTTTATTCTGTTAAGTCTGACAGCACATATCTTCCAAAGTACAGAGATCACAAGGGTGATATAGTTGAAATGAAGCCCAACACTGCTAAGATTATAACTACCTTTCTGGGTTACAGGGCTGTGGAATTCAATATTGAGTCTAATAAAGCATATTTGATCAGACTGGATCAGGATATAAGAAAAGCTAAGATTAATGATCTCAGGGCTGCAATCTTTCAAATTGGTGAAGATACTGCAAAGCTTGAAGATGCTAAAAGGAGGATGATTGATGAACTCAGATATGCTGAGAGATGTTTGTTAAAGAACTATCTCAGAACAACTCCTGACATCAAAGAGATCAGAAGATGAAGTCAAGTCAAGATCTACAACTGCTTAAATTCTGATATTTGTAAAGACTGAAGTTGTTATCAGAAGTCAAAGATTGGTAAAGCTTTAAGGACTGTAAGTTGTAGTTATCTAGTCTAATTCTCATGCATTTGTACTTAATGTTTTTGACATCATCAAATATCTGTTAAACTTGTATATTATATTAATTTACAAGTTGGGGGAGATTGTTAGATATATTTGATAATGTCATGGCTAATATGATTTATGTGTAGTTTTCAGATCTTACTTAAACAGGATAAATCAGTACTTACTGGAAGTCAGGACTTAAGGATATCAGTACTTATATTATCAGGAGATAATTATCAGAAGATGGATATCAGAACTTAAGTACTGAAGGACGTTCAGATAAGGACAGCAACTGATTAAAGGAAAGAAGATCGAGACAAACATAAGAAGAGATATGCATGAAGAAGGAATTCTATGAAGAATAGAATACTTGGAAGAAAAGATATCTGATTGATATATTTTAGGAAGCAGAATTATATTCCATATCAATTAGCAATTATCTTGTAACTGTGTAGTATATAAACACAGACATAGGGTTTACACTATAAGTGTTATGATATTGAGAAGATTATTCATTGTAACCCTAGCAGCTCTCGTGATATTTATTCATCACTGAGAGGTAACAGTTTCATACTGTAACAGAGTTTATTATTTTAATAAAGTTTTTTTTCTGTTACTTGAGTAATTAAAGTTCGATTTGATTGTACTTTACACTGTATTCACCCCTCTACAGTGTGTGTGTGACCTAACAAGTGGTATCAGAGCCAATCTGTTAGCGTACAAACAGTTTAAGATCTATATACAATCATGTCTGATACAGAAACTCCAACTAAGCCCACCAACACTGAAGAATCTCCAAAGACACAAATTCAAAGTCGATATGAGACCATCAGAGTTCCCATATTGAGACCATCTGAATATCCAATATGGAAGGGAAGGATGACCATATTTCTGGAAGCAACAGATCCAGAATATCTTGATAGAATCAAGGAAGGGCCTCACAAACCAACCAAGCTCGCGGTTGCAGTCGCAGGTGAAGCAGCAAAGACGGTACCAAAGGAGAAGAGTGATTATACTGCTGAAGATATCACATCAATTGCTAAGGATGCTAAGGTACGACACTTACTGCATAGTGCCATTGATAATGTAATGTCAAACAGGGTAATAAACTGCAAGACTGCAAAGGAGATATGGGATGCCCTGGAAACAAGGTGTCAGGGAACTGATACGATTAAGAAGAACAGGAAGACAATACTCACTCAAGAGTATGAACACTTTGACTCAAAGGCTAATGAGTCATTGACTGATTTAGATGATAGATTTGTCAAACTCTTGAATGATCTGTCACTGGTTGATAAGGAGTATGATCTTGAAGATTCAAACCTTAAATTCCTGTTAGCTCTTCCTGAATGCTGGGATTTGAAGGCTACAACAATAAGAGACAACTACAATCTTGATGAAACAACTCTTGATGAAATTTATGGAATGCTCAAGACTCGTGAACTTGAGATGGAACAAAGAAGCAAGAGGAAAGGAGAAAAGTCTAGGACAGTTGCTCTTAAGGCTGAAGAAGAATCCCCCAAGGCAGCTACCTTAAGGAAAGACAAGGGTAAAGCTCTTTTCACAAAGTCTGATACTGAGTCATCAAGTTCTGAAAGTGATGATGACTCAGAATCTGAAAGCTTGCCTGAGACTGATGCTGATGAGGAGATGATGAAGCTGTGTGCTCTTATGGTGAAAGGGATCACAAAGATTGCATACAGGAAGTTCAGGAAGGGAAAGATGTTTTTCAGGAAAGACACAAGTTCTGATAAGAAGAATTTCAGAAGATCTGAGGGCAGAGGAGGAAAGTCTGACAGAGGAGATTATACCAATGTCAAATGGTATAACTATGGTGAGAAAGGCCACATATCTCTTGATTGCAAGAAAGTGAAGAATGACAAAGGCAAGGCTCTTGTCACAAAGAAGAAAAGCTGGACAGACACCTCAGACTCTGAAAGTGAGGAGAATTATACCTTGATGGCAAATGCTGATAAGGCAAGTGCTGAAAGCAGTTCTGAAACTGCTGAATCAAAGGTACCTCAGACTACTTATGCTTTTCATACTGATGATATTAATGAGTTGAGAAGATATCTTAAAACCATATTTGTCATTTATAGAGATCAAACTTTAACATGTGAAAGATTAACTTCTGAAAATCTTGCTTTTAAGAAAAGAAATGATTTCTTAGAAAAAGAGTTAGTTATGTTCCATCAAACTCAGAAAGATAGAGATGATGCTTTTTATGTTAGGGATGAAGTGATAAAAATGAATGAATCTCTAAAAACTGAGTTAGAAAAGGAAAGAGAGGTTATCAGGACTTCGACTAACTCTGGCAGAACAACTCAGAATTTGTTAAGTAGTGAAAACTGGAAAGAGGGCTTAGGTTTTGGAAAGGATAAGAATGATAAAGGAACTGTAGAAATTAAGCCTGTTGTTATTAAGCAAAAGCCAAAGTTAAAACCTGTTAAGTTTGTAGCTGTAAAGTCTGATAATGAGAAATCAGAAGTTAAAAAGGGATTAACTTCTGACAAACTAAAACAGGAAAAGACAGCTGAAGTAAACATAGACTTAATGACTAAGAAGCAGCTTAAGCATAAGCTGAAAGATGTTAAGAATGCAAACAAGGTAAAATCACCTAGGAAAAATAGGAATGGAAAGGAAGGTGTGAATAAAAGCAATGATTTTAAACCTGTTCCTAAAGCTCCTAGGAAAATGTGTCATAACTGTGAAAGTTTTAATCGCTTCTTTTTGCAGGAAGAATAAGAACATAAACTCCTTACTTTCAAAGTCAGGTGTTAAGAGTCAGTCTGTTAGATATAAGCCACAAAATCCTTGTTTTCATTGTGGTAGTTTATGGCATTCCATTTATACTTGTAAGGAATATCATAGTTTGTACTATGATTATTATCAAATAAAACCTTCTTTAAAGAAAGTTTCCATTGTTCCTTCTAGTGTAAATTCCAGTTCAAAGTCTAATAGTGTAAATTCTGATAAGAAAAATGTTAACATAAACTCCGATGCTAAATCTGCTGCAAATGTTAATAAACTTGATAAGGCTAAAGGATCCAAGCAAGTATGGGTCCTTAAAACTAATCATTTGTGGTCTTTGTGATTGCAGAGCAACATGAAAAACATCCTAATTCTGGACAGTGGATTTTCAGGACATATGACTGGAAATAAAGCCCTGCTATCAGACTTTGTGGAGAAAGCTGGCCCAAGTATTTCTTATGGAGATGGCAACATTGGAAAAACATTGGGATATGGAAATATCAATCTTGGGAATGTCATCATTAAAGAAGTAGCTCTGGTCTCAGGACTTAAACACAATCTGCTGAGTATAAGTCAAATCTGTGACAGAGGTTATCATGTTGATTTCTTTGAAGAACATTGTGAAGTTGTGAGTAAATCAACAGGCAAAGTTGTTCTGAAAGGATACAGGCGTGGTAACATTTATGAAGCTAAGCTTTCAACAAGTACTGATGGTTCTGCAATATGCCTGATGAGTAGAGCATCAATTGAAGAAAGCTGGAATTGGCATAAGAAACTCTCTCATTTAAATTTCAACAATATAAATGAGTTGGTCAAGAAAGATCTTGTGAGAGGAATGCCAAAGTCAGTATTTGCTCCTGATGGCCTTTGTGATTCCTGTCAGAAGGCCAAACAAAGAAAATTCTCATTCAAGAGGAAGACTGAATCATCAATTCTTGAGCCTTATCACCTACTACATGTTGATCTATTTGATCCAGTGAATGTCATGTCTATTGCAAAGAAGAAATATGCCTTGGTCATAGTAGATGAGTTCACCAGATACACATGGGTGTATTTCTTGCACACAAAAAGTGAAACTGTATCTATCTTGATTAATCATGTCAAACAACTGGATAAATTGGTCAAAGATTCTGTGAAGACAATAAGGTGTGATAATGGCACTGAGTTCAAGAATTTGATAATGGAAGAGATCTGCAAAAACCATAAAATTAAGCAAGAATTCTCTGCTCCTGGAACTCCACAGCAAAATGGAGTTGTTGAAAGGAAGAATAGAACTCTCATTGAAGCTGCACGTACAATGCTTGAAGAAGCAAAGCTTCCAACCTATTTCTGGGCTGAAGCTGTGCAGACTGCTTGTTTTACTCAAAATGCAACACTCATTAACAAGCAAGGAAAGACACCATATGAGATGGTGAAGAAAAAGAAGCCAAATCTGAAGTATTTTCATGTATTTGGATGCAAGTGTTTTGTTCTTAAGACTAATCCTGAATAACTATCCAAATTTGATCTAAAAGCTGATGAAGGAATCTTTGTTGGATATCTACTTTCCACAAAAGCCTCCAGAGTCTATAACTTGAGAACAAGAGTGGTCATGGAATCTATCAATGTCTCTTTTGATTATAAGAAGATTACTGGACTTGAAGATTTTATTGATCATGATCAGCTGAAATTTGAAAATGAAGACTCAAATTCTGGTACTGAAAATCCTGACGATAGAAGTCCTGATACTGCAAACTCTGATGGATTAAACTCTGATGTTATTGAAACTGTGGTAACTACGCCAAAGGAAGATGCACCTATGCAGGGGGAGCATACTCAAGATATTACCACATCTCAAGAAGTATCAGAACATACATCTGGCTCTTCAAGTTCTGATTCGTCAAGTTCTGATAAGCCAAGTTCTGATAGTACTGAAAATCTAAATTTTGAAGAATCCAACTCAGAGAGCATAGTTTCAGGGGGAGCATCCGAAAATGAAAATGAAGACAGCATGAATCATGGGGGAGCATCCAGTTCTAGAGAAAACCTTCCATCTGCAAGGAAGTGGACTAAATCACATACACCTGATTTGATAATTGGAAATCCTGATGCAGGTGTCAGAACTAGAACAGGTACTTCAAACGAATGTCTTTACAATTCTTTTCTTTCTCAGACTGAGCCAAAGAAAGTGGAAGAAGCTCTTCAAGATGCTGATTGGGTGCAAGCAATGCAGGAAGAGTTAAATGAATTTGAAAGAAACAAAGTCTGGACCCTAGTGCCAAGACCAAAGAATAGATCTGTTGTTGGTACAAAGTGGGTATTCAGAAACAAAACTGACAGTGATGGCATAATTATAAGAGGCAAGGCTGGTTGCAAAAGGATATTCTCAACAGGAGGGAATTGATTATGATGAAACATTTACACCAGTTGCTAGGTTAGAAGCCATAAGGATATTTTTGGCTTATGCTGCTCACAAAAAGTTTACTATCTTTCAAGTAGATGTGAAAAGTGCTTTTCTCAATGGAGAATTGGAGAAAGAAGTATATGTTGAACAACCTCCAGGCTTTGTAGATTCCAAATATCCAGATCATGTCTACAGGCTTGATAAAGCACTTTATGGACTTAAGCAAGCTCCTAGAGCATGGTATGAGACTTTAGCTCAGTTTCTTCTGGAAAGTGGATTTAATCGAGGAACTATAGATAAAACCCTGTTCTACCTCAACCATGGAAAGGACTTACTTCTGGTCCAGATTTATGTTGATGATATCATTTTTGGGTGTACAAATGACAGAATTTGCAAAACATTTGCCAAACTGATGCAGTCAAGGTATCTGATGAGTATGATGGGGGAACTTAGCTATTTTCTGGGCCTTCAAGTCAAGCAGAATAAAGAAGGCACTTTTATTTGTCAAACTAATTACACCAGAAACTTGCTGAAGAAATTTGGAATGCAAGATTGTTCAAGTGCATCCACTCTCATGGCCACTGCAACAAAACTGGACAAGGATACTGGTAAATCAGTAGATATTACTGATTATAGAGGTATGATTGGCTCTCTACTATACCTCACTGCTAGTAGACCTGATATCATGTATACTACCTGTCTTTGTGTAAGATTTCAAGCAGATCCAAGAGAACCTCACTTAACAGCTGTGAAAAGAATTTTCAAGTATCTTAAGGGAACAGCTGATCTGGGATTGTGGTATCCCAGAGAATCAGATTTTAAACTAATAGGTTACCCAGATGCAGATTTTGCAGGTTGTAAAATTGACAGGAAAAGCACAAGTGGAAGCTGCCAATTTCTTGGAGGCAGATTGGTTTCTTGGTTTAGCAAGAAACAAAAGTCAATTTCCACATCAACTACAGAAGCAGAGTACATTGCTGCAGGAAGCTGCTGTGCACAGATTCTTTGGATGAAGAATCAGTTACTGGATTATGGGTTAACATATTTCAAAATCCCTATTTACTGTGATAATCAAAGTGCTATTGCTATGACAGGTAATCCAGTTCAACACTCAATGACAAAGCACATCAGCATCAGGTACCACTTCATCAGGGAACATGTGGATGAAGGTACAGTGGAATTGCACTTTGTTCCACCAGATCAACAACTAGCAGATATCTTCACAAAACCCCTGTGTGAAGCTACTTTTACAAGATTGGTAAATGAACTTGGAATGGTTTCAGGTTCTTTCTCTAAATCTGTTTAGTTTTGTTCTGATGCATCAGACTTTATGATCAGTATTTACAAAAATTACTCTCTTTGTGTATTATGTGCTTAATTGAAAATTTGCTTAAGTACTGACTGTTGTCTAATGTAACATTCTAAACTCTGATAGTGATATGTCTGTTTATGTAACTATTCTATCCTATGAGGATACCTGTGCTAGATGTTGACCTAGTAGTCTTTAATAAACTAGGGGTCCCATGTTAGAAGTAATTATTTTTGTGGAAATCTATTGACACAAGCAAATTCTGATATTGAGCTTAGTTGAGTTTACTTTGTCTATCTTATTACTAAGTCAAAAACTAGAATATTGCTTCTCATCTGTTAAGTTCTGATGCTAGTAAATCTGTTTGAATGTACTAGGTGCTGATAAACCTCACATATCAAAAGAAAAAAGAAAAAGAATCAAGGATTAAAATCAGGTACTCATTTGAGATCTAGAGTAAAAATGTGGAAGGGACGACCCAAGTGCATTGCTGGTATTAAGTAAATATGCATCAGAAAAGCAAAATATTTTCTTGGTGACTTTTCACACTCTATGATTACTGGAGAAATACTCTGATAATAGCATAAATTCTGATAAGCAGTCGTGACTCACTTACACTGAGAAGCCATTGTAAAATGGAATTTAAAAAGATGCACAAAATTAGCACAAAATAGTTGAGGTGGACTCAAGCATGAACTCATTCAATAGTAGGTTTCAGAATAATGACAGGTTTTTAGTAAAGTTTTAGTTATGCCTTATCTCTAAGATGTACTGAAGTGAATCAGACTTTACTCTTTGTCTGATATTTAGCTTAATGCACACACTAAACACTCCATATGAATGATGAAAATTACTGTGGTGATCTATATTATTTTAGATGAACAGTTTATGTGTCACATTGCACAAATTCTGAGGACAAGTTCTGATTGCACGTTCTGATGATTAAGTTTTGAAGAATCTATATCAGAATTTGTGTGAGGACTTACTAAGATAGGCATTCATTTTTCGAGTTAAGAAATTATGTTCTGATAACTGTTAAGTTCTGATATAAGTCTAAGTTCTGATATTAAATTCTGATCCTTTACTTGACTTATTTGTGGATAAAATCTAAAAACAGTCTCATTTTAAAACAGAATATGTTTGGGTAGAATATTGACAGTCAATATCATTAAAGATAGTGGTTCACGTACACGTACAGTAATTTTATTTTATTTTTACTTGTCACTTGTGCGCTTTAACCCTGACTTACACTTCCAATGACTGTTTTTCATCTTCCCAGTCTAGGGAGATGAGGTAGAATTAATTCTACCTGCCAGCATTAAATTTATTTGCGTCTCCTGACATTCTTTTGCCTATATAAACAACCACTTCACATCATCCTTCACATCAACTCTTTTATCACAAACTCACCTTCATACTCTTTATATCAAAACCACCATGGTCAATTACAATATGTTTTTAAACTATGAAATATTCAACATGGAGCTGATCTGTGAAGCCTGGCAGCAGGAATGGCACGTCACTGCCATTCCTGATGAGATATGGGACTCAATTCCCCAGGATGTACTCACCCACCTCCTGTTCTTCTACATGGATTACCATCGCCATCTGGAGCGATTGGATGAGGAAAGGATGGCAGCTCTCCGCCAGCAAGAGCGAATCATCCGACTCGCTATTCTGTTTGTCGAGAGTAGGAAGAAGAAATGATTTATTTTCTTCTTCCTATTTTTCTTCATCGTCAGCCTTGCCCTGCTTCTTGAGCTAGGACAAAGGCTGTTGATGTTAGGTTTAGCAGCTTAGGATAATCTTGTAACAGTTTTGATGTAATTTAAATTTTATGAATATATTCTCTTAATATATTAATGAAATTTCCCTTTTTTATGCAAGTTTTTGTCTCTGAGATGTTATGTACTGTATTGATAAATCCTGATAAATATTCATATTCTGATGACCATTTCATATTTTGATTTAAATTAAGTTCTGATTTTACATTATCAGTACTTGTTCACTTGATTTATTTTGGTCATTCGCACTCGAATTTTTTTTCAGAATATTGGTGTTGCAGTGAAAAATAATTGAATAAGTAGGAACAGTTTCAATTTTGAATTAAAACTGATTTACCTTGATTAATGGAATTACTGGGTAAGTGGAACGGTTTTTCCTTGAAAAATTGCAAGTGGGTAAGTAATGATTACTGTTTTCCCGTGCCCATTAACTATTCATTATTACTGCATGTCTGACAGGTGTCCAACGGTTATATTTTTTTTAAAAGTATAAGTCAAACAGAGAGAGGATTTTCTAATCTTGTATTCACTTTTATACTTTATCTCTCTATTTGCTTTTACTCTCTTTCTTCTCCTGACGTTGGTTTTTCATTTAGACATTCTATCAAACACCTAACAAGCACTCTTAAATCTCGATTATTTTCATGGCACATAAGGATTTGATCATTGATGGAGCTAAATTTTTTCCAAATAACTATGCTGCAATTCTTGATAATGCTGAAGCTCCGTCTGAGTTGCATTTTGTGCAAGATCTTCTTGTACACAGTGAAATCGGGTATGCATTGACCCAACCTTCAACCTTTTCGAGCCAACAAGTTCTGACATTTTGGAGGACTGGAAACTTTGATAATGGTGGTCAAAATGGTACTCCTAGTATTGTTTTCGAAGTGGGTGATTCTACATATGGGGTAACTCCTGGTACAATTCGCAGCGCCCTACATCTACCAGAAGGATATACTTTTTCAACCCCGGAGGAATCAGCTCTTAAAGAGTTCATGGCTAGTTTGGGGTATGAGCAGAGTTTGGCAAAGCTTGGGCAGTTGAAACAGGCTCATATCAGAAAGGAATGGAGCTTCTTCTTTGACTGCATCACCAAAGCTTTTGGGAATAAGTGTTCCAACTTTGATGCTATACCTATAATGAGCCAGCACATCGGGTATGCTATCATTAACCAAACTCATTTTGATTTTGCAACTGATGTGATAGGTTTTATTGGGGATAGGATGACAGAAGATAGAAATGTTGTCTACTTTGCTAGATTTTGTCAGCTTATTTTTAACCATTATTGTACTGATGACCCCCAACCTACCATCTGCTAAAGCCATTGCTTCTCCATTAACTCCAAGTAAGGAAGCTGCTACTGATAAGGCCAACACACCATCTGTGTCTCCTAAGACGGTATCTCCTGTTGATTCAGGCACAAGTGCTGACATTGATATCCAAAACTTGGTTGTGCCTGAAGTACTTTACATAGAAGCTCCAACAACAACTAATCCATCAACAACACCTGTTACTGATGCTGCTCAAACTCCAGAATTTTCTACTACACCTTCTCTGCATCTAGATGCTGATGATCAGAATATAGGTTAGCATCAGGATATGGCTGTTGATCAGAACTTGGAACCAGATCAGAAATTAGAGGATGCTGCTGAAGCCTCCATTGCTACTCATATTGTTGTTTTATAAGAAGATACTGATTCTGTAAGTTCTGATGCTGCAAATGCTGGAGATACTGGTGATGCTGCTCCAAATGCAGATGCTGATGAAGCAGGTCCTTCAGGACATGCCCCTCAACAAACTGTTCTTAAATCTGAACTTGTTAAGAAGTTTGTTACAAGAGAAGCACCAGTGCCTTGGAGTGAAACTCCTGCAGGACAGGAGTGGACTAAGGAATGGAACTCAGTTACCTGTGCTCCAACTGCACAATATCTGGCTGATCACTTGACAAAAGCTGATGAAATGTTAAATACTGATGATTTCAAAACATAGCTTAGAGTCACTGCATTGAGTACTAAACATTTACAAGGTCTCCATTCAACTACTCATGCAGAGTTACATCATCTTAGGGAAGAACTCATGAAGCAAGAACAAGTTCAGAAGATTGATAAGAAAAAGTTCTTCCAACCTACCTTTGACAGAGTTGCTTATATTGAGAAGACTCAAGAGAACCAACAAGCTCAGATTGATGATATTCTGAAAAATCAAGCTTCTCAGCAATCTCAACTTAATAAAATCCAAGCCTCAGTGGAATTGCTTGTCTCTCTTCTATTACCTGCTGATGCCAAAAAGGGGGAGAAAGTAATTAATTCCAAATGCAAAACTGATAAGACACTGAAGGGGAAGGATGATGAAAAGGATGACCAAGGAAACTCTGGAATGGGTAGAGGTCATAGTCACGGTAGAGGTTTCTCATCAAGAAAAGTTGAAATCACAAGTCACAGGACAAGTTCTGATACTGGAAAAAGAATTAGTTCTGCTACTGGTAAAAGGATAAGTTATGATGAACTTTTAGATCTTGATGAAGAAATGTCAAGACAGTTATTTCTTCAGGAAAATCCAGGAATGGACTTGGAGAGTTTAATGGAAGAAGAAGCCAGACTTAAATCAGAAAAAGTCACATCTAAATCTGAAGCTTCTGGTAAAAAGACACTTCCAAAACTTAAAGGCATTGTGATAAAAGAAAGGACAAATACTGAAGCAACATTGGCTAAATCACAACCGCGGATAGATCCAAGATCCAAGGGTAAAGAAAAAGTTGGTGAACCTATCAAGGTTTATGTGTCTCATGTGAATGAATAAATTAATGATGAAAAGGATGATCTTGCTCTGACTTCAAGAAAAGTTTTTAAGACAACCTCTGACATGGCTCAAGTTGTTCAGAGTCAAGAGACAGTAAGTTCTGATATTTTGAAGAAGCATGTAACCTCTAACATAGCTCAAGTTAACTTGATATCAGAAGATAAATCAAAGAAACTCCTACCAGGATTCACTAAAGCAAAACAGACTCAACCTTTGAAGACTGCTGCAAGTGGTTTTGAAGCAAGAGTAGTTACTGGAAAGGAAGCAATAGATAAAACTGGATTGGGAAGTGTTGATGAAAGAAGAATACAAAACACTACCAATGATCCAACTTCCTTGAGTGAACCAGGTATTGGAGCAACTCCTGAGAGATTGAATCAACTAGAATCTGTACAAATGGTTTACCATACCTACTTGAAAGAACACATCTTGTTGTACTTCATGACAGATGGTAGGGTTTATCATATAAGGCAAAATGCCATTCCTTTGAAGTATTTTGAAGAACTGGAGCATGTACTGTTCTTACTTCAACTGAATGACAGATTAACAGAAAGTGTTGCAAACTATTTGAAGGATCAGAAACTGAGCTAAAGTCTCATACCATGCTCTAGGAGCTTGCTTAAGTCCATAAAGTGCTTTATCAAGCCTGGAGACATGATCTGGATATTTGGAATCTACAAAGCCTGGAGGTTGTTCAACATATACTTCTTCCTCCAATTCTCCATTGAGAAAAGCACTTTTCACATCCATTTGAAAGATAGTAAACTTTTTGTGAGCAGCATAAGCTAAAAATATCCTTATGGCTTCTAACCTAGCAACTGGTGTAAATGTTTCATCATAATCAATACCCTCATGTTGAGAATATCCTTTTGCAACCAGCCTTGTCTTATTCCTTGTAATTATGCCATCACTGTCAGTTTTGTTTTTGAATACCCACTTTGTACCAACAACAGATCTATTCTTTGGTCTTGGCACTAGGGTCCAGACTTTGTTTCTTTCAAATTCATTTAACTATTCCTGCATTGCTTGCACCCAATCAGCATCTTGAAGAGCTTCTTCCACTTTCTTTGGCTTAGTCTGAGAAAGAAAAGAATTGTAAAGACATTCGTTTGAAGTACCTGTTCTAGTTCTGACACCTGCATCAGGATTTCCAATTATCAAATCAGGTGTATGTGATTTAGTCCACTTCCTTGCAGATGGAAGGTTTTCTCTAGAACTGGATGCTCCCTCATGATTCATGTTGTCTTCATTTTCATTTTCGGATGCTTCCCCTGAAACTATGCTCTCTGAGTTGGATTCTTCAGAATTTAGATTTTCAGTACTATCAGAACTTGGCTTATCAGAACTTGACGAATCAGAACTTGAAGAGCCAGATGTATGTTCTGATGCTTCTTGAGATGTGGTAATATCTTGAGTATGCTCCCCCTGCATAGGTGCATCTTTCTTTGGCGTAGTTACCACAGTTTCAATAACATCAGAGTTTAATCCATCAGAGTTTGCAGTATCAGGACTTCTATCGTCAGGATTTTCAGTATCAGAATTTGAGTCTTCATTTTCAAATCTCAGCTGATCATGATCAATAAAATCTTCAAGTCCAGTAATCTTCTTATCATCAAGAGAGACATTGATAGATTCCATGACCACTCTTGTTCTCAAGTTATAGACTCTGAAGGCTTTTGTGGAAAGTGGATATCCAACAAAGATTCCTTCATCAGCTTTTAGATCAAATTTGGATAGCTGTTCAGGATGAGTCTTAAGAACAAAACACTTGCATCCAAATACATGAAAATACTTCAGATTTGGCTTCTTTTTCTTCACCATCTCATATGATGTCTTTCCTTTCTTGTTAATGAGTGTTGCATTTTGAGTAAAACAAGCAGTCTGCACAGCTTCAGCCCAGAAATAGGTTGGAAGCTTTGCTTCTTCAAGCATTGTACGTGCAGCTTCAATGAGAGTTCTATTCTTCCTTTCAACAACTCCATTTTGCTGTGGAGTTTCAGGAGCAGAGAATTCCTGCTTGATTCCATGGTTTTTGCAGAACTCTTCCATTATCAAATTCTTGAACTCAGTGCCATTATCACTCCTTATTGTCTTCACAGAATCTTTGACCAATTTATCCAGTTGTTTGACATGATCAATCAAGATAGATGCAATTTCACTTTTTGTGTGCAAGAAATACACCCAGGTGTATCTGGTGAACTCATCTACTATGACCAAGGCATATTTCTTCTTTGCAATAGACATGACATTCACTGGACCAAATAGATCAACATGTAGTAGGTGATAAGGCTGAAGAATTGATGATTCGGTCTTGCTCTTGAATGAGGATTTTCTTTGTTTGGCCTTCTGACAAGAATCACAAAGGCCATCAGGAGCAAATACTGACTTTGGCAGTCCTCTCACAAGACCTTTCTTGTCCAACTCATTTATATTGTTGAAATTTAAATGAGAGAGTTTCTTGTGCCAATTCCAGCTTTCTTCAATTGATGCTCTACTCATCAGGCAGATTGCAGAACCATCAGTACTTATTGAAAGCTTAGCTTCATAAATGTTATCACGCCTGTATCCTTTTAGAAAAACTTTGCCTGTTGATTTACTCACAACTTCACAGTGTTCTTCAAAGAAATCAACATGATAACCTCTGTCACAGATTTGACTTATACTCAGCAGATTGTGTTTAAGTCCTGAGACCAGAGCTACTTCTTTAATGATGACATTCCCAAGATTGATATTGCCATATCCCAATGTTTTTCCAATGTTGCCATCTCCATAAGAAACACTTGGGCCAGCTTTCTCCATAAAGTCTGATAGCAGGGCTTTATTTCTAGTCATATGTCCTGAACATCCACTGTCCAGAACTAGGATGTTTTTCCTGTTGCCCTGCAATCACAAAGACCACTAATGATTAGTTTTAAGGACCTGGACTTGCTTGGATCCTTTGGCCTTATCAAGTTTGTTAACATTTGCAGCGGATTTAGCATCGGAGTTTATGTTAATATTTTTCTTATCAGAATTTACACTATTAGACTTTGAATCAGAATTTACACTAGAAGGAACAATGGAAATTTTCTTTAAAGAAGGTTTTATTTGATAATAATCATAGTACAAACTATGATATTCCTTACAAGTATAAATGGAATGCCATAAACTACCACAATGTAAACAAGGATTTTTTGGCTTATATCTAACAGACTGACTCTTAAAACTCCTGACTTTGAAAGTAAGGAGTTTATGTTCTTATTCTTCCTGGCAAAAAGAAGCCAGATGGTTAGAACTTCCACAGTTATGTCACATTTTCCTAGGAGCTTTAGGAACAGGTTTAAAATCATTGCTTTTATTCACACCTTCCTTTCCATTCCTATTTTTCCTAGGTGATTTTACCTTGTTTGCAATCTTAACATCTTTCAGCTTATGCTTAAGCTGCTTCTTAGTCATTAAGCCTATGTTTACTTCAGCTGTCTTTTCCTGTTTTAGTTTGTCAGAAGTTAATCCCTTTTTAACTTCTGATTTCTCATTATCAGACTTTACATCTACAAACTTAACAGGTTTTAACTTTGGCTTATGCTTAACAACAACAGGCTTAATTTCTACAGTTCCTTTATCATTCTTATCCTCTCCATAACCTAAACCCTCTTTCCAGTTTTCACTACTTAACAAATTCTGAGTTGTTCTGCCAGAGTTAGTCCAAGTCCTGATAACCTCTCTTTCCTTTTCTAACTCAGTTTTTAGAGATTTATTCATTTTTATCACTTCATCCCTAACATAAAAAACATCATCTCTATCTTTCCGAGTTTGATGGAACATAACTAACTCTTTTTCTAAGAAATCATTTCTTTTCTTAAAAGCAAGATTTTCAGAAGTTAATCTTTCACATGTTAAAGTTTGATCTCTATAACTGAAAAACATGGTTTTAAGATATCTTCTCAACTCATTAATATCATCAGTATGAAAAGCATAACTAGTCTGAGGTACCTTTGATTCAGCAGTTTCAGAACTGCTTTCAGCACTTGCCTTATCAGCATTTGCCATCAAGGCATAATTCTCCTCACTTTCAGAGTCTGAGGTGTCTGTCCAGCTTTTCTTCTTTGTGACAAGAGCCTTGCCTTTGTCATTCTTCACTTTCTTGCAATCAGGAGATATGTGGTCTTTCTCACCACAGTTATAGCATTTGACATTGGTATAATCTCCTCTGTAAGACTTTTCTCCTCTACCCTCAGATCTTCTGAAATTCTTCTTATCAAAGAGCACACAGCTTCATCATCTCTTCATCAGCTTCAGTCTCAGGCAAGCTTTCAGATTCTGAGTCATCATCACTTTCAGAACTTGATGACTCAGTATCAGACTTTGTGAAAAGAGCTTTACCCTTGTCTTTCCTTGAGGTAGCTGCCTTGGGGGATTCTTCTTTAGCCTTAAGAGCAACTGTCCTAGACTTTCCTCCTTTCATCTTGCTTCTTTGTTCCATCTCAAGTTCATGAGTCTTGAGCATTCCATAAATTTCATCAAGAGTTGTTTCATCAAGATTGTAGTTGTCTCTTATTGTTATAGCCTTCAAATCCCAGCATTCAGGAAGAGCTAACAGGAATTTAAGGTTTGAATCTTCAAGATCATACTCCTTATCAACCAGTGACAGATCATTCAAGAGTTTGACAAATCTATCATATAAATCAGTCAATGACTCATTAGCCTTTGAGTCAAAGTGTTCATACTCTTGAGTGAGTATTGTCTTCCTGTTCTTCTTAATCGTATCAGTTCCCTGACACCTTGTTTCCAGGGCATCCCATATCTCCTTTGCAGTCTTGCAGTTTATTACCCTGTTTGACATTACATTATCAATGGCACTATGCAGTAAGTGTCGTACCTTAGCATCCTTAGCAATTGATGCGATATCTTCAGCAGTATAATCACTCTTCTCCTTTGGTACCGTCTTTGCTGCTTCACCTGCGACTGCAACCGCGAGCTTGGTTGGTTTGTGAGGCCCTTCCTTGATTCTATCAAGATATTCTGGATCTGTTGCTTCCAAAAACATGGTCATCCTCACCTTCCATATGGGATATTCAGATGGTCTCAATATGGGAACTCTGATGGTCTCATATCGACTTTGAATTTGTGTCTTTGGAGGTTCTTCAGTTTTTGTGGGCTTAGTTGGAGTTTCTGTATCAGACATGATTGTATATAGATCTTAAATTGTTTGTACGCTAACAGATTGGCTCTGATACCACTTGTTAGGTCACACACACACTGTAGAGGGGGTGAATATAGTGTAAAGTACAATCAAATCGAACTTTAATTACTCAAGTAACAGAAAAAAAACTTTATTGAAATAATAAACTCTGTTACAGTATGAAACTGTTACCTCTCAGTGATGAACAAATATCACGAGAGCTGCTAGGGTTACAATGAATAATCTTCTCAATATCATAACACTTATAGTGTAAACCCTATGTCTGTGTTTATATACTACACAGTTACAAGATAATTGCTAATTGATATGGAATATAATTCTGCTTCCTAAAATATATCAATCAGATATCTTTCTTCCAAGTATTCTATTCTTCATAGAATTCCTTCTTCATGCATATCTCTTCTTATGTTTGTCTCGATCTTCTTTCCTTTAATCAGCTATTGTCCTTATATGAACGTCCTTCAGTATTTAAGTTCTGATATCCATCTTCCGATAATTATCTCCTGATAATATAAGTATTGATATCCTTAAGTCCTGACTTCCAGTAAGTACTGATTTATCCTATTTAAGTAAGATCTGAAAACTAAACATAAATCATATTAGCCATGACATTATTAAATATATCTAACATGGTCACGCAGTGATAAAAATTTATTAAGTGGGAACAGTTTTAAATTTTAAAATAAAACTGAACTACCTTGATTATAAATTTTATCAAGAGTTGTTTCTTCAAGATTATAGTTGTCTCTTATAATTGTTGTCTTCAAATCCCAACTTTCAGGAAGAGCTAACATGAATTTAAGGTTTGAATCTTCAAGATCATACTCCTTATCAACTAGTATCAACTAGTGACAAATTATTTAAGAGTTTGACAAATCTGTCATTAAATCAGTCAATAACTCATTAGGCTTTGAGTCAAAGTGTTCATACTCTTGAGTGAGTATTGTCTTCCTGTTCTTCTTAATCGAATCAGTTCCCTGGCACCTTGTCTCCATGGCATCCCATATCTCCTTTGCAGTCTTGCAGTTAATTACCCTGTTTGACATTACATTATCAATGGCACTATACAGCAAGTGTCGTACCTTAGCATCCTTAGCAATTGATGCGATATCTTCAGCAGTGTAATCACTCTTCTCCTTTGGTACAGACTTTGCTGCTTCACCTGCAACTATAACAGCGAGTTTTATTGGCTTGTGAGGTCCTTCATTGATTCTGTCAAGATATTCTGGATCTGTAGCTTCCAGAAACATAGTCATCCTCACCTTCCATATGGGATATTTAGATGGTTTCTGTATGGGAACTCTAATAGCCTCATATCGACTATGGATTTGAGTCTTTGGGGGTTCTTCAGTTTTGGTGGGCTTGGTTGGAGTTTCTACTTCAGACATGATTGTTTTTGGATCTTAAACTGTTTGTGTGTTAACAGATAGGCTCTGATACCACTTGTTAGGTTACACACACTGTAGAAGGGGGTTGAATACAGTGTATAGCACAAATAAATCGAATTCAAAGAACACAAGTAACAGAAAACAAACTTTATTAAACTCTGTTACAATGTAGAACTGTCATCTCTCAGTGATGAACAAAAATCACGAGAGCTGCTAGGGTTACAATGAATAATATTCTCGATAATGATAACACTTATAGTGTAAACCCTATGTCTGTGTTTATATATCACACAGTTACAAGATAATCGCTAATTGATATGGAATATAATTCTGCTTCCTAAAATATATCAATCAGTTATCTTTTCTTCCAAGTATTCCATTCTTCACAGTATTCCATTCTTCATAGAATTCCTTCTTCATGCATATCTCTTCTTACGTTTGTCTTGATCTTCTTTCCTTTCAATCAGCTAACTTCCTTATCTGAAAGTTTCCTTTAAGTCCTGATATTATCTCCTGAACCTTAAGTACTGATAACTTAAGTTCTGACTTCAGTATAAGTGCTGATTTCAGTTAAGTACTGATTTGTCCTGTTTAAGTAAGATCTGAAAACTAAACACAAATCATATTAGACATTACATTATCAAATATATCTAACAGTAAGAAATGGGCTTTCTTGAAGAAGAAGAAGAAGAGGGAAAATGAGTTATTCAAAATATATGTGATGGTGTGTGTATAGGTGTGTAGCAGTCAAATATTTTTCAACCCCCAAAATCTTCTTTTTGGGGTTTGTACCTCTTCATCCTGGCCTTTGATCATTCTTGGTTGGTGATTGGTTGGACGATTCAGATGGACTGTGTGGTCATGTGTCCTTTCTCCATCAGAGTTGTCTTGGGATATTTACCAATGGATGGTTGTGATGAAATTGTTCAATTTTTGGTAACATGAGACAGTTGACTCTTTTGTCCTGTGCCACGTGGCACCGGGGACCACCCCGGCTTGGGCATGGGGTGTTATCTCTTTTGGGCCTCTGTTCTTTTATCTGGGCATGGTTACTTCTGGCCTATCATTTGCCTCCCACTCCTTTTTGCGGGTTTTCCCGGATGGGGGAGTAGTTGTCTTGGAAAAAAATTCATTCATTTGATTTGTGGCCCCTGACCCCGGGATGTCGTTGGGTACAAGTCCCCGGGGTTGTGTTTGGGGAGGCCCTTTGGTCCTTGGCACTTGGAAAAATTTTGTCGTTTTTACTTTGATTTGTGCCCCCTAACCCCGGGGTGTTGTAGGGTACAAGTCCCCGGGGTTTTGTTTAGGTAGGCCTTTTAGTTCTTGGCACTTGAATTTTTTTTGTCATTTTTCCTTTGATTTGTGGCCCCTAACCCCGGGGTGTTGTTAGGTACAAGTCCCCGGGGTTGTGTTTGGGCAGGCCTTTTAGTTCTTGGCACTTGAAATTTTTTTGTCATTTTTCCTTTGATTTGTGGCCCCTAACCCCGGGGTGTTGTTGGGTACAAGTCCCCGGGGTTGTGTTTGGGTAGGCCTTTTAGTTCTTGGCACTTGGAAAATTTTTGTCATTTTTCCTTTGATTTGTGGCCCCTAATCCCGGGGTGTTGTTGGGTACAAGTCCCCGAGGTTGTGTTTGGGTAGGCCTTTTAGCTCTTGGCATTTGGAAAAATTTTGTCATTTTTTCTTTGATTTGTGGCCCCTAACCTGGGGGTGTTATTGGGTACAAGTCCCCGGGGTTGTGTTTGGGTAGGCCTTTTAGTTCTTGGCACTGGGAAAAATTTTGTCATTTTTCCTTTGATTTGTGGCCCCTAACCCTGGGGTGTTGTTGGGTACAAGTCCCCGGGATTGTGTTTGGGTAGGCCTTTTAGTTCTTGGCACTTGGAAATTTTTTATCATTTTTCCTTTGATTTGTGGCCCCTAACCCCGGGGTGTTATTGGGTACAAGTCCACGGGGTTGTGTTTGGGTAGGCCTGGGTGCAGATATGACAGGTAGGTAGTATTTTAGCGCTTTTCTCGGAGTGTCAGGCGGCGGTTGAGCTTCTTGTACGAATATATGTGTAAGTATATGTATGTATATGAAACATTGCAGTTCCCCCCCCCTTTTTCTCCTCAAAAGTCGCGCCTGTTAAATAATTACAGCGATGTAATCATTAACTACATCGGTTATTCTCTGGACGCTCAGGATTGTGCCACGTGTCTTCGATCAACGGACCGGATTGTGAGGCAGTTGAGTGGGTTACCTCTCCCTTTGTGCCTATAAATACTCCACCTGTCTCATTTCTTTTCACTTTACGCAACTGCAAACACGAAAATTTTCTGCAATTTTCCTCCAAGTCGAATTTGGGAGCCTTTTCTTCGAAGCCGCCCTATATTTCCTGCTTTCTTGTAAGTTTTCGAACTTTTCTTCGTTCTATTCTTTGTTTCTTCGTGATTGTTTGGCGAATACTTGTAGTCTGAGTTTTTAGAATGCATGCGTGCCCAAGTATCTGAATTAGTTTATTTTTGTTGTGTCGAGTTTTGGTGAGCCAAACAGGTTGTTTTTTGTTTAGATTTGTAGCTTTTGTTTGTGAAGAAACAGTTGATGCTTGTAGTGAATCTGGGTTTATATTTTAGTATCTGTATATGTGCGAATAAGGGTTTTGATTTATGCAAAAAACTGGGTTTGTTATTTGTTTTTATGACTGTTCATAACATGTGTTATAGGCGCATATATGTATGTATAGGTTATATGATGTAATTTGGTGTTTTGATTGTAAGGTTAACTATTTTTGAGTGGATCTTGTTTTTCTTTCTTTTTCTCTTTCTTCCCGAACTGGGATAGACTCCGGGGTTATATGGTTAGGAGGGGTAAAAGTAAATAATTGGCTAACCTGAAACGTAGACCTGACCGTCCCCATTTTGGATTTCCCGAACATTTTTCGAGTGACTCTTCCCCGGAACCAGAAAACATACCTCCCCGTCGCCAAGCTGTAGTTGAGGAGTTGCCTACCTTCCTATTAAACCCCGGGCAGACTTTGGGTAGGAGAGACGGGTCTTGGATAGACATAGATCATTACTTTGTTCAGACCCGTGAGAAAAGTCCTCCCCACGATTACTACTTTAGGGACCTTACTACTGTTTATAGGCCCGGGGGCATAGAACCTTATGATGGGGCCCGTTTTTCAGCAGATAGATGACCTGGTGAAGGTCATTTTTCATTTCGGGGATGATATGGAGTTGAGGTGGCCCGAGCCTCACGAGAGGATTTATCACCGCCCTGTTGGCGGTTGAGTAGGAATTCCTCTAGAGCATCTTCATAGCATGAGACCCGACCTTCATCAGTTTACCAAATCTCTGTGCCGTGATGTGTACGGGATACCCTTCATCCAGCTGGCCCCGAATTCTGTTAAGTGGGTTTTTTGGTTCCTTGCCTGCTGCCATGTAAAGAAGTATCTTCCCACGTTTTAGCTTTTCCACTACCTTTTTAAGATTAAGAAATCCACCTTGCCTCCCCTTTTTGAGTTTACCTTTAATATAGATGGTTGTGGGCTCCCTTACGATGCCAAAAAGGCTCCTGTCTTTATGTTGAACTCGCTCTGGGGCTGGCACCAGGAGTTCATCTTCGTTCGGGGCTGAGACCTGGAGTTTATGCCTTTGTATAAAACTGTTTTGAAAATAACAGGTTCCCATCCGAGCGGCTCGGTGGAGATGCCCAGTGAAGATGTATGACTTTGTGGTTGCTCTTGGTGCCCAGTGGACCTGGGATACCTTTTTAGATAATCAAACATTGTTTAATGTTGGCTGTAAGTGTTTTACATTAGTAGTTTTTCCCTTGTACTTTTCTTAATGAATATCTTTGCCCTGTTCCTCTTTATAACTGTTGTTCCTTAGGCAGGCCTTCCCTTCCTTAATCTTTTCCATTACGCTATGTCGCAACAATTCAAAGATTTGGCCGGAAGGTTCAGGAAGATTGGTGGCACCATTCAATTGGACTCGGGGAAGAAAACAGCTGGTGGAGGTAGTGGTTCTCAGACCCGGGATGTTGGTTCCTCGGGAAATAGTGTAAGGCAAAGTGCTTCGGTGGTTACTACACCTGCTGTCCCGGAGCCTGAGGAGGTTGAGGTAGTTGAGCTGGAAGAGGTGGAAGTTGGATCGTTGAATCCTCGTAAGAGGAAGGCTACGGCAGAGGATGCTGGTGGTTCCGGAACTCCTCAGTGTAGGAGGGTTTCTGGATCGGGTCCTTCTGAGGAGGAGAGCCAGAAGTTGGTGGAGGAGGATCCGCTGAAGAACCTCTTAGCCCGGATGACTTTGGATGATCGCCGGAATGAGATGTTTGACAACTATGCCACCCCTGCTGACTTCGACTGCTATGCCACGGAGGATCTGGATACCTTCCTTGATCATCTTGTCCGGGATGTTTCAGAGGTAAGACTGTTCCCTTATCATTTTCTTTCATACCCTTGCGTTAGTACTTAGTCATTTTATTTTCAGGCCAATGCTCGGATCAGCGGCTGCTCCACCATTCTTCACAACTTCCGCATAAGGGAGGCCAAGAATAAGGCTGCGATGAAGGAGATAACTAAGGAGAAGGAAAGCTTCACATTACTTTTTAATTAATTTATTTAAAAGTTTTCCAAATACTCACATTTCATTTTTTTTATTTCAGGGTTTCTTTTTTTCTTTTTTTTTTAAAATAACTTCAGGGTTTCTTAAGTGGACTCAAGACCTCACATTAATATTTTGCATACTTTCTTGTTGTTGATATGTAAATAAGTTGATTTGTGTTTTGGATATTACAGTTCCTTGCATCTTGATCATTTTGCTTGATTATTTTCTTCGTAAATGCATTTAGTTTTGGGTATCTCTTTCTTTCTCTCTCTGGGAAGTTTCTCTCCAAATATTATTGCCTGTCATATATTGACCATTGCTTGTCAGTTGATATATGTGTACTGACATAGGCACATTGCTTGCTCTTACCATTGCTTGTCAGTTGATAAAATGTCATTCCTCCGGTGCTCCTACGATCATCACAATTTCCAGCAAAATCACTGTCAGAGTAGCCTGATAGCATATGGTTACCTATTCCTTTCGAATAAATCAAACCATATTCGAGTGTCCCTCTGATATAACACAGAACTCGCTTTACAGCCTCCAAATGTAGTGTTGTCGGTCGTTCCATAAACCGACTTATGATTCTAACAACAAATGATATATCTGGTCTCGTGTGGATTAAATAACGTAAACTACCTACCAAGCTTCTGTAATGTGAAGGATCAACAACATTTCCCATTTCATCCTTCTGTAATTGTACCTTTGCTTCCATAGGATATTTACACGGATTGCAGCTGCTCATACCAGCGTTTTCCAATATCTTTCGAGCATATGCAGACTGTTTTAGCTCAATATGATCCTTTCTTTAATCAACCTCAATACCGAGATAATATGATAATTTTCCAATATCTATCACATTAAATTATGTACTCATCTGTTCTTTAATTAGAACAATATTAGTAACCTTTGTACCAGTTACTAACAAATCATCCACATATAGAGCTGTTCACGAACCGAGCCGAGTCGAGTTTTGATCGAACCGAGCCGAGCTTTAATTTTTTTTTCTGACGAGTCGAGCCGAGCCGAGCTTTCTTAACGAACAAAAACCTGTGTTCGAGCTCGAGCTCGTTAACGAACGAGCCGAACACGAGCTTTTATCGAACAAAATCGAGTCGAGTCGAACCGAGCCGAACACGAGCCGAACACGAGCCGAACACGAGCTTTCTCCATCAAAACGAGCCGAGTCGAGCCGAGCCGAGCCGAGCCGAGCCGAGCTTAATTAAAAAATTCTGGTCAAAACACCGGTTGACTGTTAAAATAACAAACCAAATACTTTTATTTTTTTCTAAAAAAATTGTCATATCACTAAAAAATATTGATCTTAACATCCGTACGGTTGGATCATTCATAAATATTTTTTAAAAAATCGAAACATTAATACGATACTAAACACTAATTACAAGTACAAGTCAAAACACCGGTTGACTGTTAAAATAACAAATCAAATACATTTATTTTTTTCTAAAACTTTTGTCATGTCACTAAAATATATAGATCTTAACATCCGTACGGTTGGATCATCTATAAATATTTTTAAAAAATCAAAAAATGAATACGAGACTAAACACTAGTTACAAGTATTGTTCAAACAAGTGGTTGATTGTCAAAATAACAAACAAAATAAATTTATTTTTTTCTAAAATTTTTATCATGTCACTAAAATATATAGATATTAACATCTGTACGGTTGGATCATCTATAAATATTTTTAAAAAAATCAAAACATTAATACGAGACTAAACACTAGTTACAAGTAAAGGTCAAAACACCGGTTGACTGTTAAAATAACAAACCAAATGCATTTATTTTTTTCTAAAACTTTTGTCATGTCACTAAAATATATAGATCTTAACAGCCGTATGGTTGGATCATTCATAAATATTTTTAAAAAAATTGAAACATTAATATGAGACTAAACACTAGTTCTAACAACTATTCAAACAATTGGTCGATTGTCAAAATAATAAACAAAATAAATTTATTTTTTTCTAAATTTTTTATCATGTCACTAAAATATATAGATATTAACATCCGTACGGTTGGATCATTCATAAATATTTTTTAAAAATTGAAACATTAATATGAGACTAAACAATAGTTACAAGTAAAGGTCAAAACACCTGTTGACTGTGAAAATAACAAATCAAATACATTTATTTTTTCTAAAAATTTTGTCATATTACTAAATAATATAGATATTAACATCCGTACGGCTGGATCATTCATAAATATTTTTTAAAAAATCGAAACATTAATATGGGAGAAGTACTAGTCAAACTACTAGTTTACCGTTAAAATAGCAAACCAAATATATTTATTTTTTCTAAATTTTTTATTATATCACTTAAATATATAGATCTTGACATCCGCACGGTTGGATCATTTATAAATAATTTCAAAAAATCGAAACACCGATCAGGAAATAAATACTAGTTAAAAGTAATAGTCAAATCACTTGTTAATTATTAAAATATCAAATTAAAAAATTAATTTTTAATATCTGAATTTTTTCAAATTACTAAAATATATATTTTGACATTCGTATAGTTCAATAATTTAAAAATATTTATAAAAAATCTGAATAAAATTCATAATAATTAAATATATAAAAAATAATTTTTTTTTTTAATTTTTTTTTCGAGCCGAACCGAGCCGAGCTCGAGCCGAATCGAGCCGAGCCGAGCTCGAGCCGAACATGCCAAAAGCTCGGCTCGAGCTCGTTTTCTTAACGAACACATTTTTGTGTTCGAGCTCGAGCTCGAGCCCTTAACGAACCGAGCCGAACCGAGCCCTTAACGAGCCGAGCTCGAGCTTGTTCGCGAACGACTCGGTTCGCGAACAGCTCTATCCACATATACACCGACTATCAGGGATTCACTTCCTTCTCCTTTTATGTAAACTGCATGATCATAGGCACATTTTTTGAATCTCAATTGCTCGAGAAATTTTCTCAGAAGAGCATACCATGCACGTGGAGCTTGTCTCAATACATACAAGGCCTTTAGTAATTTGTATACTCTTCCTTCTTGACCTTTACTTCATACCCAGATGGTTATAACACATAAACCTCTTCCTGGATCTCACCATTCAAGAAAGCAGATTTTACATCTAGATGATGAACTTCCCATCCTTTTGTAGCAGATAGAGCAAGTAAAAGACGTACAGTTTTCAGTCTTGCGACTGGTGCACATGCTTCTTTAAAATCTACCCCTTGTTTCTGAACATACCCTTTCGCTACGAGCCGCGCTTATACTTAACTATAGCTCCATTGATGTCCTTCTTGATCTTATATACCCATTTCAATCCAATCGCTTTGTGACCAGGTGGTAGATCAGTTAGCTGCCACATTTTATTTTTTTCAATGGCCTCAAGTTCTGTTCCCATCGCATGCCTCCATTCTTTATCATGAGCTGCTTGTTGATATGAACTTGGTTCCTCAACACTTAATAATAACAAATCATCTGCTAACTCAACTTCTTCTGTAAGATTGTATACATTACTCAAGAGTCAAAAAAAATTCGGTTCTGTACTTGTTGTACTACTTGATGCAGATTTTTGTTCACCTGCCACAGATTCCTCAGTTGATGTACTTCTCTGACCTTGTACTGGAGTGACTGGTTCACTCGTTGATCCTTTGTCTTGTGACCCATTTGACTCTTCAACAAAGAGTTCAACTACAGAGTACGATTCTGTTTCTGGAAACACAACTTCACTACCATTCATTTCTTCCCACGACCAAAATTTGTCCTCCTGGAACACAACATCTCGAATCACATAAATGGTATCCTCCGCTTGCTTTTGTTCCTGGCTCTTTTCCCAAATAAATGACAAGCTTACTTTTTCCATCCAACCTTTGTGCATGCACAACCGGTATCTTCATGTAACATATGCATCCAAACATTTTTATGTTCCCAACATCGGGTTTCTATCTTGTCCAAGCCTCATAAGGCGTCCTTCCATGCAGCACTCATGTTGGCAATCGATTAAGTATGTATACTGAATGCCTAACAGCTTCACCCCACATATAAAATGGTAAATTTGCTCCTTTCAAAAAACTTCGAGTCATGGCAGCCACTGTACGGTTCCTACGCTCCATCACCCTATTTTTTGTTGGAGTGTAAGGGGCCGTATAGTGTCTTTGCACACCAGCATCCTCACAGAATTTCACAAATTCGTTCGAACAAAGCTCTCCACCCGGATCTGTTCTAAATACTTTAATTTTATGATTTGTCTCATTTTTAAAAAAGCAATTTGAATATTTTAAACACACTAAACGCTTCACTTTTCAGTTTTAACATATAAACCCACATCTTCCTAATGTAATCATCAACTAATAAGAGGAAGTACCTATTACCTGCAGGTGTTGAAGGCGAGATTGGTCCACAGATATCTCCATGGATAAGTTCGAGAATTCGTTTGACATAAAGTCAGCTTGAGATGGAAAGGGTTTTCATGTTTGCTTTGACATTAACACCCTTCGCACCTTCTCGTTGGTTGTACTAGTTTTGGGAAACCGTAAGCCATACCTTCCTTTGACATCAATTACATAGCTTGGAAATTGACGTGGCCTAAACGAGCATGCCACGACCATGTATGGTTCTCCATTTTGCTTAACAAACACAATGATGCGATGTCTTTATACAACCTATTCTTAGACTTCTTTACCTTCATTAGCAATCTCTCTTTTTCATCATACACCCACAGGTAATCACACTTATAATAACTCTATGCCCATCGCCAGATAATTGGCCTAAACTGATTATGTTTTTGCATAGACTAGGAATATAATATACTTCCCTTAGCATCTTCTCCTCGCCATTCTTACACTTGAAAGCCACAGTTCCTTTTCCTTTACTACTCACCATTGAACCATCGCCAAATTTGACATCACCGGCTAATCGTTCATCCATAGTTTTTAATTTTCCCCGCTGTCCAGCCATATGATTTGATGCCCCATTATCCAAGTACCAGACCTGTAAGTCCTGTTGTTCATTAGCACTCAACCGTAGTTTTGGAACCACTGTCTCCTTTTTGAGCAGCATCGTCTTTGCCATTCGTTTTCCAATCTCAGCAATTAACAACGCTGCTTCATCTACTTGAATCTGAGACAAGTTGACCTCCTTTTGCACGTCCCTTCGAACCTCTCTCCCCCTATGTGGCTTACGACATTCAGCAACAAAGTGTCTATAGGCCTGACAGTTGAAACATCTCAATTTGCTCATGTCCCGTATGGTATAATTCGCACTGGTTCGGGCTCCCTCTTTGCATGTTCTCTTTAACCACTCCTCACGAATCAAAAGCAATTATCCCTCATTGTTTTCCCTTATTCTCCATTCTTCCTCTGTCAATAGAAATTTCTCCTGACTCGTTTCAACCTGTCCACGTAGCCTT
Organism: Apium graveolens; assembly: GCF_009905375.1. Taxonomy (NCBI): domain Eukaryota; kingdom Viridiplantae; phylum Streptophyta; class Magnoliopsida; order Apiales; family Apiaceae; genus Apium; species Apium graveolens. The sequence continues at coordinate 304,925,345 of NC_133652.1, forward strand.
TCTCCATGGACTTTCAGTGAACCAATCACCTCTTCTATAGACATCTCCTCCAATTTCCCAAACTGCTCGATGGTCGACGCGATCTGCAGAAATTTGGAGGGAACCGCTCTAAGTAATTTCTTCACCACATATGATTCTCCCATGTTTTCTCCTAATGCTCTGACTTTTGTAACCAATCCATTCAATTTCATATAGATTTCATACAGTTCTTCTGTTTATTTCATGGTTAGGGCTTCGAACTCGCTTTTCAACGTTTGTGCCTTTGCCGCCTTCACCATATCAGCCCCTAGACACATTGTCTTAAGAGTACCCCAAGCTTCTTTAGACATTTTCTTTTCTGCCAGTGCTAATAGATACTCCTCAGGGATACCTTGATAAATGACAGCCAGTGCACGTTTGTCTACCTTCTCTTCAACTGTCCCCTTGGGATCCTTAGTAACTATGGCATCCCACACTCCATGTGCCTGCATAAAAACTCTCATCTTCATAGTCATGATGTGTAGTTGTACTTCGTTAGCTTTGGGTAGCTCAGACCGAACGAGCTTTCCTTGGCCTTGTTCATTTCCATTGATGGTGAACTGGGATTCTCAATTTTGTTTTGATAGCTCTGATACCACGTGTAGTATAAACTGGAGCAAATAGAAGTTATAAACGGAAAAAACAAATTGAATTACTTACTTCCATTTGATATCATTATATATAATAATTTTAATATATTATTGTTGGGATTCGAACTTACACTCTCTTATTTAATAAAATTTAGAATTATTTTTACCAATTCTCGTATGAAATATCTAACTGCTCTGATAATTACCCTTAAAAATGAGGGGTAAACTTGACATTTCATGTTATAAACACAAGTTTATAACATGAGATCTTTCGTAACTAACATATATTTTATAATTTTTTAATTATTTTTAATTATTTTAACTTTTCTATATTTTTTTAAGTTTTTAACCATGAGCCCATTTTTGACCGATTAACCTAATTTTTGACCGATTAATCCGATTTTTTCCAATTCTTGACCGATTTTTGTAAAAATGATAATTGACATGATTTTTGCTTAATTAGTTCATTTTTTCACCGAACAATGATTAATCACCAATAAATCCCGATTAATCGCCGATTTTTATAACACTGATCGCACTACATTTTATTTTTGTTCTTTTTATTTGCATAAAATTAAACACGAAAAAAAATGTGTGCGATATGATAAATATATAATTAATTTAATTTAATTTTTTTTGATTAAATTTTATATTTTCAAGAATTGATTTCTAGTTTTTATATTTTCATGAATTGATTTTCTAGTGGGCTTAAGTACAGGGTTCACTTTCATTGATGTTGGCCTCAATTTATAAATCATTTTGATGACCCAAATCTAATTTCATAAATTTAAGTTATTATGGAAAGTTGGGGACTGTTCAATTAAACTTGAATATGGGAAAATTATGCAGTGGGTTTCGAGGGGGAGATTGAGGATGTTGGCATTCATAATTATGTGGTTGGCTCCCTCGGATATCGAGGTCTCTCATCAAATATGTGGTTAGGCATCAAATCAAAAGGAATTCAATGGTCATTAAGAAGTGAACAACGGAAGATCAATTTTCCACAACCAACAGGAGAAAGAGAAGCAAGCGGAGGAGAGAAAAAAGGGTAGAGAGAGTCGGAGATGATTATTCCAATTCATTTCGCCAATTCGAAATGTCATCTATGAGGGTATGAACTGTCATATTTATTTTGATGTTTTTCTGAGTGTATAATATTGGTATGACTTCATAACTGAATTTTCTGCATGTATGTGGTCTTAATCTTTACTTCCTTTTTTAATTACAAGACTTGGTTTATGCTAAGAATTTTATGCTTAAAGTTTAAATCTATCTCTTCTTACTTATCTTTTCTAACGCATTATAAATTATAATCTCCGAGACTAAAAACTTTCATTTCATCATACAACTTCAAATATCTAGATATAACACGTGTGTGTTTAATTTTTTTTTTAATTTATGCACAAAATAGTTCTTTAGAGTTATAGTCTTGAGAGCTACAAAAATCCTGTACTATTCAAAGTGGGTTGTAGGTAATGTCTGTGAATAGAAGGTAGTTATGTTTTGTAACGAGACTTCCCGCTTAACTTTCCTTTTACATACCGCCTAATCATATATAGTTTGAACATAAATTTTACAGTCAATACTTTGGTTGAGGACCTCCCTGAACCCCTCCCCGAGTCTTCTTAGATTTTATGGCTTTATATGATGACAAACTATGCATGAATATTATATCTACTATCAAACAAGAAGCATATGGATGCGTATTTGCTTGAGAACACATACACGCAGAGAGAGAAAGAGAGGGGGAGAATAATAATGTCATGTAGAAAAATAAAACCATTAAAAACCTTTAACTATTCCTTCTCTTACTACTGCAACTAATACTAGTGCTACATGTACATATGGAGTGGGTGCGTTGTGTCAAGATTTAAAAAGAGGGCATCTCAATTTATCACAGACGAGGGCGGGCATCTCAATTTACACAGGAGGCGCAAGGGCGGGCGATTTGAGTTCAAAAGTCCTTCAGATCGTTTCAATTAGGTTAAATCACAACTGACAGAGAATCATTGAAGGAGAATTATTTAAGGTTTCGTTGGTTCCTATTCTCAGAAATCATGGATTCCCAGGTATTATTTCCTCTTTCCTTTTCCTTCATTTATTTGTTTAGGTATTATTGACATTGTGCAGTTATGCTAATCAATGATATATTGTGTAGTTTCTTTATTATTTTTGTTGTTTTTACCGTAATAGGAGTTGTATTAACTGTGTGGATATTATGCTTGCTGATAAATTAACTGTATGCATATTGTGCTTGCTGATAACAATTTTAACCTACTCCTCTCTTTCAATATTAAAGATGCCCGCCCTCATCAAAATTGTTATAATCAGGTCCCAAAAATTTAAAGCAACAGGGTAGAAACTCACGGTGCATGTAGAGCTCTGTCGGCTTTCTGGCATGCCAAGCAGCAACTTCACGTTCGTGCTTTATAAAATAATTATGCCCCGCCTTTCGTTGTTTTACTTCAATCTCATAGTCATTCCAACCATCTACAATGAGATCAATTTTTTTTGAAAATCGGGAACTGTTTGCTACAATGTTGTGGCTTGTGATGAACCATAACATAGTAGCAAAAAATTGGAACGAGATCCCTCACAGCTTTGCGATCTCATCTCAGGGGGAAAACCGTCCTGAAATATGGCGTCCATTAAATATCCTATTAAGAGAAAACATGAAAGCATATTGATCAATTTCAAAAAGCATAACAAAAAAAGGAAATTGACACAAGCTTACATCTTCTGAGAATGGCATCATCGATTATAGATCATACTTGGTATAATGGTCGTTCCATTTTCCATTTATTTGATGTATGATTCAGTTTAGCCATGGTTCCCCATTTTTCACAATCTCCGGGGGAACATTCAAATCGATGCCTAGTCTAGTTTGGAACTTCTTTAGCCTTATAATGAAAAATGTTTGTCAAATAAAGAAAAACAAAAAAAATATCATAACAAAGAACTAATAATGAAAGAAACATATCAATGGGATAAATATTAACTTACTAGAAGGATCCAAAGGTTTCCATCAATGTTTCCCTTTTCTCCTCCTATGTATCGCCTTATGCCATGGTATATATACGCCAATAGAGCTGCTCCCCAAGCATAACTATCGATTTCTTCCAACTTCTCAATGAACTGAATAAAAACTGAATCAATATCATCCTTGTTGTTGTTCGGAGCAAAAATAGCAAATATGATGACATGGAGGACATCAATCTTCCGAGTCCGGTAGTCTTTCTCACTATTTGCAGCAATGTTCATTATCGTTGTGGCTGGCACAAAAGTCCTATCATTAAATCTCTGAACATCCGGAAAATGCAGTTGAATCATGTGCGGTTTCAACTAATACTGGTTTACCGCTAATGGGTAAACCAGTAATATGCAGGACGTCCTCCAAAGTGATTCCAAGGACATGTCCGTCAATGTTGAAAATTTGCTTGTTGGAGTCATAATAATTTCCATTTTACATGCTATCCATAAATGATGTTAGCATCTGAGCATCCACATCAATAATGCTAAGAAGCCGAAACAGACAGTTTCGGTTCTCAGTCAATTAGAGATGCTCTTTGAATGGAGAATCATGCCTTCTCGATAATTTGCTGAGTAGAGCGAGCTTTCCAGCTCCTCTCGTGGGCGACACTATTTTATGCTTCTGCAAATTACCAAATAGAAACATAAATTAGTTACATTCTCAGTATATTACAGCTTAAGAAGTTTTTTGCAGCTGCCACATTGACATTAATATTGAAAGAGAGAAGTAGTGAAATTCAGAAGATTTATGTTACTTTAAAATAACAATGACTTAGGTTTTAATTCCGTTTCAAATGTAATATATAAAAACAATTGCAGAGCACACAAAATCAATATATATAGATAACAAAGTGATAGACAGAAGGTCAGAATGTAATAATAATAATAAATTATATAATCCAATTAAAAGAAGGGGACACAACCAAACTATGCACAATATAATTCCTCACTGCCTTCACACATTTACATAATCTAAATTACTCGAACGAATCAATACACGAAATATGCTCTCTTGTACAGAATATACTGTGAAATTTGATTAGCTTTCCTACTTCATACTGCATCTCTACTATACTCTGAAAATCTTATAAACAAAGTTCAACTAATCGAAAACTACTTTGTGCTATATATTAAACGATTATCTAAGTTTATTTAAGTTCAATCATAACTTGACAATTCATTTATTTAGTTGTTTCAACGATTATCTAGCATCAAATGAAGAAATAACAAGTAATTCTCTTGACTCACTTGATTAACACAATTAAACGAAGAAACGATTAACACAATCATTACAACAATTAAAATTTCAAACATAAATGCTAATTCGAATAATTCAAACATAAACCCTTGACTCACTTGATTCTCTTGATCCATGTATTCAGTAGTTTTCAATGGGTTTGTTCTGCCCGTGATTACAATAAGGATGTCTGCCGGTGGTTGCCTATATGGCACAAACACAAGTAAAAATAACCTAAATGGCAATCCGGCTAGAAAATGGCCCAAAATAGCACCTAGCTATTTATCCAGTCGATTTCTAATCATGCTCATAGTTTATTTGGATAAATTTCTTTTTATGAAGTCACACTAGCACTCTAGCCCTTTCTTCTATAATTCATTATAGCAGTCACACAAGGATATAAAAATCACATAGTAGTAAGAGAAGGCCTGCGCTTTGTAGCTATCAACTAATTTTCCATTTGACCGAGATTATAATAGCCTATATAAATGTCTCTTTCACTAATAAAAAAGGAACCCTCTCAATTTACTTAATTGTCACTCAGTTCATGTCCACCCATATAAATTCATCAGCAAGCACAATATCCACACAGTTAATAAAACTCCTATTGCGGCAAAAACAACAAAAATAATAAAGAAACTACACAATATATCGTTGATTAGCATAACTGCACAATGTCAATAACACCTAAACAAATAAATGAAAGAAGGGAAAATAATACCTACGTATCTATAATTTCTGAGAATAGGACCAACGAAACCCAAAATAATTCTCGTTCAATGATTCTCTGTCAATAATGATTTAACCTAATTGAAACGATCCGAAGGACTTTTGAACTCAAATCGCCCGCCCTTGCGCCTCCTGTGTAAATTGAGATGCCCGCCCTCGTCTGTGATAAATTGAGATGCCCTCTTTTTAAAATCTTGACACAACGCACACACCCCATATGTACATGTAGCACTAGTATTAGTTGCAGTAGTAAGAGAAGGAATAGTTTAAGGTTTTTAATGGTTTTATATTTCTACATGGCATTATTATTCCCCCTTCTCTTTCTCTCTCTGCGTGTACGTGTTTTAAGCAAATACGCATCCCTATGTTTCTTGGGGAGGGGTTTAAAGAGGTCCTCAGCCAAAGTATTGACTCTAAAATTTATGTTCAAACTATATATGATTAGGCATGGCATGTAAAAGGAAATTTAAGCGGGGAAGTCTCGTTACAAAACATAGCTACCTTCTATTCACAGACATTACCCACAACCCACTTTGAATAGTACAGGATTTTTGTAGCTCTCAAGACTATAACTCTAAAGAACTATTTTTTTGCATAAATAAAAAAAAAATTAAACACACACGTGTTATATCTAGATATTTGAAGTTGTATGATGAAATGAAAGTTCTTAGTCTCGGAGATTATAATTTATAATGCATTAGAAAAGATAACTAAGAAGAGATAAATTTAAACTTTAAGCATAAAATTATTAGCATAAACCAAGCCTTGTAATCAAAGAGGGAAGAAGATCACATACATGGAGAAAATCCAGTTCTGAAGTCATACCAATATTATACACTCAGAAAAACATTAAAATAAAGATGACAGTTCATACCCTCATAGATGACATTTCGAATTGGTGAAATTAATTGAAATAATTATCTCCGACTCTCTCTACCTTTTTCCTCTCCTCCACTGGCTTCGCTTTCTCCTTTCGATTGTGGAGAATTGATCTTCCGCTGTTCACTTCTTAATGACCATTGAATTCCTTTTGATTTGATGCATAACCACCTATTTGATGAGAGACCTCGATATCCGAGGGAGCCAACCACATAATTATGGATGCCAACATCCTCAATCTCCCCCTCGAAACCCTCTGCATAATTTTCCCATATTCAAGTTTAATTGAACAGTCCCCAACTCCCCGTAATAAGTTAAATTTGTGAAATTAGATTTGGGTGAAATAATTTATAAATTGAGCCCAATATCAATAAAAGTGAACCCCGTACTTAAGCCCATTAGAAAATCAATTCATCAAAAATATAAAAACTAGAAATCAATTCATGAAAATATAAAATTTAATCAAAAAAATAAATTAAATCAATTATATATTTATCATATCGCACACATTTTTTTCGTGTTTAATTTTATGCAAATAAAAAGAACAAAAATAAAATGTAATGCGATTAGTGTTATAAAAATCAAAAATTAATCGGGATTATTGGTGATTAATCTTTGTTCGGTGAAAAAATGAACTGATTAAGAGAAAATCATGTTAATTATCATTTTTCACAAAAATCGGTCAATAATCGAAAAAAATCGGATTAATCGATCAAAAATCAGGTTAATTGGTCAAAAACCGGGCTCATGGTTAAAAAATATAGAAAGGTTAAAAATGATTGTGCTTTTTTTGTAGTGGTCATGATGAGGCTTTTCATTGAGCAAGCACCTCCAAGATTCAAAATGGAAAATTTACAAATGGTACTTAGTTATTCTCTCAATCTCTCTCTCATAAACACACATTTATAATCTATACTGTATGTCTGATTCTCAAGTTTCCACAGGCAGAATTGTTACCTTCTCTGTTGACTTGTGCCTTGGAGTTTTTTGACAGGCGTAATAATGTGTTTTATATCAATGAAAATGTCATGTGCATCTCATTAAAGGACATAATGTACATGACGGGCTTGCGAATTAGTGGCCTCCTAGTAATTAGAAAATCAAACTGTGATCCCAAATGATTCGCTCGGGAGTTTGGTCTTGAAGCAACTAAAGTTCGTAATATTTCAACAATTAGTTCAATAGCAAAGAATGTGAACGTCGATGATGCTACACGGAAGAAGACTATTTTATTGCTTATCGTGAGATGCTTTATTGTGCTTGATGCTGTTGGGCATACTGTGTGTACCACTTACTTGAAGATGATTCGAAATTCCAATAAATTGGACTCCTACGCTTAGGGAGCAGCGCTTTTGGCCTTTTTCTACAAAGGCATCGGTGACTGCGTTGTTTATCATAAGAGCAATCTTGACGGCAATGATGGCTAGTTATAGTAAGTTTATAATCTCTCTGTTCTCTCTCATTCTCTATTTCTAGTCTCTTATACTCTCTGCAACTTTAGATTTCCGCACTCATAACCTAGTTCTTAAGAATCAATATGTATTGTTTGACAGGGCTTTTTTTATTACGTATTTCGAAGCTGCGGGAGTTATTTGGCATCGATTTAGGCCAACTAAACGTGCCGATTTTGAGCAGCATTATTGAAAAGGTCAAGGTAGTTAGTCGCAATAAGAAGAAGGACTATACCGAAGGCCTGAGAAATATTTTTCAGAATCTTTCCGCTAATGTAAGTTTAAACTCCCTTAGCCATGTAAATCTGATTATTTAGATGCATAGTTACTATAGTATAAATAACACTATGTTTATACTATATTTTCAAATCAATCATCTACGTTTATACTATGTTTATTCTACAGGATATCGAGTGGAAGTCGTATGATTTGAGGCTTCACGATCAGTTTGGTGAAGCCAAACATGCGAGAACCACTTATGTTGGTCCAATTTTTTGTAACAACCATGTGTATCACCATTTAGTGCACCTTGCTGCTAAATAATTCAGTGAACTATATCGCTATGTCAATGATCGAAATTGGCAACCTCATATAATTAAAATCAAAATAAACAGTGGTGCGCATAAACAGAGATTGAAAGATCACTATAGTCAGGAGATTGATATATGGATGGCAGGAATACAAGCCCGGGATATAATGCTTCCCCTGAAAACCTTTAAGAGAAGGAAGAAAGTTGACAGAGAACAGGGGATAGAGGACAGAAGAGTACAAAGTACAGAGGACAGGTTTAAGAATAAAGATGGTCATACATTAACAAGCTTGTAGTCTTCATTTAAGGTTAATGCTCTTCATGTGTTAATGCATTTTTCCAGGGAAGGATGTGTCCCACGAAGGCAGCAACACAAATGAAGATGGTGATGTGATGATATAAGCAGTCAGAAGAGTTTTGAAGTTGGTGTCTTTGTTAGTACAGATGTATTGGCCTAAATCGATGCCAAATAACTCCCGCAGCTTCGGAATACATAATAGAAAAAAGCTCTGTCAAGCAATACATATTGATTCTTAAGAACTAGGTTATGAGTGCGGAAATCTAAAGTTGAAGAGAGTATAAGAGACTAGAAATAGAGATTGAGAGAGAAAACAGAGAGATTATAAACTAACTATAAGTCTATAACTAATCATCCATTGCCATCAAGATTGCTCTTATGATCAACAATGCAGTCACCGATGCCTTTGTAGAGAAAGGCCAAAAGCGTTGCTCCCCAAGCGTAGGAGTCCAATTTATTGGAATTTCGAATCATCTTCAAATAAGTGGTACACACAGTATGCCCAGTAGCAGCAGGCACAATAAAACATCTCACGATAAACAATAAAACAGCCTTCTTCCGTGTAGCATCATCGATGTTCACATTCTTTGCTATTGAACTAATTTTTGAAATATTATGGACTTTAGTTGCTTCAAGCCCAAACTCCCGAGCGAATCCTTCGGTATCATGGTTGGAATTTTTAATTACTGAGAGGCCACTAATTCGCAAGTCCGTCATATACATTACGTCCTCTAATGAGATGCACATGACATTTTCATTGATATGAAACACATTATTGCGCCCGTCAAACAACTCCAAGGCACAAGTCAGCAGAGATGGTAACAATTCTCTCTCTCTCTCTCTCTCTTATAAACACACATTTATAATCTATACTGTATGTCTAATTTCAATTTGGCCAGGAGTGGTTCAAGCCGGAAGTTGCATGTGCATTAAGGGAGGAGTTGCGGCCTATGATGGAAAAAGAATTGAATGGTTGTTGTCATTCCTTCTGATGTCCTTTATCTCTTCTATATATAATAGCACAACAAGGGGATAATATTTTGAGATTAAAAAGTCTAATTGAAAAGACTAAACTACACTTATTTTTAATATTTATATAAAAGTTGTGTTTTGTGGGAATCGAACTCAAGTTGCTTCATTCTTCTATACAACCTCATACCACTACACCATATTGTCACATGTACTTTTTATCATACACATAATATGTAACTGTGCTAAAGGAATATTTTATTTAACTTTAAAGATAACTACTTGAATTTCGCAAAAAAAATGATAGTTACTTGAATATTTGTACAATTAATTTTAAAGAACTGAATTCCAGATATAAAGTTAGGCATAGTACATAAATGGATTATTATCTTATTTATTATTATAATTTAGTTTGAAAATATATCTCATATATTTTTAACATATTTTTTATTATAAAAATTAATTAAAATGTACATATATAATTCTTAAAGAAAATATTGAAAATAGAATCGCCTATATATAAATAATCTAGATTGGTATTAAATATTTAGATAAGTTCGATTATAATGAGTCAATGAATTTTAGTTTATTTTGAATTTGAAATCAGAATTTGACCCATCGTTCAAAAAATACTCGAAATTTGACTACATGACTAGCCGAAAAATATTGTCACATTCTACGTTTAGTAAATTTAAATTACAAGTTCGACGAGAATATCTTACCAATAATGTGAAATTTTTTGATATCTTATATTAATATAATTTGACGTGTTTGAGGTATTTATAGGATCAAGTCAATTGATTATTTGTATTAAAATTACTAACTTCACTGGTAGTGCAATAGTGTTTTGGGACTTGTCCCGATTTTAAAAATATTTGAAATTTGATATGAGATCTCACGAGATTTGTTAAAACTACGATGATATATTAAATCGATTTATTTTTCATTTTTCACTTACAATTCAAATTTTTTGGTCAACTGTGTATACGACATATATGTTTATTTTTAGCTTTTTCTTTGTAAACATACTAATGACATTCTATAGATTAAGTTTAATCATTTCATTTTAAACGTACACTGACTACCCTTTTTATATTCATTCATTAAATACAAATTATACAACACAAATAAGAATATATATATATTGCTTAATGAGCTATATTTGAAACATTGTGTAATTTGGTAATGTTTTGTATGAAAATAATACACATTGATAAACAATCAACTTGTATTTGATATACGTTAGACATTGTAAAATATTTACAAATAAAAAAACAGCTAAAACATTATAATTGTATGATGCATAAGTAAACTCTAGAAAATGACCCGTGCCTTGCATGGGTTTTTATGCTAGTTATTTTGTAATATTGGATGTCAAATACTAACTTCTTATATTTATTCATATCAGGTTATTTCACATCCCCCTTAGAGGAGCCGCACACCCAAGTTCACCCCTTAGAGGAGCAGCACTCAATCCTATAATTCAGGAGGAGCAGTACACGGAGCCCTTACAGCAGCAGGACCTCAATCCCACAGTTTTACAAAAGGCACGACTTCCGATCAAAAAGACATATCAAAGGGAGCAGCACACTGAGCCCTTACAGCAGCAGGAAATCAATCCCACAGTTTCGCAGAAGGCACGACTTCTGATCAAAAAGACATATCAAAGGAAAATAAGGAAAATAAGGGACCTCCGCGGGAAGAAGAAGAATGACGTGGATTATACATAACAAGATTTGATAAGAAATTTTGCGCCAAAGAGCATAGTGACAGATATATGAAAAGATTTTGATATCAAGGTATGCGTACTTATCACTATGTACACCAAAGGCATTTTAAGTTGAGCCATATTCTTCATCAAAAATGTAGACATTATTTGATTCTCCTCCAAGCCTTGCAGTTAGCCATTTATTAACTTCTTCAATCTCATTTGACAGTATAAGATCATTTAAAAAAGGCCCAGTAGGTTATATACCAGCCCAACCGTTTAAATTATATTCCGATATAATATAGACATCTAAACAAAAGCGCACTTAAGCAGGGCTTTTGGATTTGCTCATGGCTTTTTATAAGCAAATCCCAATAAGTGTGCTTCCCCGCTTAAGTTGCACGCTTTTGATAACGCTGCAAGAGGTAGATTTCATAAAAGAAAAATACTTATTTTACTTAATTAAATATCTAATACTTAACATAGTCCCTTTCTTATATGATACTTTTATATAATACAAGTTTATAATCCATGCGATGCATGGTTGATTTTGAAAAATTGTGATCGTATTGGTTTTTTAATATATATTTTATATATATTTTATATTTTAGAGATATGTCTTCATTAAAATTGTTATTTTTGAAAAAATAGGTGGCATGTTGCAAAAATAAAAGAAAAAAATGCAAAAATCAAAATATGAGTAACGTAGTGAATCAAAAAAGACCCTAACGCTTCTTTATGTTCCGTTTTGTCTGTATAATAAAAAAAATGAACTAAACGGAGGACGAAGTTCCGTTTTCCGTTATTGTTTCTCCTACCCACCAGAAGCACACAACTGTTTCTGCTTCTCAGTTTACAAACACAACTGTCTCTTGTTTCTCCCTTTTCAAACCTAAAATTCAAATATCAAGATAAAAATTCTTACATAAATATTTATTAAAATTCTTATAGATTTAATAATGGCTCCGGGTTCGGCATCTGGAGCACAATCAGTGACGGTGATTGCATGGATTTATACCGATGGTAATATACGGCAAACTCAATTAGAGGGTTACGTATATGATAAATCGGTTTCTAAGCAAGTAAGACTCGATTCTAGTATGAATTTTAATAATTTGCGCGACGTATTGTTTTTGAAATTGAAAATTGATAGGAGTTTGTATGATTTTAAGTTGTGTTATCGATGGAAAAATTTCAATGATATGAAATTTGGTATTATTACGGTTGATGATGGTGATGATGTTGAGATGATGTTTGGAATTATTTTTTCGAATGGACCTCCTTTCTTTGTTGAAATTTATTTACAAAAAAAATCAACTTGTCCATTGATTGAAACAAGTACGAGAGTTGTGGAAACTAGTTCAAGAGGTTCCGAGAGGAGTGGTAGTAGGGGTTTTGATTGTCAAACTACTAGTAGTATGTATGTTGGTGGTGATACGGTTAGTAGTAGAAGTTTGGATGCTTATGATGTTGTTGATTCGGCTTTGATTACACGGGAGGACATATTGGAGCCAATGGAGTTGAGGGAGGGGATGATATTCGACTCAAAAAAAGTGTTGATACATACGGTTAGAGATTTTCATATCTGAAATCATTAAGAGATTAAGGTGGTTAGATCAAGTGATGTGTATTGGATTGTTGTTTGTAAGAATAAGGATAGTGGTTGTGAATGGAGTTTAAAAGCTAGGTTGCGAAAATCACTTGGAAAATTTCAAATTATGGAAACTTCGGGACCACACACATGTTTGCGCACCACCGTTACTCAAGACCATCCTAATTTGACATCTCATGATATTCTTGAACTAGTTAAGGATCAAATCGTTGTCGATCCCATGGTTAAGGAAAAAATGTTGATGGCCACGGTGAAAAGTATTTTTGGTTACCAACCAGGAAGAAAGAAGATTAGAGATGCGAAAAAGCTAGCAATGGATGAAGAACATGGTTCTTGGGAAGGTTCTTATGAAGATCTCCCCTTTTTTATGGAAGCGTTGCAATGTTTTAATGTGGGAACCAAGGTTGATTGGGTTTTTAAGGAGGATGAGATGGAAGATCGTGGGAGCTTAGAGGTATTTTATCTCTTTATACTAGTATCAGATAGATTTTAAAATGATTTTCCATATTTATGTAATGTTTTGTAGTTAACGAGTATATTATGTCTTTATTTAGAACAAGAAGTGACATTCAAGAGACTCTTCTGGGCTTTCATACCATGCATTGATGGATTTCAGCATTGTATGCCTGTCAGACATATAGATGAGACTCACCTATATGGTCCATATCCGGGTGTACTATTGAGTGATGTGGCAGTGGATGGGTTTAGTCATATTATTCCACTTGCATTTGCTATTGTCGAATCCGAGAATGTTTCTAGTTGAGGGTGGTTCATGGATAGATTGAGGAGGTTTGTGGCAGGTAGGAGACATGGGATTTGTGTCATTTCTGATAGACATGCTGGTATTATTGCTGCTATGCAACAGATAGGATGGTGCGAGCCCCTTGACCATCATAGGTTTTGCATTAGACACTTGGCTGCAAATTTTTGTACTGCACATATGTAACACCTCCAAATCCGGGGTCGGGGATCCGGGTTGTCACGAGTTTCATTTCCCTTAATAACACCCAATCTTAATAAACAATTAACTACTCTGTACTGTGACCCCACAATAAATACACACACCACAAGTTATAGTCTCAGAGATGAATACTCAAAAAACACAAGTCCTTATATTCCATAATTATAAACCGTTACACCTTAAAAGGGTTCTGAATAAATTTATATATTCCTTGCCATTATTACAATTCATATTATACATAAGTCTGGTTCATCAATAGTTGAAAACCTAGCCTATTGGTAGCTCCTACCTCAGCTACGGCGGCATCAATGCTTCCAGAAGACTACGGAACGTTTCCTATCCGCTCGCGAATCGGGAGCTTGGTCTTGTTCATCCTTTCTATCTGTTGTTGTGTGATGAAAGAAGAAAGCAAGGGTGAGCAGCAAGCCCACCAAAATAATATGTATAATGATTAACAATATATGAGCCTTCTCATAGTACTCATGAAAGTCTTGGTCAAAAGAAATGAACCAAGTTTGATATCTTAATGCGATGAAGTCGCAAAATATTCAGTATATATGTATATATACTTTTCAAAATCTTGGAAGTCCTCTTCCATGCATAATATACACAGAGTTCCAATTTATAACTGTATAAAAATATTGTTGCAAGGTGATCTCATATATCTAACCTTGTCTCAACGTTTTTCTGAAAATCTTTGTCATGCATAAGATAATCATTTACTAGATATAAGTTTAAAAGATGAAGTTACAAGATACTCCGATATACTTATATCTTTTCCGAATACTACTTGAACTACCAGCGTTCAAGTTATAATTAGTTCATCCCATAGATTAAGCTACAAGACAAAACTTGAATAGAATCAATCTTTACAATATCATCAAAATAAAATGAAGTTACGAGATACTTCATTTGATGCAAACATCATTTTGAAAACTCGACCCTGCCAACACTCAACAATCGCCCAATCGTAGCCTTTCTATCGAAGTGCTCTGGGTAGTGTTGCAGAAATATCCAATTGGATGATGAACTCATTACGGGAGTTTGCCGCGCCAGGAAGACCACTTACGATGATCAGTCGTAGTAGTACAACCCCGCCATTTTCTACATGTCGAGGAGAACCTGTCGGATTTACTTGTCAACCGAACACTGGACTCCTAAGGAATGGACCGTCTTAGCGGAACTTCCAGGCCATTTTGGGCCAATATAATAAGGCTGGGCCGGCGCCACTCGACCACTTACGCCACTCCTAGTTCAGATGAAATCCATGACTCTGAAACGTAAAGCTCGTTCCCCCTTTCCCCAAGTAGAAACTTGTTGATACGGCTCCACCAAGAAGTCGTATCTAGTTGGAAAGGAAAACTCACCGATATTTCTCAGGCGATGCCTGTTAATGGATTAACTTGTTCCAAAAATTTTACTTCCCGAGTGTTGGGTAAGTAATCAAAATTCTTTTATCAAGACAGCAACCTTATTGCGAATATAAAACACACCACAGAGCCGGATCCCTCAGGTTTTGAGCGAGTATTTAAATCCCCTTCGAAAGGAGGATCTTAAATATAAAAATGAGTTTTGGGATCCGCTCTAACTTTTAAAAATCATTTTGAAAACTCGCAAAACATTTTTAAGAATGTTCGGAGTAATGCTGATTTAATAAAATTAATCAGTCCCAATATATAAAAAAAAATATCTGAATATTATTATTTAAATAATATTCACATAAAGAATAATCTTTATAAAAATAATCGAAGTAGATGTTGTAAAACTTATACTTGAAATGACTATTAAATAACCAAAGATATACTTATACGAAAGTAATATCTTTATTTGAATAATCAAAAGTAAGTTTGATTATCGACACATTATTCTTTAATAAAATAAAGAATATTAATTAGTACTTCATCGGAGTCATAAGTCCTCAAATGAATATTCAAAATAATATTCAATAAATAAAATAAGCGGAGTCATATGTCCTCGAATGAATATTCAAAATAATATTCATTAATAAAATAAAGTTATCGAATAAACCTTATTTGATTCATAGTTTTAAAAACTATTCATATATATATATATATAAATATATATAAATATATATTATACTCGGGAGCCTCGACTCCCGGTTTTAGAAAAAGTTCACCTTTTGATACCCTATATTAAGGGTATACGCAAAAACCGCTTATCTCTAGCATAGGTATTATGCAACTATAAGCATTTGAACCAACAGATATATAAATCAAGAATATTAAACAGGCATGCATATATACCATATCACATGCTACAATATATCGCAAGAATTTGCTAATAACAAATATGCATTTATCGCAAGATCGTGCATATACACATATACATCACAACAACAGTATAACGGGTAGAAAACTTGCATGAGCGACTGGGGGTTATAAATGGCTTGGGACGAGTCTGGTAACCTATAAACAACATATAAGTTGGAATTAAACCAAAGTCACTTATAAATCTATACTTTAACCAATTTAGACTCTAACGCTCGCTTTACGCTTACTGATTCTCTTAATTCGCTCGAGTACCCTCGGCTCCACCATTTTTAATAAATTAACCATTACGAGTTTTAAGGCGATTCTTTCGCGAGTGTCTTACCAACTGCCTAATACACTTTAAATAATTGTTTCATACTCCAATTAGTCCTTTTAGGTCTTTAACCTATGTTTCAAAGTAAGGCGAGGGGTAATGGTTCGGTCGCGAAACGCCGTTACTTAAAACGGTCATTTCTCCTAAACCGTACATCGGAATCAAACGAACTACATATCAAAACGAAGCTCGTAACATGAACTATCTAAACATGGCAATGGTAAAAACCTAACAGTGAGTTCTAAGGGTTCTGATGTTAAGAACAAAAATAGTCTACGGTAAATCGGGCATTACGACGGCTATGTTTACGCGATTTCCCAAATTTATACCATTCCAAATCAATCCACAATTCAACCCACAATCACAACCCAATAAAAACTCCATCCACGCCTCACCATAACAGCCCCAACAACTCAACATTACCAATTCATACTTATTTCTCAATTATAAACTAAGAGTTTACTTAAGTTTATTAACTAATAACCAAGACTTCCAACTCCAAAAATATCACAAAACCAACCAATCTCTAAACACACAATAATCATGCCTCTCATCAACTAAACTACTCATAACAAGCTTTAAACATGATTATACACCCATTACACTAACCCATCATCTAAACATTAGGAAATCTTAACAACAAAACTTAAGACTAAGATCATGAAGAGTTATACCTTCCTTGAAGCTTTTAATCCATGAAAGATCCTTGGAATGCCCATGGAAGCCTTAATCTAATCTCTTACAAGCTTGATCTTTCAAAGAAATCAAGAACACAAAAATTAATTTGAAGAAGTACTATTCACCATCTTCTTCCTTGATTTATAAAAAAAGATTGGCTTGGAATTAGAAGCTTAAACTTATAGGAAGTATGTAACTATCCATGGGGAAGCTTAGATAAATACCTTGCCAAATAGTAAGTGGTGGAGCTTGGATCTTCATTTTTTTATAAAAGTAGCCGAGAGCTTCATGAAGAAAATGGAGGGTTTTGTGTTTTGTGATTTGTTTTGATTTGCCTTGGTTGTTTTTGTTTTGATTTTGGTTAATTACCTTATTAACCTTGAACTTTGTGTGGTTATCATTCATCCACACCTCCTTCCCTCCTATGTCATGCTTATGTCACTTTGTGATGTCATCATCCCTTACTTGCCCTCTTTTTATTGGTTGGATGACCTCATCATCCCTAACCTCCTTGATTAACTTCCTAATTGTTTGCCTAATGACCGCTGATCTGTTATACGGTTCGCTTAACTTTCGCTTTCGTTTATCGTTTGAGGGATCATACCCGGGATCTTATTACTTGGGTTTCCTTAACCTTTCTCAATACATTATAATCCTTTTATGATCCTCTTTATAATCCTTTAATTTAAATCATTTTTATCCTGTTACCTTATACTCAATTCTTTCCGTATCTAGTGGATTTCCGGGAAAAATCAAAGTGTTCGGAATTGGATTCTGATGATCTTTACATACACTTATATACCATATAGAGTACTAATAAAATCTCAGAATATCCATAACAGAACCCCTACATAGTGTGGCATGAAAAGTTTTCTCATTCAGCAAAAACACTATTCATAAGGGTTTCAAAAATTTCCAAAAATTGGGGTTATTACAGTCTCCCCTCCTTAAAAGGATTCCGTCCTGGAATCAAATAGAAAATGAATAGGGATACTCTCTTAGCATTGCACTTTCTAACTCTCGAGTAAATTTTCCCACATTGTGGTTCTACCATCAAACTCTGACTAGTTTGATAACCCTTTTCCTAAGCAATTGTTCCTTTTTCAATCTATAACCCTTCCTGGTTGCTCCATATAGGTTACGTCAGGTTGCATGTCTATGCGCTCATATGCCCCTATTTGTCTGGCATCCGAATTACACTTCCTTAACATTAATACTTGGAACACGTTATGAACTTGCTACATGTTCGGGGGTAGGGCTAGCTCATATGCTAACTTCCCAATACGTCTTAATACCTCAAAGGGTCCAACAATTCGTGTGCTTAGCTTTTCTTTCTTTTTGAACCTCATCAATCCTTTCCGAGGGATACCTTTAACATTACTAGGTCCCATATTTCCTATTCTTTGTCCTTTCGTGTCAAATCAACATACTTTTTATGTCCATCTTGGGCTACTACCAGCCATCCTCTGATTAGATCTATTATATCCTTGGTCCTTTGGACCACTACTGGTCTGAGCATCTTGCGCTCTGCAACATCATCCTATCATAAGGGAGATCGACATTGTCTCCCCTCAAGGATCTCATAAGGCGATATCTCAATACTGACATATGATCTATTATCGTAAGAAAAATCAATTCGTGTTAAGTGATCGTTCCAATTTCTTTCAAGTCTATTGCACAGACCCTCATCATAGCTTCTAGAATTATAGCTTTTGCTTCTCAATATCCACTCTTTCCCAGTTCGTAATCGCTATTATCTTCCGTTCCTAATATTATACTGGTTACACCTTTGCTCGTTAGCATTTTATAACCTTTTAATACACACGTCAACCTTAGTATCATGAATGTGTCTCCATTCCGAATACCACTATAACTTTACTACTCCTTTTTCAGCTGTTTCTATTTTCCAAAGTTTGATCAATCATATAGAAGTAAAAAAAATTTATTGAGAGATCACTATGATCATGAACACTTGTTATATCGCATAGTTAGTACAGAAGGTGGCCAGCCTTTAGTACTTGACAAGCAATTAAACAATAGCTGGTATCCTACTCGGCTTCTATCACACAAATAGATAGTCATTCGGCAATACATCCCCTTCTGGAAGGGTTGTTCTTCTCAGTTTATATGAAATAAAAAGAAGAGAAAAGAATGAATTGAAGAGAATTGTATATATGAAAAAAAAAATATACTGCCACAAAATATCTTGCTTGGAACCTACCTCTGAACTATAGAGGTTTGTCACAGGAGAACAAAACATATGTGTATATATATCAACATCAAGTATTATAGCATCGTATTTCATATGCCTAAATATTTTTGCTATTCCGTCCATCATTCTATGGACCCATGCTCTTCCTCGAGCTTATACACAATCACCTATGAAACTCCCTCGATATCGAAAATCGAATTTGGGATCTCATTCTAGACATCATCGTTACTAAAATTCTATGCTTGCACCGCAACCTTCCTCATATAGTAATACGACTCTCTTTTCATAAGAGGGAATAAATATTCAGTAGGTAGATACTCTACTTAATTAGTCTATCAAAGATAACTTATACGCCACCACGACCCAATTAGTGGTACTCAATCTCACATCCATTCCAATACAACTCTCACGGTTGTAATCAGCTCATTACTCGCAGAATCATTGCTGCAATACTATGGTCCACCACTGACCTACTGTCATCATTCACTTTCCGTGAAATCTTAATATCTAACCATACGGAGTCCATACATGTCGTATAAAATACTTCTAAGGAGTTAACATAACCACCAATCATAATTCATGAAGAACACTCCAAACTCTGACGTACTTTCATGACATGAAGTAGATAAAATTGCAGAAGAGTTTCAATCAAAGCAACGATAGCAGGTTAATACCATTCTTAATCATATGCCTTAGATAAAAGACTTAACTCAAAGGTTCGTTTAGTCCTTTTCGAAGCATGGTCCAGGCTCATTCTCAAGATAGTACCTTCTAAGATAGATAGCCCCCTCATGGCGATTACACAAATTAAACATTTACCAAACTACTATTACGGTTGGGTATTGCACAGTCATCAGAAGGAATGTCAATCTTTTAAACCATAATACAACCTTTACGGCTTCAACCATTATCACTGTATTCCTTTGGCACAAACGCCTATAATTATCCTCTTACACTTAAAGTGTCGGCCACCTCTTTGACCTTTCTTGATAGTAAAATTTCCTTACAATCAATGTCTTTTAAATGATCTTCAACTAAATTTTCTACCTCATTTCCGATCACTGCTTGCGTGAAAATGCTCTTCCTTACGCTTTGGTGAGAAAAAAAATATCACCATTTTTCCATAAGTTTTTGCCTCGGTCTTTTAGAGGTTAACATTGTCACAACTGACTCCCGATCATACTTAGGACGTCTCTTATCTTGGGTCCTACATGTTTTCACCAATCTCGACCTTCCTCGGTTCGATCTATACTTTCTTATGGTTCAACACGTGCCCACCTGGAATTATTATAATTATGTCATATTTCCTTTATCAAAATTTCTATTCTTGAGAACTTTGAATATTACCTTTCTCCTTGTAAAACCTCTAAGGTTATCCTTCTATCGTTCCTCCTGTATTACCTAGATACAGGGCATATCAAAATACCATTTACTAATACTAGAACCATTGTCTATATACTTCTGAAAAAATTCTCCACTGATCCTTAAAGGTTGTTGTTACCTTAATCCTTTATTCTATACTATCAAAACTCATACTGTCCCTATTAAGGGTGAAATGCCAACCTTTATGCATTCCCCTAGGATTCATTTTAAGTTACCGATATTCTATCCTTAATTCCACCTTTAAAAAGGTACATGCATCCTTCTATGGATAAATCAAGTCACATATCCTTGATAGATTATCTTATTCAATCATTCCCACCTCGATAGTATATGCCTAATTTCACAATAACATCTGTATTCAAAATGAGGTCAATCAATATGGCCTCCAAAAGATAACAACGGTTATCCGGTTTTCTTGCCTAATTTGGTAACGATAACAAGGATGTTCTGGAAGATATTGGTCGTGTTCAACGTGAACCTCTTCTTAATAATTCCTTATTTACTTTTGTTGTTTATCTCAACAGTCACCTCAATGTTGGGATATCTTTCATACCTGACGTCTCCCTTTCTGGGTATCAAGCCACCGATCTTAATTTTCCTAATTTCTTACTTCCTTGTCTCCTCAGTCTATCCGTGTCTCATTATTTATCCTTCGAATTATCTCAAGGTTTCCTCGAATCCTCCCAACTTACAGGGGATAAAATATATGTATCTCTTATGCCCTCAACCATCAATTTTAACTCATGGTGAATCACCCTCATCCTGACAAATGCATACTTTTCTATTTCTATTGCTACGAGTCTTTAGGGTTTCCTCATACCCAACTCCCTTATCATACCTCAAACTCTATTGCCTTTATATTCCTTTCCACTTCAGTTTCTTTTTATTTTCCTTTCTCTTATCATTATTTCATGAACCAACACAACATAGCATTGATTTCAAACATCCCGTCATTCTGGATTCGTGTCCTCAGAACGAATCTTGATAACTTTTACAACTTAGATTCATAATTTATCATACTCGTCTGCCTTTGTTCTGACTCTAAAGCTTTTACACTATCTCCATAACCTTGGGAATTACTTTCCCGAAAACAATTGACTGAACTTAAATCAGTTTATTATAATCTCTTGCTTCGTGCCTTCCTTGGCCTTTCACCAGCGGGTGGCCTCTCTCTTAGGAGGGTAAGTGACAAAAACAGTCTTTTGTGATTCGTCAATCATTTAGAATTTCAAATGATTCCTATATTTCCTTTAGCCAGGCTCTTGCCTCGACTGGGTCAACCTGTTCCTTGGAACTCTGAGAGCTTAGCGATTTAAAGGTCATGAAAGAATTTCCTACCGCATTGTTTCCTCAAGGTGGTGGTTGGGGATAATAGTCTAAGTTCTTTCTAGAAAGGTCCATAAATTGTCGTATAGGAGTACCGTCTCGGTTCTCCTTTCCTTACTCGACTTCTGTTTCCTTAGTCTGAATGTTTCCTCCTCCTCCCCATAATTGGGGTCATCCTTCATGTTTTAAATCCTCATTTTCCACTTCATTATGTTATGAACATTTGGAAACCAAATTCTGTAGGAATACCTCATTATTCCCTTATCATCTTTCTCGATATTAATCTTTTATCTAATTGTTGGCTCTCTGCTTTCATTCATCACTTTTTCTGGCGCAATATGTTCTTTTCCAATAATTCAGACTGTATTGCAATCTCAAACAGCTTTTCGGTACCGGCTCCGGTTACCTTCACTTCTATTTCCATTTTCTCAAAATCTCTTATAAACTCTCCCAAGGACATTATCATCTTGAGTCTCTCCTTTTTACTAAGGGCATCAGCCACCACATTGGCTTTCCCCGAATGATAAAGAATCTCCCAATCATAATTCTTGATTAGCTCTAACCGCCTCCTCTGGCGTATGTTGAGCTCTTTCTGCGTGAAAATGCACTAGAGCACTTATGGCTTGTGTAAATCTCGCACTTCTCTCCATACAAGTAGTGCCTCCAATATTTAGGGCAAAACTATTGCCACGAGCCCAAGCTCATGGGTGGGGATATCAAATTTTATATTCCCTTAATTATCTTGACGCGTACGCGATTACCTTGTTGTGTTGTATAAGAAGCACCCTAATTCCTTATGCGAAGCGTCACTACACATCACAAAATCTCCTTTTCCATCCGGCAACGCCATCATAGGGGCCGTCACCAATCTTTGCTTCAGTTCTTGAAAGTTGTTCTCGTATTTCTCTGTCCATTCAAACTTCTCAGTCTTACGAGTAAGCCGCGTTAAAGGGGGCTACTATCTTTACAACTTGAACGAACCTCCGGTAGTGACCGACCAATCCTACCTCTGGTAGTCGACCTAACCATGGTCATCAATTCATCAGTGGTCCTTTATTCATTCTTGTCAGGATCCTCCATGGGATCCTCCTCGGCAACTATCCCTTCTAGGACAACATCCTCAACCACTACATCCTCAATATGAACATCATCCGATCCCGCGTTAGGACGCTATATCGGATCCATAATCTGATCTCCAATAAGTAATAAAACAGCATCGCGTTGTTGCTCCTCAACCTCAGGGTTCGGAGTCCCGCTACCATATACGATAACGAACTACGCTTCTATCACGATATTTATAAGGGTTTCCATAGGGGTTTTAACTGTCAGTACTACGTTAGGTAGCCCGACTATGAACTTGGCAAGAGTTCTTATTATCTTAGTGAACTTATTATTTTAACGTCACATCATCTCTGAGGTTTATAACGCTTAGCTCTGATACCACTTCTGTAACACCCCCAAATCCGGGGTCGGGGATCCGGGTTGTCACGAGTTCCATTTCCCTTAATAACACCCAATCTTAATAAACAATTAACTACTCTGTACTGTGACCCCACAATAAACACACACACCACAAGTTATAGTCTCAGAGATGAATACTCAAAAAACACAAGTCCTTATATTCCACAATTATAAACCGTTACACCTTAAAAGGGTTCTGAATAAATTTATATATTCCTTGCCATTATTACAATTCATATTATACATAAGTCTGGTTCATCAATAGTTGAAAACCTAGCCTATTGGTAGCTCCTACCTCAGCTACGGCGGCATCAATGCTTCCAGAAGACTGCGGAACATTTCCTATCCGCTCGCGAATCGGGAGCTTGGTCCTGTTCATCCTTTCTATCTGTTGTTGTGTGATGAAAGAAGAAAGCAAGGGTGAGCAGCAAGCCCACCAAAATAATATGTATAATGATTAACAATGTATGAGCCTTCTCATAGTACTCATGAAAGTCTTGGTCAAAAGAAATGAACCAAGTTTGATATCTTAATGCGATGAAGTCGCAAAATATTCAGTATATATGTATATATACTTTTCAAAATCTTGGAAATCCTCTTCCATGCATAATATACACAGAGTTCCAGTTTATAACTGTATAAAAATATCGTTGCAAGGTGATCTCATATATCTAACCTTGTCTCAACGTTTTTCTGAAAATCTTTGTCATGCATAAGATAATCATTTACTAGATATAAGTTTAAAAGATGAAGTTACAAGATACTCCAATATACTTATATCTTTTCCGAATACTACTTGAACTACCAGCGTTCAAGTTATAATTAGTTCATCCCATAGATTAAGCTACAAGATAAAACTTGTATAGAATCAATCTTTACAATATCATCAAAATAAAATGAAGTTACGAGATACTTCATTTGATGCAAACATCATTTTGAAAACTCGACCCTGCCAACACTCAACAATCGCCCAATCGTAGCCTTTCTATCGAAGTGCTCTGGGTAGTGTTGCAGAAATATCCAATTGGATGATGAACTCATTACGGGAGTTTGCCGCGCCAGGAAGACCACTTACGATGATCAGTCGTAGTAGTACAACCCCACCATTTTTTACATGTAGAGGAGAACCTGTCGGATTTACTTGTCAACCGAACACTGGACTCCTAAGGAATGGACCGTCTTAGCGGAACTTCCAGGCCATTTTGGGCCAATATAATAAGGCTGGGCCAGCGCCACTCGACCACTTACGCCACTCCTAGTTCAGATGAAATCCATGACTCTAAAACGTAAAACTCGCCCCCCCTTTCCCCAAGTAGAAACTTGTTGATACGGCTCCACCAAGAAGTCGTATCTAGTTGGAAAGGAAAACTCACCGATATTTCCCAGGCGATGCCTGTTAATGGATTAACTTGTTCCAAGAATTTTACATCCCGAGTGTTGGGTAAGTAATCAAAATTCTTTTATCAAGACAGCAACCTTGTTGCGAATATAAAACACACCACAGAGCCGGATCCCTCAGGTTTTGAGCGAGTATTTAAATCCCCTTCGAAAGGAGGATCTTAAATATAAAAATGAGTTTTGGGATCCGCTCTAACTTTTAAAAATCATTTTGAAGACTCGCAAAACATTTTTAAGAATGTTCGGAGTGATGCTGATTTAATAAAATAAATCAGTCCCAATATATAAAAAAAATATCTGAATATTATTATTTAAATAATATTCCCATAAAGAATAATCTTTATAAAAATAATCGAAGTAGATGTTGTAAAACTTATACTTGAAATGACTATTAAATAACCAAATATATACTTATACGAAAGTAATATCTTTATTTGAATAATCAAAAGTAAGTTTGATTATCGACACATTATTCTTTAATAAAATAAAGAATATTAATTAGTACTTCATCGGAGTCATAAGTCCTCAAATGAATATTCAAAATAATATTCAATAAATAAAATAAGCGGAGTCATATGTCCTCGAATGAATATTCAAAATAATATTCATTAATAAAATAAAGTTATCGAATAAACCTTATTTGATTCATAGTTTTAAAAACTATTCATATATATATATATAAATATATATATATATATATATTATACTCGGGAGCCTCGACTCCCGGTTTTAGAAAAAGTTCACCTTTTGATCCCCTATATTAAGGGTATACGCAAAAACCGCTTATCTCTAGCATAGGTATTATGCAACTATAAGCATTTGAACCAACAGATATATAAATCAAGAATATTAAACAGGCATGCATATATACCATATCACATGCTACAATATATCGCAAGAATTTGCTAATAACAAATATGCATTTATCGCAAGATCGTGCATATACACATATACATCACAACAACAGTATAACGGGTAGAAAACTTGCATGAGCGACTGGGGGTTATAAATGGCTTG
This sequence comes from Apium graveolens, assembly GCF_009905375.1. Taxonomy (NCBI): domain Eukaryota; kingdom Viridiplantae; phylum Streptophyta; class Magnoliopsida; order Apiales; family Apiaceae; genus Apium; species Apium graveolens. The sequence continues at coordinate 304,951,435 of NC_133652.1, forward strand.
GGACGAGTCTGGTAACCTATAAACAACATATAAGTTGGAATTAAACCAAAGTCACTTATAAATCTATACTTTAACCAATTTAGACTCTAACGCTCGCTTTACGCTTACTGATTCTCTTAATTCGCTCGAGTACCCTCGGCTCCACCATTTTTAATAAATTAACCATTACGAGTTTTAAGGCGATTCTTTCGCGAGTGTCTTACCAACTGCCTAATACACTTTAAATAATTGTTTCATACTCCAATTAGTCCTTTTAGGTCTTTAACCTATGTTTCAAAGTAAGGCGAGGGGTAATGGTTCGGTCGCGAAACGCCGTTACTTAAAACGGTCATTTCTCCTAAACCGTACATCGGAATCAAACGAACTACATATCAAAACGAAGCTCGTAACATGAACTATCTAAACATGGCAATGGTAAAAACCTAACAGTGAGTTCTAAGGGTTCTGATGTTAAGAACAAAAATAGTCTACGGTAAATCGGGCATTACGACGGCTATGTTTACGCGATTTCCCAAATTTATACCATTCCAAATCAATCCACAATTCAACCCACAATCACAACCCAATAAAAACTCCATCCACGCCTCACCATAACAGCCCCAACAACTCAACATTACCAATTCATACTTATTTCTCAATTATAAACTAAGAGTTTACTTAAGTTTATTAACTAATAACCAAGACTTCCAACTCCAAAAATATCACAAAACCAACCAATCTCTAAACACACAATAATCATGCCTCTCATCAACTAAACTACTCATAACAAGCTTTAAACATGATTATACACCCATTACACTAACCCATCATCTAAACATTAGGAAATCTTAACAACAAAACTTAAGACTAAGATCATGAAGAGTTATACCTTCCTTGAAGCTTTTAATCCATGAAAGATCCTTGGAATGCCCATGGAAGCCTTAATCTAATCTCTTACAAGCTTGATCTTTCAAAGAAATCAAGAACACAAAAATTAATTTGAAGAAGTACTATTCACCATCTTCTTCCTTGATTTATAAAAAAAGATTGGCTTGGAATTAGAAGCTTAAACTTATAGGAAGTATGTAACTATCCATGGGGAAGCTTAGATAAATACCTTGCCAAATAGTAAGTGGTGGAGCTTGGATCTTCATTTTTTTATAAAAGTAGCCGAGAGCTTCATGAAGAAAATGGAGGGTTTTGTGTTTTGTGATTTGTTTTGATTTGCCTTGGTTGTTTTTGTTTTGATTTTGGTTAATTACCTTATTAACCTTGAACTTTGTGTGGTTATCATTCATCCACACCTCCTTCCCTCCTATGTCATGCTTATGTCACTTTGTGATGTCATCATCCCTTACTTGCCCTCTTTTTATTGGTTGGATGACCTCATCATCCCTAACCTCCTTGATTAACTTCCTAATTGTTTGCCTAATGACCGCTGATCTGTTATACGGTTCGCTTAACTTTCGCTTTCGTTTATCGTTTGAGGGATCATACCCGGGATCTTATTACTTGGGTTTCCTTAACCTTTCTCAATACATTATAATCCTTTTATGATCCTCTCTTATAATCCTTTAATTTAAATCCTTTTTATCCTGTTACCTTATACTCAATTCTTTCCGTATCTAGTGGATTTCCTGGAAAAATCAAAGTGTTCGGAATTGGATTCTGACGATCTTTACATACACTTATATACCATATAAAGTACTAATAAAATCTCAGAATATCCATAACAGAACCCCTACATAGCGTGGCATGAAAAGTTTTCTCATTCAGCAAAAACACTATTCATAAGGGTTTCAAAAATTTCCAAAAATTGGGGTTATTACAACATAGGAGAAAGGGTTTGAAAAATTGGTTAGTTGAGTTGGCTTCTCAGGTGCAAGAGAAGAAGTTTGAATTTTTATGGGAACAATTGTTGATTGTAGAGCCTAGGACGGCAGAATGGTTTGAGGATAAACCATTAAGTAAATGGTCTTTAGTATATGATGGAGGGAAACATTATGGCATGATAACCACCAACCATGCGGAAAGTTGGAACAACGCGATCCTTGATGCTTGAAAACTCCCGATTAGTTCATTGGTTAGAGCACTATTTTTTAAGACGGTTGAGTATTTTGATGAAAGGCGTTTGGAAATTGCAACCGAATTATCTAAAGGTCGATTGTTTACTAATCATGCAATCAAGAGGTTGAGTCGATCCATTGTGCGTGCTAGGGGTCATAGTGTTAAAGTTTATGATCGAAATTCTTTGTTGTTTGAAGTAGTCACTAGAAAGGTTGACCAAAAGGGGGGGAATAAGCATACCGTTAGGATTCCCGAGTACTTGTGTTCTTGTGGGAAATGGAAAACGTATTGTATTCCTTGTTCTCATGTTATAGCATGTTGCGCGCATTTGAAATTGAGTCATGAATCGTTGGTTGACGAAATCTATATGTTAGACAATGTATTGATGGTTTACAATGGTGTTTTCGAACCCATTCCGAGTAAAGGAGATTCTCATTGGCCGACGAGTATTAATTTTCCAACCGTGATACATGACAAAGATGTTGAGAAAAAGAAAGGAAGAAGGAAGTCGACGAAGTATCAAAATGCGATGGATTTTCAAATGTATTTAATTTGGGAGATTTTTTATTGAAGCATTTTAATCTATTTGTGTGTTTTGTTACTGTTAATATAATTATATGCTTTAATACCATGAAATAGCAAGATTTTTATAGTGTTTTGATGTATTTCAGTAGAAAATATAAAATTTACAGTGTCTACTGGAAAGAACAATAGGTTATGATGTGCACTGTGCAAAACGGGTATTTAAACAACGTTTACAGTAAAACGGAATATCGTCTCCCGTTTTGTTTCTATAAAACAAAAACGTTTCTTGAATCCCCGTTTACCTAATCTATCGTTTATTTTGTTTAACATTAAACAAAATACCATTAAACGATTTTTTATACCACGTTTAACTTTTTAAAAAACTGTCAAACGGTTTTTTAACCTCTGTTTTAGCTTAAATGTTCTATTTATGTTTTTTTTTATATTTTATTGAAATCATCAGCATAACGGTGTATTAAGTTCCATTTAACGTATTTATAATTTTTTTAAATAAACAAAATGATTTATTATCCCACGTTTTACTGCTTTTAAAAAATGTTTAAAACGCTAGACAATCTTCCGTTAAGTTTTTCCTGCAAGCTTAACGGTTCACGAAATTCCGTTTTACTTTTAAGAAAAAAAATCAAAACGCTAGACGATCTTCTGTTATGAAGTGACAGATAGGGCCTTAATTTTCAGAGATGACAATTTGAACCATTATTTACAAAAAGTGACATATAAGGCCACCACCATATTGATGATAATATTTGTTTGTACAAATTTTTAAATCATCACTGAATTAAACATTATTTCGTGATCTTCACATGGGCTGTAAAATAAAATCGTCAAAATCTGATTTATAGAACTCAAGATATAGCCGAAATAAAATCAAACGAAACTCGGTAATTTTTTTTGTTTGAACTTTAATTTAATTTTTTTAATTATTTCACATTAAAAAATAGCTGTTAAATAAAAAATAAAATATTTGTGCATTGCACGCCGAAGCATAAATAAATTGGTAGTTAGTTAGTCAAAATTGTATTTGAGTTTATATAGTACTAGGGTTATTGTAATACACGAGATTGCTTTTGTAACTATGTTATTCACGATATTTTTTTTAAAATTTAAATAGAGATAATTTGTCCATCGGTGTAATTACCTTAAAATAATTATAAAATAATATACAATATTTATCTTAACTAAAATAAAATTATACTATTGATCGAGGTTAAAATGAAGTTAAAATTAAATTAAGTATAATCATTTGAATTTAGTTGGTGTAATGGATTTCAAGCTAAAATAAAATAATAACTACTACTGATTCAGTTAAAAATTATATCATTGAACTGGTAATTCATCGATCGAAAAAATAGCATCAAGTTTAAACAAAATAATATTACTATTCATCCATGTTAAAATTTTATTAAACTTATTCACAGTAAAACATAATAAAATCAAAATAAAATTCTATTGGTTAAAACAAATAATTAATACTATTCATCTGAAGTAAACAAAATTATATATTTATCCAGTTTTAAACAAAATTAAAATAAAATTAAATATAATTATTTGGATTTAATTTGTATAATGGGGCTTGAGATAAAATTTTTTTAAAATAAAATTAAATGTAATTTGTATATTATTGAAGCGGGATAAAAATAAGCGTTTGAATTAAAAATAATAATAATTTGTATACACACATGAAAATAACAATAATATCATTAATTTTAATATTATTTTTTTTTAATTTAAATACCTCTAAATAAAATTTTTAAATTATATCCTTATTAATATATAATACGTATAATGGAGATTTTATCCAAATTTTTAATAATTATAATTCATATACTATCAAATTAATATGGACCGTTAAATTCTTTTACATATATATATATACATGTATAATTATTATCAAATCACATCGTATAAAAAATTTGAATAAATTGATTTCGCATCTTAAAAATTGCTATTCAACTTGTACATCTCTTTATGTTGTGAAACCGGTTGAAGGTAGCGAGACGAAGTACAGCAGTCAGCACCCCCAAACCTCTAAAATCACTCAAATTATACTTACACCTATACATACATAACATACATACATTTATTAGTAGCACAAACAACTCAACTCATCTCTCTCCCTCTCTCTCTCAAGTTCATTTCTCTCTCTCTCTCATCTCTCTCAAGTTCATCTCTCTCTCTCTCTCTCTCTCTCTCTCTCTCTTCTCTCTGTGAAGTATAAAAAATTGTTAAATTATCGATTGTAGTACTAGTACAAGTAGTAGAGTTGAAGATCCAGCTTAAATTAGGGTTAGATTAGATTAGCGTGATGAAGAAAGTGATACCGAGTTGTTCGGTTTGCGAAAACCGATACAACGAGGAGGAAAGATGTCCGTTATTACTCGAATGCGGTCATTCTTACTGTAAAGATTGTTTGTTCAAAATGTTCTCCGCTTCTACTGATACATCACTCAATTGTCCTCGATGTCGCCACGTGTCAGTTATTGGGAACTCGGTTCACTCATTGAAGAAGAATTTCGTGGTGTTAGAGTTAATTCAGGAGGAGGATGATGTGGACGAGGAGGATGAGGATGAGGAAGAGGTGGAGAATGTTAATCGAGAGGTTCGGGGGTGTGAGGAGGGGTTGATTGAGGTTTCGAGTCATCAGGATTTACGATTGGGGAGTAGGATTGGGGAAGGGAGGAGGAGTGGTGTGGAGATGTGGTCGGGGGTTGTTTCGGGGAAGAATTGTAGACATAATGTTGCGGTGAAGAAGGTTGTGATTGGGGATGATATGGATTTGGTGTGGATGACGACGCAGCTTGAGAGTTTGCGGAGGGCGTCTATGTGGTGTAGGAGTGTTTGTGCTTTTCATGGATTGATTAAGAGTGAGGGGTGTTTGAATATTTTGATGGATAAATGTAGTGGTTCGGTTCTTACGGAGATGCAGAGAAATGGAGGGAGACTTACTCTTGAGCAAATCTTGAGGTTTGTCTGCTTCCTTTTTGTTTGTTCCGTACTTACGTTTTATGTTTGTCTTGGTGATTTCATTTTTATCGTTACCTGTAATATCTGTCTGACTAATTTCTAGGATGGATCTACTACTTATGGTTTTATTTATGACCCTGAGAATATCAGTTTAACCGTATGTTGGATGCGATAATATAACTAAATGTTGTGCTATGAAAGTTTGTATCTTTAACTATACGACAAATAACATGAATGCTAATTTGGACTCGAGTACTGTCATATGTATAAACTGCAAAGTAGTAACGGAACACTCAGGTTATGAGTACAAATATTGCCTTAGTGATATGTTTTGTTAAACTAATCATCAAGAAACTTATTAAGCTCAACTAGTAATACACTAAAAGATTAAAGTTTAAATCTTTATATATTTATATAATTTTTTTATGTTTAGTTGCAAATACTTGGAGATTCCCGTAATGGAATAGAATTCCTACAAAGTGAATCTGGAGCTGGTTTTATGAGTCTTATTATGGGCCGTTTGGGCTTGGGCTGTTTCGGACGGAGTTTTATAGCAGGAGCACTGGGAATTAAAGATCTTTTCACATGAGTGAAGCGTCCAAAAAACCCAAATTGAAAAAAGAAAAAAAAGCTTCAAATCTTGTGCTCTTCAGCCTTCAATCCTTTTCTTATCAGAATTCCTTGAATAATATCACTAAATTTTGTTAATTATAATTCCAATTTAGGTCAATTTACCCAAAATAAGGAATAAAATGTGCACGTATCAGTACTTTAACCAGGTTTTATATAAAAATGTGCGTATTCTACAAGAAATGTGGTCTGGACAAGGACCGTGAGTACGAAGGTATTAACATTAATGAAGTTGGGTTTCGGAACATTCTAATCATTGTTGTAGGATTGTTTATATAAGATCCAAGATTGTATTTATGTTTACAATTAGAATAAACATAGTGATTCAGTTTAAATGAATTGAAATTTTTGTGTGCTACTTGAAATTCAAGGTGCCACCCGAGAGGTGCCAACTATTTTTATTGCAGATTATCCATTGTAAATCTGGCTTAATTATGATAAGCCTTTGGTCTATATGCTAAAACATGTTAGATGTTATGATTTTTCATGCACTCGCTTTGTTGACAATGTTGCTGTAGTGCTTCATGATATTATATGTTACCAATTATGGATTATTAGATATTAGTTGTGAATTAATGAAAATAATATCTTAGCATTAAGTTTTTAATCAACTGTTGTATGTTAATATCATGTTTCCGACTTGATGATGGAAATATAGAGCTAATAGTTTAAAAAATGGAAAACTGTATAATACAACCAGTAATTAAGTATTGGATTGTAAATATTGATGTAAAAGGATCTTTTATATTATGAAATTTTAAAATACAAATCAAATGATAGTTTTGTATTGGAAACAGTAAAAAAATAATGAATGATTTTGCAATGTAGTAGGATTCCAATGGAAAGTTTTACATCATTATCATTATTAGATCAGAATTTCTTGAATGCTGCAATAAATCATTAAAATTGTTCATTAAAAATTCAATAACAAGCTAACTAAAACTTGGGATAAAACTACTAATCAATTTACATATATCAGTATTGTAACTAGGTGTTATAGAAATTCATGTATTGTATGGAAATGTGGTATAGAGGACTGTGCCGATGAAGTGATTGACGTTATTGACGTGAAAGAAGTTGATGGGTTTCAAAACATTATAATCATTGCAATAGGATTGTTGACGTGAAGGAAGTTGATGGGTTTTAAAACATTATAATCATTTCTATAGATTGTTGATATGAGGTGGAAGGTTATCTTTATGTTAAACAAATAAGCTAAACATATTAGCTTGGTTTAAATGAATTGAGATTTTCCATGCTACTTCAAATTTAACTGGTCCTTCGTTTTTCAGAAGTTTTTGTGTCATTAGAGAGGCGCCAACTATATCTATTGCAGGTTATCCAATATAAATGTGACCTTATGATTACTGATAAGCCTTTTGTGTATTTGGTAATACATGTTAGATTCTGTGATGATTTTATTCACTAACTTAATTGAAGATTAGACATAAAGATATCAGGTAATGTTGTTATAGGCTGTGAGATTTTTTATCTTACCTATTATGTATCAGATATTAGTTGTGAATAAATGAATATATCTTAGCACCAAGTTATAAACTAACTGTAGTATGTTAATACCAGGTTTCCGACTAAATAATGTAACCACAGCTACTTTTAAAATTAAATAATTATGTGTTCAACTAGTAGTTAAGTATATTGTATATTAATGTAGACCAATATTTTTATATAATGAAATTATATAATACATGTTGACTGATAGTTTTTGTTTGTATTGGATAGAGTAATAAATTAACAAATAAAATGAAAAAAAATCGACGATTGTAGATGGAACTGAGTAGAAAAGAGTAAATTTTACTACGATTGGAAGCATATGTTGTGAAACAGGTTGAATTTAGCGAGATGCAGCACATCAGCAACCCAAAATTATGCATACGCCTATACATACACATACTACTAGCACAACAAACAAAACGACTCTTCATTCTAATTTCTATCTATCTATACATATATATATATATATATATTAAAAAGCAGTAGAATTATCCATTTTGCACTAGTTCAACTAGTAGTGTTGGGGATCTTGATTGAATTAGGGTTAGGTTTGATTAGCGTGATGAAGGGAGTGATTCCGAGTTGTTCGGTTTGTGAAAACCGATACAACGAGCAAGTACGATGTCCGTTAATTCTAGAATGTGGTCATACTTATTGTAAAGAGTGTTTGTTCAAAATGTTCTCAGCTTCGACGGATACATCAGTCAGTTGTCCTTGTTGTCGCCACATGTCGGTTGTCGGAAACTCCGTGCAGTCTCTGAAGAAGAATTTTGCTGTGTTAGCGTTAATTCGGGAGGGCGATGATGAGGACGATGAGGATGATGAAGGAGATGTTAATCGGGAGGTGCGAAGGTGTGAAAAAGGGTTAATTGAGGTAGGAAGTCGTCAGGATTTGCAATTGGTGAGTCGGATTGGGGAAGGGAGGAGGAGTGGTGTGGAGATGTGGTCGGGTATTGTGTCGGGGCGGAATTTTAGGCATAATGTTGCGGTGAAAAAGGTTGCGATTGGGGATATAGATTTGGTTTGGGTGCAGGAGCATCTTGATAGTTTGCGGAGGGCGTCAATGTGGTGTGAGAATGTTTGTACTTTTTATGGGTTGATTAAGAATCAGGGGTATTTGTATCTTTTGATGCAGAAGTGTAGTGGTTCGATTCTTACGGAGATGCAAAGATATGGGGGGAGACTTCCTCTTAAGAAAATTTTGAGGTTTGTCTGCTTCCCTTTTGTGTGTTCAGTCATTTGTTTGTCATAGTTACGACTTAGTACATGAAATATGCCCAAGATTTCAATTCTATTCCAACCTCTAGTAGCAGTTGGAGTGACTTCTAGGATGGATATACTACTGATGGTTTGATTTATGAACCTAAAATATCAGTTTGACCGTATGTTGGATGCGATACTATAACTGAAAATAATATGAGTGCTAGTTTTGACAGAAAAAAGGATCTTAATATTATGTTAGGAATTGTAATTGTTCCATACAAATAGACATGCTCAAGTGTACATAATGGGAAACAACTTTTAGTAGTAAATACCATCTCCTTGAGGACTCTCTTATGTATAAATTGCAAAGTATTGACTAAACTCTTAGATTATGACTTATGAGTACAAAGATTGATTTAGTGATATGTCTTGTTGAACAAAATATAGGGAAACTAATTAAGCTCAACTAATAATGTACTAAAAGATCGAAGTTTCGATTTAAAAAGATTTCTTTTTAATTATTTTGGCAATACTTGGAGATTTCCTTAATGGAATAGAATTCCTAAAAAGCGAATCTGTAGCTGGCTTTATGAGTCTGATTTCAGGCTTTTTGAGTCAGATTCTGGCTGTTTCAGCTGGATTTTTTTAGCAAGACCACTCAGAATTAAATATCTTTTCATATAGCCTGAAGAGTGAAGCGTCCAGAAAGTCTGAAGAGTGTAAGCATGATATGTATATATATATGCTTGGCCCTCCAAAATTTTGGAGAGATGATAACTTAGTAATATCATAAGTTTCATTTCCTCACTCAAATTTCGATGCATAGGCTAAATGCATTTGTATTGATAAGCAACTATTTGATTAGTTGTCAATTATATCCTATCAAATTTTTAAATTATATATATGCTTGGCCCCCTTCAAAATTTTGGAGAGATGATAACTTAGTAATACCATAAGTTCCATTTCCTCTCCCAAATTTCGATGCATAGGCTAAATGCATTCGTATTGATAAGCAACTATTTGATTAGTTGTCAATAATATCCTATTAAATTCCCTTAATGGAATAGAATTAAATATCGGAAGAGTGTAAGCATGATATGTATATATATGCGGCCCTCCAAAATTTTGGAGAGATAATAAATTATTAATATCATAAGGTCCATTTCCTCATTCAAATTTCGATGCATAGGCTAAATTAGTAATACTACATTCTGATATCGTTGCTCTGTTTACTATTTAGCATGATAACAGTAAAATAATTGCTTAAACTCTACCACAATTAGTTTGGGGTGTATGGAGAGCTTAGTAAAAATTTTTACATGAAAAGATAAGTTAAAGGCAATGAAAGGCTTAATGTATCTTAAAAGGGATTGAGTCTAGGTGAGGGTAACATAAAACCAGAAAATGATTCAGAAAAAATAAATCTTTTAAGTGATGGAAATTTTCTTATGTAAAATGGTTGAACTATTCAAAAGATTTTACTCCTGCTAGAATAATTGTTTGGTTTTGAGTAAAATGTCACTTTGCAGTATTTTGCTTAAAATATTAACTTATCACTATAAATGATATCATATACCCGTAACATGTAATCAGCCATATCTGTGCTTGTTAGGCTTTCCAGGTATTGGATTAGTTCAGTTGGAATATTCTTTTTTAAGCTTGTGATGGTTAAAATTGACAACTACAATTAATTTGATTATGTGTATACTAAACACTGTTGCTGTTCTCTGGAGTAGCTCTTTTTTGTTAGTTTTGAATGTAATCCTCTTTTTCTGATGCCTGACTTCACAGATATGGGGCAGACATTGCTCGTGGTGTGGCTGAACTTCATGCAGCAGGAGTTGTTTGTATGAATATAAAGCCATCGAACCTTCTTTTTGATGCAAATGCTCATACTGTAGTTTCTGATTATGGCCTTCCACTAATTTTAAAGAAATCTACCTGTCGGAAAGCTCGGTCTGAATGTGATTCCTCCGGAATTCATTCGTGTATGGATTGTACTCTTCTCAGTCCGAACTACACTGCTCCGGAGGCATGGGAGCCGGTTAAGAAGTCCTTGAATCCTTTCTGGGATGATGCTATAGGCATATCAGCAGAATCAGATGCCTGGAGCTTTGGTTGTACACTGGTGGAAATGTGCACTGGTTCTGTTCCGTATGTGCAGTTACTTTCGTCTATCTGATAAAGATATACCTTCTTATAAAAAATAGCAACTCATAGTGACAACGATTGATTTTATTTCTGCAGGTGGGCTGGCTTAAGTGCAGAGGAAATTTATCGAGCTGTTGTCAAGGCTCGTAGACAACCTCCTCAATATGCAAGCGTAGTTGGTGTTGGCATACCAAGGGAATTGTGGAAGATGATTGGTGAATGCCTGCAGTTCAAGGCATCTAGAAGGCCGACATTTAATGCAATGCTAGCAATATTTCTAAGGCACTTGCAAGAGATACCTCGCAGTCCCCCTGCAAGCCCGGATAAGTAAGATCCTGATCTGTTTTTCTTTTTTCTTTTTTTCATCAGGTAAGAAGACCCTGATCTTTAGATTAAGTTTTTTTTTTCTTTTTCTGTATCTTACAATTATTACTACATTTTTTGAGTACATATCTTATAATAGGGTTAGTGACACGAGCCATTTTCTTGCAGGCTTTTTCCTCTTCTTAAAACTTGTTTGCACTGTTATATCTTCTTCGGACATACATATATATACTTTTTAATAAAAAAAAAAAGATATATTCTAATGTGTTGTACATGTATGCAGTGATATACCCATTTGTCCTGAAAATGGCGTAGAACAAGCTTTACCTGATTTAATTACACCACAGGATGATTCATGCCAGCTGCACCAGCTAGTCTCTGAAGGCAATGTGTTTGGTGTTAGGTGGGTTCACTTTCTTAGTGTTTTATTGGAATAATATAAACAGTGAAGGGAGATTTTAATTATCTTTGCCTTCTCTCTCTTGTTTGTGCAGGGATTTGCTCACTAAGATTGCATCAAGAACTGGTATAAACTCATTATATCCTCTGTTAGAAGCACAGAATGCCGATGGACAAACTGCTCTTCACCTGGCTTGTAGACGTGGTAGTTCTGATCTTGTGAATGCCATTTTGGAGTACGAAGAGGCTAATGTGGATGTTTTAGACAAAGATGGTGACCCCCCACTTGTATTTGCTTTAGCGGCTGGATCTCCTGAATGTGTTCGTGCACTTATAGAGAGAAATGCAAATGTCAGATCTAGGTTGCGAGATGGCCTTGGTCCATCAGTTGCACATGTCTGTGCCTACCATGGCCAACCAGATTGCATGCGAGTAGGTTTATTGTAGCTCTATATTGCATAACACGTTCATTTATAATATACTACTTTGGACGCGTCAAACAGAAACTGTAAAAAAAATTATTTTTTTAGTATGAAATAAGCCCTGGGATTAAGGTACGGCTGTAAGGTTAGACTATTGCCAACAAATGGAATCTCATTAGTTGATACATAAAGCAGAGCCTCGTGCGATTACTGATATTTAGGAGACATTCTTCACACATATATATATATATATAAATGTATATATATGTATATATTACTGAACTTACTAGTTTCAAATGATTTAATTTATAAGTTCTTATTACTAATTTATCATGTTTGATTACAACAGGAGTTGTTGTTGGCCGGTGCAGACCCAAATGCAGTGGACGATGAAGGTGAATCTGTGCTACATAGAGCAGTTACGAAGAAATATACGGCATGTGCCATAGTGATATTGGAATGTGGAGGAGGTAAATCAATGGGAATTACAAATTCAAAGAATTTGACGTAAGTTGCACTGCTTTGTTCTCCCATTAATGTATGGATGTGATGTTTATTACTTAAAAAAGATGGTCTTGCTGACTTAAATTTTGCCAAAAGACATGCTAAAGCATCCCTTGATATCCAGCGAGAAGTACAATAGTTGGACGACATTCTATCCTTTGCACATATTTATCCAATTACTAGTAGTTTTGTAACATCCTAAGCCTCATGCCTAATTTGTTTAAAATCGATCAACCACTCAAGCACGCTGATCTGAGAGAGCTAGCAGCCAACACATGTCGAATTGTCGATCTAAAAGAGCTAGCAACCCAACACATGCCAATCCACAAGGGCTAGAAACTTTAATACACATTAGTTGTAGACCTGTACCTATAATGGCCTCAAAGTTTAGCTAATTGATGTAAGATGTTTAAGGCGCCTACCTAATTGAGTCAACGTCTTCGTAGAACTTGTCAAACTAATGAATCCCTGATAATGTGCGAGGTACTTCCAGTCATGTCTAGCTCTAATACCGTTTGTAACACTCCAAACCCAAGTCCACATGTTTGACGTGTACAGGTTCATTCAACAATCCATCGCGGACCAATCAAAAATAGCTAGCAACTTTAATGCACATTAATTTGTAGACTTGTGGTTATATAGGCCTCAAATTCAGAAAAACTTCAAATTTAAGAAAACTAATCGATGTAGTATGTTACAAGTCCAATAGTTTACAAAGATCCATGACCTATTGTAAGAATGTTTACATACTTAGTGGGATAACAATGTTTTTGACAATTTGTGTAAGGTAGCTAGTAGAGAAAATCCTATTTCTTTGAGATGTGAATGAACCCTTTAATATGAAGTTGTTAAGCATGTACCCATTCAGTGTTAAAAAGTCATTATGTATTAGATTTTTGAGTTTCAAGCTGAAGTTTGTGTAGTTATTGTTAATATTAAAAAATGAATGGAAGAGCACTTGATAGTGTAACTACAGTTGATATAGACTCTAACTGTAAGCCTAGGCTCAATAATTTCTGCTCGATGTTATTGATAATTATTACTTTAAACATATGATGAGAGTGGTGAGTTCTGCTCGATGTTATTGATAATTATTACTATAAACATATGATGAGAGTGGTCAGTTTTTCCCACCTCAATTAGGAACATCAACAGTACGCACACTAGAAGAAAAGCCATGACCACGAGAATCTGCCACAACCACCATTGTGAGACAATGTCCTGCTATTAGAATTTAGATGGTGATAAGTGCATATTGTGCAGATATATCAAGACCAGCACCAGCAGTAGAAGTCTACTTATAAATCCACAAAACTCGAGTTAACCAGTAATTGATGGTAGTTCATAGCTACTGAAAAGCTGTTAAAACGAACACTTATATATTCTGGACCATGCGACCCAAGAAAACCCATAACAAGTTGTTTTCTCTGAGTCTGCATTTTCTGTTAAACCCATAACTTTGTTCTATTATAAGTGTGTGTTAAATTATGAATGTATTTGGAGATGTATATTTTTGCCACTGGTCAGACCTAGTTAAGTTTTATTACCCAATACCCGCCTGAGTGTTTTACCCATCGTGTTTAAAATTGGTTGGATCAATTTTACTTTTTTTGTCACAGACCTCTACATTTATGTGTATCAACATGGAATGTTGCTGTTGTCAAGAGATGGGTGGAATTAGCATCAAGAGAAGAGATTGCGGATGCCATTGACATAGAGTCTCCTCTTGGTACCTCATTGTGCATGGCAGCTGCCTTGAAGAAGGATCATGAAGTTGGTAAGCCTAGGGTCTATCAGCAAAATTTTTATTTCAATTTTAAATTTTGTTCTAAAACAGTTATTGTGGTTTTACATGTTATGTTGTCTTCCAAAGTTTCATATGTTATGTGGTTGTCTTCTTTACTAGTCCTGCCCTATCCTGTGTACTTGCAGAGGGGAGAGAAATAGTGCGCTTGCTGCTTGCTGCTGGAGCAGATCCTACTGCACAAGACAATCAGCACGGACGCACAGCATTGCATACTGCTGCTATGTCTAATGATGTCGAGCTAGTCAAGGTAAGTCGGTTATCTACACCATAAGTGTAACATATGCAGTGAATTGACACATCATATTTGTATTACAAATCCAATGTTTTACACATCATCACTTATTTTACACGTGCAGTGAACTTGATTATCATGTGTAAAATGTCATATTGTATTTTTATCTTGGCAGATCATTCTAGATGCTGGAGTTGATGTAAATTTGAGGAATGTGCACAACACTATTCCTCTTCATGTGGCATTAGCCAGAGGAGCAAAATCATGTGTTGGACTGCTTCTTTCTGCCGGCGCAAATTGCAATCTCCAGGTCAGTCAATTATATATCTATCGTACTATACTATGCTATTAAACCCAAACTTGAGATCCTTTGTAGTAGGTTATTGATTTTTGGTGTTTCTGCTGTTTGAATGTCCGTAGTTCATGAAAGCAAAATTGTTAGATACTTACATAATTGTAAGTACATTAACGTACTGTTCTTAGAAGTTAGCACATTGTGATTGCTATATCAGTGGACGATATCCTGAGTTACATATTTAGAGTCTTGTTTCACTTCAAACATTTTAGCCTACAAAATCTGCAAACCAACTACAAATCACAGGAATGTTTTTCTGAATTCATATAGTATAAAAAATATGTATTTAATCGAAATTCTGAAAAAATATTTAATATCACGATAGAAGGTTTATTATATTTTTAACACTGGTCCCCGTTTAGAATTATTAGTTTAGGGAGGCTATCAGAGTTTTTATGCATATTAATTGGTGCTTTTCCATTTATTGAAGTATGTGTAGATTTATTATTTATTTCTGGATTTGCTAATGAGAAAATCTTTTTAACAGGATGATGAAGGCGATAATGCTTTTCATATAGCTGCTGATTCAGCAAAGATGATACGGGAAAATCTTGAATGGATCATTGTGATGCTTAGGTATCCAGAAGCTGCTGTTGAAGTGAGGAATCACAGGTAATTGTGTTTTTGCATATAGTTTTAGCTATACCAACTATATCAGCTATTGAAAAAAATGGACCAACCTTCTCCCTAGCTTAAGTTCCACTATATATATCCCATGTGTGAGGCCTTTAAAATGAAATGTAGCGCTCTAGGGGTGTTCGATAGATGTTATACCAGTGTATTTTTACATTGTGACAGTGGCAAGACTTTACGTGACTTTTTGGAGGCCCTTCCTCGAGAATGGATTTCTGAAGATCTAATGGAGGCACTTGTAAACAAGGGAGTTAATTTATTTCCTACCATGTGAGTTGCCTGCATAACATTTCAATCATAATCCCCTCCCCCCTTTTTTCCTTTTGTGGATATGAGTTTTATGGTGTCGGTAAATTTGATGTCTTTGATCTCTTGTGTATCAGATATCAAGTAGGAGACTGGGTCAAATTCAGAAGAAGTATTCTAAGTCCGACTTACGGGTGGCAAGGTGCTAATCATAAAAGTGTAGGATTTGTTCAGAGTGTTCCCGATAAGGACAATCTCATGGTTTCGTTTTGTTCTGGAGAAGCTCGAGTACTGGCGAACGAAGTTACAAAAGTAATTCCATTAGATAGAGGCCAACACGTGCAACTTAGAGCAGACATTGAAGAGCCAAGGTATGTGTCTCATTATGTTTGAACTATCTGACCCCCATCTACAAATACTGCTGGAAAAGTTGTGATCTATCTTTCTAGTGTTTGTGTCTTCACTAACAAGTTTCACCAATTTGTAATTGTGATATGTCACACAGTAGCGGTCTCATTTAGAATTCTGGTTCGGTTTTGTGTCAAACAACATGAATTAAGCTGTTATGGCTGGCAAATTAAGTGAAGCCTTCCAAAGAGCTGATTTGTTTCGGACTTCGTAACATACTGTGATGCAACTATTAGTGGCAATCAGGATGTGTGTTAATGATCATTGCTTATGTGAGAACTTGAAGTTGTTAGTACTTTGAAATTTACCAACTTGCGTTCATAGTGTGAGCTAATTCTTTTTACTAGTGTCAAGTGATGTCTTACTTTGTGCTGATTTCTGTTAAAAGTGCCCGAAGTTGAAAGTGTTGTGCTTCTTGTTCATTAATAAGTTTGTAAAATTGATGTTGGTACCGAAAAAGTATTCAAGCATGAATGATTACCTTGTTTCTACAGATTTGGTTTTCGTGGTCAATCACGTGACAGCATTGGAACAGTTTTGTGTGTGGATGACGATGGGATTCTACGTGTTGGTTTTCCTGGAGCTTCTAGAGGATGGAAAGCTGATCCTGCAGAAATGGTTAGAGTTGAAGAATTCAAGGTTGGAGACTGGGTTCGTATTCGCCCCTCCCTCACTACAGCTAAGCATGGATTTGGATCTGTAACACCAGGAAGCATCGGTATAGTTTATTGTATTAGACCAGATAACAGTTTGTTGCTGGAACTGAGCTATCTTAATAATCCATGGCACTGCGAACCAGAAGAAGTTGAACATGTGGAACCATTCAGGGTAATGTATATTGATTGACTAATGACTCATAATGTTTTAGTTTCATTTTAAAATTAAGTATTTGTCACTTGTGCCTACAGATGGGTGACCGTGTTTGTGTGAAGCGCTCTGTTGCAGAGCCCAGATATGCTTGGGGCGGTGAAACACATCACAGTGTTGGGAGAATTAGCGAGATAGAGAGTGATGGTCTTCTAATAATTGACATTCCAAATCGACCCATACAATGGCAGGCAGATCCCTCTGACATGGAAAAAGTCGATGATTTCAAGGTAATGTAATTAACATTCTATAGAAGTTTGACCAATGTTTAAGCAAATTAGTTTTCCTGCTTTATATTAGAATGCTTTTGAGGATAATTCTAAGGGGAACATAATTTTAAAGTAAAAAGGTATTAGAGCGCCTTGACTATTCAGGCTATATTTTTTTCCGCATGAAAATATTTTAGGCAGAATGGACTGCATATTAGTTGGATGATTTCTTCCTTAGTATCTATAAATTTTGTTTTCCAATGCAAAACTGTAATTACGGTGTGCTTGTGCTTGTTTCGAATGTAAGCAGGTTGGTGACTGGGTTAGAGTAAAAGCTTCTGTTTCATCTCCTAAATATGGTTGGGAGGATGTCACAAGGAGTAGCATCGGGGTGATCCACAGTTTAGAGGAGGATGGCGATGTAGGAATTGCCTTCTGTTTCAGAAGTAAACCATTTAGTTGCTCGGTGACAGATGTGGAGAAGCTACAGCCTTTTGAAGTGGGACAAGAGATTCACATGATGCCATCGGTTACTCAGCCCCGGCTTGGATGGTCAAATGAAACTCCTGCTTCAACTGGGAAAATCTCAAGAATCGACATGGATGGTACTCTGAATGTAAGAAATCTCTTCCTTTATTATTGATCTACCGAACAGTCATCTTTCATTGTTTTCAAGGTTAAGCCTTTTCACCAGATGTTCGGAATAGAGATTTTTTGGCTTATATAAAATTTACATTTTTGGGCCCCTTACAATGATAATGTGCTCTTTTAATGTCAAATTTTGTTTTTGAAAACAAAATTTTAAAACTACTAGGGCAGTCTTCTAATTGGTTGTATTACTTGGTCTTTAGTTTTTGAGAAAATTTGGCTTTTGGTATTTCATAAACAGGTCAAAATAGCGGGAAGACATAGTTTGTGGAGAGTTTCTCCCGGTGATGCAGAAAAGCTGTCAGGATTTGAAGTTGGAGACTGGGTACGGTCAAAACCTAGTTTGGGTACTAGACCGAGTTATGATTGGAATAGTATTGGGAAAGAAAGTTTAGCAGTTGTCCATAGCGTACCTGATACTGGTTATCTAGAGTTAGCATGCTGTTTCCGGAAAGGAAAGTGGATTACTCATTACATGGATGTTGATAAAGTTTCAGGATTTAGAATTGGACAATATGTCAGGTTTCGAGATGGCCTAGTTGAGCCAAGGTGGGGATGGAGAGGGGCACAGCATGATTCCAGAGGCGTTATAACTAGTGTTAATGCTGATGGAGAAGTGAGGGTATCCTTTTTCGGATTGCAGGGTTTGTGGAGAGGAGATCCTGTAGACCTGGAGATAGAGCAGATTTTTGACGTGGGAGAGTGGGTGAAGATGAGTGAGTCTGCAAGCAGTTGGAAATCTGTTGGACCAGGTAGCATTGGAGTAGTACAAGGGATTGGTTACGAAATAGATCAGTGGGATGGAACAGTTTTTGTAGGATTTTGCGGGGAACAGGATCAATGGAAAGGGCCCATCACGCATCTTCAAAGAGTAGATAAGCTCAGGGTTGGCAATCAAGTCAAGGTTCATCCTAATGTAAAACAGCCAAGATTTGGGTGGTCGGGACACAGTCATAATAGTATCGGATCCATTTCAGCAATTGATGCAGATGGAAAGTTAAGGATATATACACCATATGGCTCAAAAGCATGGATGCTTGATCCATCTGAAGTGCTACTAGTAGAGGATGAGGAACTCCACATAGGGGACTGGGTTAAAGTCAAAGCATCAGTCTCAACCCCAACTCATCAATGGGGTGATGTGACTCATTCTAGCATTGGAGTCGTGCACCGCATAGAAGATAGCGATCTGTGGGTGGCTTTTTGTTTTAGGGAGAAACTTTGGGTTTGCAAGGCATGTGAGATGGCAAGGGTCAGGCCTTTTAAAGTGGGGGACATGGTAAAAATAAGAGAAGGGCTGGTTACTCCACGGTGGGGATGGGGAATGGAAACACATGCAAGCAAAGGCGAAGTTGTCGGGGTAGATGCCAACGGGAAGTTGAGAATCAAATTTCAGTGGAGAGAGGGTAAACCATGGACCGGAGATCCTGCTGATATTGCTCTTATATAACTTATCTGGTCAAATGAAATAGTAATGTATAAGTGTCTGCATATTGTTGTAGTCTTATATCTTTACCAGTTAGAGGGTATCACATATTCTGAATACAAAAAAAAAACGATTAGAAGAAAAAAAGACCATGGATACGGAGGAAGATGCACAGATTGTCTCGTTTCTCTCACAAAAAAACTAAAGACAAGCAGCAGCCGGGATATAGAGTCGACAGGTGAACATTGTCTTGCATATAGCTGATATAGGTCTCGAGTACATAGGTAATACATGCTTGTCATTTTACTCTGTACATGTTGCGAGTTTATAACATTACCTTGTCAGGGGGTTCTGAGCCTTTTGCTCCCCCTCCTTTTAAACCTTTGTTCAGTTTCATGAATATTTAGCAAGTAGACAATAGAATTGGTTTGTTTTTGTACAGATTTAATTGTCCAATAAATGTGTACTGGGTTTGTGGTTTTCGGATATCAAACGAAAGAAAGGAGAACAAGAAAACATTTGTTAATATGCGAGTAAATCTGAATGGACCAAAAAAATTTCTTTAACATGCTCCGGAGTTTTTTGTGGAGTGGAAGAGAGAATTTTGAAAAGGAGGGGATCGTGGGATAATTTTGGAAAGAAATGTGAGAACATTACTTCGAATCATCCATTTTCTGGAAGAAAATCTCTCTTACAAATTTTTCGCTTTTCTCGGGAGCGACTTTTTTACTTGAGCTCCGTTTGAGAGTCCTATTGAAAACTGCTGTGATGTGAAAAAAAATGTTGTCAGAAAATTAGATGACTGTTTGGTAATTTTTTCAATTTATGCATATTTTAAAATATAATATATAAAAATAATGTTTTTGAGAACGTTTGATGGTGTAATTGATAGCTACTTGTAAAATCTGAAAACAACTTTTTTCAAAAGTATGGGGACAACAGCTTTTAAACCAAAAGCGTTTTTTCAGACATCAGTTTTTGAATTTATCAAAACTGACTTTTTCAGCAAAAAATTGTTGTAACAATTTGTAACAATAATACCAAACGGGGCCTTGGTATGTTATATATTTAAAAATATTTCATTTTGAACTTTTAGATATTTTATATAAATCTAGCTATTTTTGTTAATACATAACAATTGTAAAAATATTTTATATTTTTTAGCTACAACATTTATATGCTTTAGAATTGCACCTGTTTAACCAAGTAAGGCTCAATATAAGGTCAAACTATTTGTAACTTGTATCTATGTAGCTTTGTTTCTTCAACCAGATTGAGCATTTTGGTTTGTGTTGAAAATAAGGTTTCAAAAGGTTGAGTTTATATTTGCATCTACAAAAAAACACCCCTTACATGCATCTTCAAAAAAACACCCCTTACATGCATCTTCCTCATTAAATGAACTAAAATATATCTACTCAAAAAATACTCGATTCTTAAAGTGCTTGTTTTGAGCATTTAATCTTCAAATATTGACCTAAAATTGTTTTGAAAAAGAATACCCCAAGACCTGAACTCACAGAGTTCAGCACACACTGCGGAATTATAACAGAAGATTAGCATATGCAGCAGCTTCTACGAGCTTTTGGCAGATTTAGATTGGGGAGAGAAAACTACCAAAAGACTTTTTATTAGGATTATACCTTGTGCAGAAATGTGAAATTCAAACTGACATATTTTATAAACCATAAAATTATCTGATAACATGGTTTATAAGATATTTAACCCTATACACAGATGGTGGGTTGGAGTTTTTCGCAATTATCATTCTTTTCTTGCTCAAACTTATCAACAGCTTACTTCTTCTGATCTTTGAGTTCCTTTATCCATTCCTCGGTGGCCTTCAAAGCTTTCCCGTACTTGCTTATCAACTACATGATAACAAGGAGTAAATTTAAAATATGGTAATCATTCAGAGTAAAATCTAGAGAGACAATATAAGCCAGGGTTTCTCAACTCAACTATAAAATACTTTTTTATATCGAGGGAGTGTAAAAAGAAGAACAAGACGGGTGATGCCAGTTAATATAAAAGACCTTTGAGGTGCATGCTAAGAAATTCATTTCATGCTCAGGGATGATAAAATAATGATGTACTTTTACACTCATAGACGCTTACCTCATCAAGTTCGTCTAGGGTTATTATAAATGGAGGACACATCATTATATTATCACCAGCAACACGCACTAACATCCCAAGCTTCTCACACTGTGCACCAAAATATGCACCTACCCCTGAGAACACATTATTAAACTTCAATGAAAACTGGGGTGGTGATGAACTTGGATGATTGCACATACTTTATACATGAAATAAATCATTTCACTGCTTAAGACAATTCAGCTAATATACTTTACCCCATTCAGGAGGGAAGGGATCAGTTGGTGACTTGTTATCAGCAAACTCCGTCCCAATTATCAAACCAGTTCCTCTTATCTGCCAAGTACAAAGATTGTTGATATTGGACAGAAATTAACATACTTTACCATTATAAAATTGGGTATAAAAATTACCTCCCCAATAATTGGACTGTCAGAGAATGCCTTTATACCATCTTGAAACTTCGGAGATAAGCTTTTCACTTTGTCAATAATATTTCTTTCCCTGAAAACAAGTTAAAAGTATTAATATCTTTCTCAAAGATAATTTTACATGAATAAGTGCTGCAATAAGTTTTGACAATTAGAAATTGTTAGCGGTTAGTATCCAAACACGGGATCCAAAACTTTTAATGCTAGCTACAAAGTTGCAGTTTGATTTGCAATTTATATTTCTTTGCCTATCATCTTACAAGTAATATTAATTATTATGTTGGTCAACACTTCTATGGACAATGAAAATATTACAAATACTTATTAACACTGCACCATCTAACTTTACAAGTCAATTTAAAATTCATTCATCTATACTCAGATAAAGTGGTTCTTGAATGATTGGTACAAGTTCCCTATATTCCTGAATAATACTATCAAATTAAAGCAATGCTTGCAAGTTGCAATTGTATTTTTCTAATAAGTATTATATTGTATTGACCTAAGGTTTATCTACATGTATTCCATATTTACACGTGTACTCTCATTCTTTAAAAGTGGTAAAATCAATTAGGTAAACCAAACCAATATCTTGATTGAGTTTTCATATTTTCTTTTAACTCCACAGTAACTATGAAACAACAAGCTTAATTGTTGCACTTATGATGTATATGCAATGATGCAGGACAGGAATATGAATTAACCAATATTAAAAATATTGGGAGATCTAACCGACCCTGTTAGGTTTCCTACCGCCAGCGGAAGGAGTCAATTAATATTGATAAAAAAATTACTAATTTTAACCAAGTCTGTCAAAACAAGCATACGACGTGAAGTTTAAATACTGAGAAAGAAATCAATAAGAGCAAAGGTGCATAACTAATTGGGCTTATTATTAACCTCAATAACTAGAGCCTATGTATCACTATTTTCTGAATAATAGACTCTACAAAAACTCTATGTTATATTTACTTCTGTTTTTCATCATGCAAGCGCATGCACTTGCTTATAGAAACTCGTGCAATTAGGATAGGCAAAAGATAATAATAATAATTAGCCCGTGGTTACTGCATTGTCACTCTTTTAGTTCAAGTAACGCATCAATATCTGACTTGTTGCATTTCGATAGTCGACCCCTAACCATTTATTTATGTGTAAATAGCAATGAGCATGCTCTGTAACACTACATATTTATATATAAATTGTGAACAAATGATAGTGCCTTGCTGCTAACCATTTTAGATATACAATACAGTTTAAGCTAACTCAATTGCTTTAGTTTGAATCCAAAACATACTTGTAGATCTTGAGTGTTTCAAGTGCAACAGCACACGAAACTGGGTGCCCAGAATAAGTGAATCCGTGAGAAAAAGTACCTGACAGAATGTAGATTTTAGAAGGTATCTTTAAAAGGATGGATTGATTAAAAACTCTGATTAATGTTAGAAAGTTTCATAATTTTACCCAATTTGTTGCTTTGAGAATATATAACATCTGAAACTTCAGGACTCACTAAAACGGCACCAATTGGCATGTATCCAGAAGAAAGAGCCTGAAACATAGTTCTGAGTAATTTATTCTTCATTAGACAAAAAAAAGTAGACATTCTCAGTCGGATTTTATACCTTTGCTATAGAGACTAGATCTGGCTTAATATTGTACTTATCGCAGCCAAACATAGTTCCTAATCTTCCAAATGCACAAATTACCTAGAATACATGAAATGGCAACCGTTGACAGAGGTTAATGCCCAAGAGCCACAGATATCAGCTGATTAATTAAACAGAATGATAAAAAAGATTGTGTGGTACCTCATCCGCAATAAAAAGGATGTCATATTTTTTCACTACAGCTTGAATCTGCAAAAGCATTATATATAACATGTCTGTAAGAGCTTGATAGCAGAAAGGGAGAGAGCGGATACAGCCTACAACTTATAAACAAAACTTGAAGGAACTAAAAGTTACTTGAACGATTTGGGAGTATTGAGTAGCATTTTTTATTCAAGAATTTTGTAAATATAATCATGAAGAGTTTATCCCTATAACCCTATATATCTGTGTTTTTGCATTAAATGGTATTTCTATTAAATAAATATTATTTTTTGTTGTGAATAATTAGGAGGACTTAATTGGAAGAATTTGCACAAAAATAAAAAATGTACATTCTGGTTTGCACACGCAAACTACACTTTTGGAGCTGAAACTGGAGTTCTATGTTCGTTTCAAGCAATTCTACAGCCATTGGGAAACTTACAAAATTTTCTTTTAAGTTGAGAATAGGCCCAGCATCAAATTCTGAGCTTATCATCCCAGAACCAAGGGAGGAAAGCCACCTCGAAAGTTACTTTTAGAATCATATCCGGTTTAGGAAACTCTTTGGTAGTTTTATCAAATTATTAGAAGATTTAATATATCATTTGCTTATCGTAAAAAATAGGGTTACACGCACCATATATCCCAGACCTAGAAGAGGAAGAGAAAAATCAAGGAGAGCTTGAACTTGCGAAGGGAAAATCTCTAGTCAATTTTTGTTATCCTTCTATATTCTTGTTATCCATGATATGGGTATCGACTGTATTTATACGGCCTCACCAGGTTCTAGCATACACTGAGTTCCTATGGCTAAGTCTATGTGAATCCGAAAGATGTATTACGCGGATTTGGTTTAATACACACACACAGACACGTTGTATCGTTGTGTTTTATAAAGTTGTATACTTGTAATGATGCCTAGTAGATACAATACGTTAAATTTTACATGACCATTGATTTAATTTCTTGTGCAATTTCGATCAAGATTAGGGTATCGTCTTAGGTATATCAGGAATTACATAAAACTTAAGGCTTTACAATTAAATCTGCTTTTAGCAAGACCAAAGAGAATTTATTTAGTTACCTGGACCAAAGCGGATAACACTAGTTTAGGGAATTCAGTGTGATAAACAATACATATGAAATTCATTATTAAATTGAAGAGTTAAATATGGGATTAGGTAAAGCATGTGCCTTGTCCATATATGTATTCTTCATTAGTTGTTTACTCACTTTTAGTTAGATATTAGTTAATTTTAGACATCTTCTATTCGTGTTTATTTGCAAGTGACTATAAAGTTCAATTCTAATTATTGTTAGTCCCTTGGATAAGATGACTCGAAATTTAGTTATACTTTTTTACTTGTCACGATATACTTAACTTGCTACAATATTGTGCATCAATCTTAAATACTCATCTGAAGTCTTCACGGACCAAAAATTAGTTCTTGGTACCATAAGCCATTAGTACATATTAATTTTATATCGTTTCTCATTTATGTTTGGAAATTTGGACACCAGATAACATGAAGCGCGCACTTTATCCTAAAGAAGTGCACAAGGTACCACATTGTGGTTGAGCATTTCTAGGATACGGACTTGTCACACTAGGAGGATAAAAAGGACCCTTCACATGCCTTTTTAGAGCCAAATGAGACCAATATTAGCTGTCTGCAAACTTATAATTACATTAATACTCCTGATCACAAAGTGAACCAATTTCCAATTTCACTTTTAATTTTAAATGTTGCAACTTATCCATATCAGTGTCTCCACATGCATGCATTATTAAAAAGTTGGTTACACATTCTCTAAGGATGACAAGAGCCCTTATAGTCATAGATGACTTATAAACTTACACAACATAAGGACCAGTAAACATTAATTAGTAAAAAAAAGCAAAAGATAAACTAACCTTTTCAAAGTAAGTAGCTGGGGGTGGTATCACGCCTCCTGCCCCCATGACCGGCTCTGCAATAAATGCAGCAACCTTGAACACAATAGAACAAAGTCAGCCTAAAAAATGGACAGCAACATTTATCTGTTATGCTATAGTATGATCTGAACATGAACTAAATACCGTCTCTGGTCCCTCTTTTAGGATAAGCTCTTCCAAATTATTCGCTAACCTGGTTGAGAAATCTTCTTCCGTCTCGCCTATAGGAACATTCACATTACAACTATTTTTGGAATCACATATCCTGTAAACAGAACTCAGTATCAAGTAGGGTAGATTAACCTGGAAGATGATGACGCCAGTAATGAGGGCAATCAGTGTGCAAGACAAATGGAGCTGGTAGATCAAATTTTTGATGCAGTGCAGGAAGGCTGTCAATATTAAAAATCGGTTAGTAAAAATCTTATGCATAGACAACATTGACAATTTCAAAACAATACCCTGAAAGACTAGCTGCTATAAGAGTAGATCCATGGTACCTGCCAAAATGCACATACTTATAAGAATAGAAATCCTAGAAAGTTTATTAAGTGTACACATACTAAGAGCAGGGAATCAACTTACGATTTTTGTCGAGCAATGAACTTTTTTTTGTTTGGCCTCCCAAGTGCATTATTATAATACCAAACTAGCTTCACCTACAACCATTAATTGTTTTTGAATTAAACTTTCAGTTATTTCTTGTTAAATTACTGTGATTAGGTCATCACCAAAACAGTATGGTAATTTTATAGTGCTGTAGAATACTAAAATGTGTATAGCAAGTTTCTCTTTCTATTGAAGGTCAGCCTATATTCCAAAAAACACAATTATGCATTCAGCATTTATACATATACATATTTACGAATTCTCTTCTATTTAGTAACAATATTCATATATCGTAAGATTTCTCTAAGATGTTAGGCTTCAAAACTGAAAAACAGTGTTAGTTTTCAATGTCAACTATGTTGACTTTGAACTTCCAACATATTCCTGTTACAGCTTTCTTTCATATATCCTTATTGATGTATCACCTGCATAGCTATTCATTTTTAGTGTTTGGTGATGTCATATGGCAGTAAAAACTATTTAGCGATTCTCAGCATAGCAATTCTCTTCAACCTATTATACTATGATTTCACTTCATTAACGAAGATGCCAAGTTCCATTTGAGGAACTCATTTATTTTTCTAGAAAGAGTATTGTTTAATTTGTTATTTAAGTAATGGTTACTGAAGAAACGTGTAAGGTCAAATAAAATATTACTGCTTAAGGTAGCAACAGACCTGGGTATCATTAGCTTCAGAACCACTATTTGTGAAGAACACTTTTGCCATTTTAGTAGCAGTAAACATTTCCAAGAGCTCTGTTGCAAGATCCTACATAATTCGGAAGTTAGATGAATAATTTATATGATTGAGGGAGACAAGCTTTACAACTGAATATCAACATACCAAAGAGGGTTTTGTAGTGCGATTCCAGAAGGAATGATAAAATGGCAATGTGCTAAGTTGTTTAGCAGCAGCATCAACCAGACGAGGCTCATTACCTCCTGGAAAATCAATAAAGGGAAAAATTTGTAAGACAAAAACAATATAATGCGGGTGTCCGAGTAGGGAGACAAAAACAATATACATCAAAAGCTCAATATTATAGACTGAACATTTCATACCTTCAAAATAAAAAATTAGCAAAATAATCTACCACTTGCTAACAAAGTAAGTTCCTAATAATTTTGGTACCTGGATCTATCATTTTTTACTCCAACATTCATTAAATATTAATAAAATGCATAAATCTTTATTTCCGTTAATGAAGACATCGTGAACAGAGCCACTTGTATGGATCTCGTTTGGACTACTTAAGGGCTGCCTTGGATGTGGAGCTAGGAAATTAAAAAAATAAATTTGTCTCTATTAATGTCACTATTTAAGAATAAAATTTACTTTAGTTTTATCATAACGTAAACATAATTATAATAGATAAGTAAATGAATTGAATATTATAGGTAATGGTAGTAGTGTAATTTAGGAATTTGGTCTGTATTTTCACGATTCTACTTTTAGTTATGTTCTAAAGTTTTAGTCCTATAGAAAAAATATGTAATCTTAATTTATTTTCAAACTTCAGATATTCATATTGAGATTAGTATTCTTGTTATGGGTTGCAATCCAAACAAATCCCACTTCAGTTATAAAACTTATCTTCTTTGATTACTTCAAACTTATCTTTTATTGTTTTAATCCTACAATTCTTTGTTTCCAATTCTTGCTATGCGTCAGTCGTACATCTAGGTGCAAATTATTTCATGGATCCAGGGAAAATTCTGAACCGGCCCCTCATAATCATAACACATACATACATATGATTTACTTCGAAATAACTTCTAGCCAAGGACGCATGACGCGTCTAGGGCATGCTATATATAACTATGGATATTAAATTAGGTTTTCTACAGAGCATGAGATGCTAATTAATTGTGTAAACTATTGATGCACGGTTGCAATGAGAACATTAACTTAATACAGATGCTTAAGACTGGTGCCCAATTGCTTAATTAATATTTAATAGTTCAAGTGGACTTCTAAAATAACCATGCAAAGAATACTGATTTCATTGATATACAATAACACTTAAATTGAGCACATTTCAAATGTAAACGTTAAAGGTCATAAAAATTTTAACTTGCACATAAATATCTCTACTGACTACTGCTAAGCAAATTTCAGATGGCTGTGATTAAAAATGATATTACGATTTCTGTTTTAAGAGTCAACATATATCAACTAGGAACTCCTTATGGAATTAAAATTAGACACGTAGATTGGATACCTAAGGACGTGCACCATAGACCGGCAAGAGAATCAAGATACTTCTTTCCATTTGTGTCATAGACATAGGACCCCTACAAAATCAATTCAAAATCATCAGAACCTTTGTCAGTACAGACTATAAAATAGTTAATCGGAACTGTGACCATGAATAGATTATTCTGTGTATATCATAAGTGGAGCCACTCTAGAGGAGGGTGAGCATTTTAATCCTTGATAATGGATCATTGACTTGATGTATCAAAGGCATAACTTATAGCGAATGTAAATTACATTTACAACTATATTTTATTAATCCAATATACACGAATGTTCCATTGACCTAGAGCCTTCATTTGGCACTCAAATGAAATTTTTTCTACAAAGCTCACCTCAGATTTAGCTATCACCAGAGGATTCAAATCAGTACTTTGCCACCCAGCAGTAAAAGGCGCCAACATATCATGACCCTTGAAGCTGAGAATTATTTAGGTTCAGTATGTAATATACAAAATATACAAATTTCATAAACCCAAGTACTCTAACCCCCATCAACATACTATGTATTATCAGGAAAACGAAAAGTCCATGCTACATAAAACATGATTAACAGAATAAATGTATGTGTAGTGTACCCTTCATCATTGATTTCCTTCTGCAACGATGCATCTGAAGTAGCATGCCTAGCGAATAAAGAACTACCAACAAAATGTTGTCGCCGAGCTGTAGAAGCAGCTGCGGAATAAGTAGTTGCCTGTAAACATAAAATCACTTTAAACATGAAGTCTGTAACAACGAAAATAAAGCATTGATCACCGTATCGTAAAAGAGTAACCGTGGTGTCTGGTAAACATGTTATGTTAGAACAAATTATATAATTCACAGTTCATTCCCATTGAATATTCATTTACAATTCCAAAGGCAAGCTCGAAAACAATGCTACCCTTGCATGAATATATCCAATTTAAAGTCTATTATATTTGTTTCGATTTTACAAAAGTCTTTAAAATTCTATTAAGTCTTTTTTATCATTACTTATTAAAAGTTGTATTTAATTTTAAATAGGTTAATATCTTCATACTTCCTCCGTCCCAAAATATGTGTCTAGGCCTTTTGCACGTATTTCAAGCTCTGTTCTAAAAATCACCGATTTTACTGATTAATCACTTGATTAATCGTTATAAGCTCTATCAATTCGCTTTTAATCTCTGATTAATCTCAGTATATTTTTCTTAAACTAACATATCAAGCTTAACAAATTAAATATTCCGAATAGTATTCCAATTATCCGATTAATCTCTACAAGGTGTCTCTAACGACTAATTCCAATTCCCCTCTTTTATAAAACTTAATATAATGAATAATAATTTACATAGTTACGCGTTCAATGTAGCATAAACTACGCGTAAAAGTCAAAATCGACAACTAATTTGAGACAGGTGACTATTCAACAGTGAAGCAGTGGGTGTAAAATGTTGTCCCCGTGGTCGCAGAGGTCTCGGGTTCGATCCGGTACCCAATAACTATCGTGTGATTAAAACAGATAATAGACACTACTACACACAATAACAAAAAAAAAACTGGAAATGAAAAAGTAGATGGATCTGTTATAACAAAATCATCGTGAAATAAATTAAATAATAAAAATAAAAAAAAGGGAATAAAACGGACCTGAAGAGCTGCGGATGATTTTGTAGCGGCGGAAGAAGCGAGTAAACGGGAGAGTAACAGATATTTCATAATTGAATTTATGATTATTATGATGTCGAATTGTAAATAGAGACAGGAGTCAAGCAAGAGTGAGACTCGGAAGCTGAGTGAAGAAAGGATCAAAGGAGAATCGAATTGGTTAAGCCTAGTGTGTGTATATATAATATAGTATCTTCAGGATTTCGATGATTCTGTTATGATTAATTAATAATTTGGGTTGAACCCGGTGAAGTCAGAATAAAAGCCCAAATGTCCCTTAACGTCACTTTCTGAAAAAATGGGTCCTAATTATCGGTCCATAACTCAGTTTTAATTCATATTTTTGTTAAATATAAAAACTCATTCTCATTTAACGTTTTCAACATTTTTTTCTTTTTTTTCTTTTTTCTATATATTATAGTATCTTCAGGATTTCGATGATTCTGTTATGATTTATTAATAATTTGGGTATACCTCATCCTCCTTTGACTGTTCGACTTTGATTTCCGTGCAATTTCAAAATTGGGGTAAAAAATGGACTAAAATGTCACATTTTCGTTAAAAAATGTCCAAAATGTTAATTTTGAGCTAACCAGCTCGTCGAAAACTTTAAAGTGGTAGAGTAAGATCAAACAGGAACTTATATTCTTTAACTCCCCCCTCAATCGCATGATACTTTTCATACCGATTGACAACAACAAATATAATCAATACCATATTAATAGCAACAACAAATATTTAAATTAAACAAATTGGGGTGGGATGACTCGAATCGGAGTTCCTCCCTAAACCGAGTTTTAATATCATGTTAAGTAATCAGTCTGTCTAAAAGTTTAACACGGTAGAGGATGGTCCGAACATGATCTTATATTTTTTAACAGTATAGTTTAACATTTTGTTTAAAAACAAAAACGCTAGACGAAGTGTCGTTTCCAGTTCAATTTTTTTTTAAAAATAGCTTAAGGACATTATTTAATATGGCGTTTTGTTTAAAAAAATAAAAGCGTCATACGAAGTGCCGTTTTGCACTTCATTTTTTAAAAAACAATACACAGACTTACAGCAAAAAAATGAGCAAACTTATATTTTAAAGTAGGAGCAAACCTAGACCCTTCTGGATTTGCTATATTAATCACTAAATAAAAAAAGACCAATAAAAGCCTCATCTAAGTAAAGCTTCATCTGTTCTTTTTCCGACCATAAATAGGTCTTCCCTCTAAGTAGTAGCCTTATTTCTTTGCTTTAGACTAAAGACTATATTTGCTTTGTATCTGTGAAATTGGGTGTATATATCTGGATTATTATGCTAGTTACTGCAAATTGGTGAGAAGAATTAGGGTTCATTCTGAGAAATCATGGAAATTGAGGTATAATTCAGTTTTATATTTTATGCATTGTGTTGTTTAATCAGGTTTAATTACGTATCTCCCGGTTATTATATATTATTTGTTATATATGTTTGTGGATTTAACAGAGTCAACTGGGATCTAAAAGCATCCACAATGGTGCCCATGCTCATTTCACTTTTTTCCGGGGTCCACACTGCCATGTCATTTTGGGTTGGGCACATGGAGTAAGTGGCCAACTTCCTCCAATGGTAAGGCCATTTTCTTTAATGTGTAGGACCCGATTTATTCATATTATATTATATTTTCAATTAATTTAAATTTTTAATAAAGTAATTAATTATTTTTATTTCAAATTTAATTTAATTTTATTATGTTAAAATAGGAGTAATAAAATTAAAGTACTTTAAAATTTATAAATTATTATTAAATTGAAGACGCTTACTTCTTGTAATTAAATTGCATCATATTATTAAAAAAATTAAATTAAAAACATTGCACATGAAAATTTTAAATTTAAAGGTTACATAATAATACTGAAAATGTAAAAACATAATTATCAAAGTACATCACACAAAAATTTTGAGGGTTTGGAAAATATGGATGTGGATATGGATATGGATATGGAATTTGAGGATTGCGATTTTGAGAATTTGGAGGTGTAGGATTATTTGGATTCATTTTTTGGAAGAAAAATTAAAATTTTTAAGAAGAAGAAAGTATGAAAAATGGGATATGAAAATATGATATATATATATATAGAAATAAAATATAGCCGTTATATATATATCCGTTGTTAAACAACGGTAGCATAACGTTTATATTACCAGTACAAGTTATAAAGCAAGTACAAAAAGTAAAAGCAAAACAGGATAAGCAAAAAAAAATTATTAAAGTAATGAATAAGTGTGAAGTGGCCAACGCCCATTTGGCCGGGCATGACCACTTCATTTTTTTGGCTCCAACGTCTGTTAAGAAAGCTCATCCCACTTTACGTGGATCGAGGCGGTGAAATGGGCACCGCTGCAGGTGCTCTAAAGCTGGACATGGACAACTCTGTCCCCGGTTTAAATACAGTAAAACCTCGATAAATTAATACTCGATAAATTAATAACCTCGTTAAATTAATAATTTCCTGTAACCCCGGGTCGGGCCCTTGATACTAAATTAATAATTTGCTAAATTTATAAGATAATATTTTATTATTACTGCATATAAGTCCCATATAATATATAAATTAATAATTGCATATTACCTCAAAATTATAGATTTCTAGGATGCACTTTTATAGTAAACCTCAATTGTAACCCGCTTCTTTTTAAAATTGATGTCGCCTTGTACTTCATCTTAAATCTTTCTTAATGCATTATGGAGCTCTGGCGTACTAGGTTCATATTACAAATATTACAAGAGGAAATTACGTAATGTAATTGTTGCTTTAAGGACATCTTTTCGTGAGACGGACTCCAACTGTGTAATTAGTTAAATAAGGTCCTTTTATTGTTGTGGTAAATAGGACCAAGGCTGGTCTAGAAAAGATAGGGTCCTGGCTTGAACCATTTTGAGAACTTCAGAACATTACGTAATCTAATTAAATAAGTGAATCCTTTCAATTTACTTAAATTCATAAATATTTCTTAATGTTATTTTAAGTATTCAATAGATGAAAATAAATTAGTATTCTGAGAATTGTATATGTTATAAAATTTTAAATAATATATCTCGATAAATTAATAAATTATTAATATATCGATAAATTAATAAATTATTAATTTATCGATATATTAATATTTCGATTAATTAATAATTTTTCATGGTCCTAAAGGTATTAATTTATCGAGATTTTACTGTAATGTAAACTTTTTTATGTTATAGCATTTACATTAAAATCCATTGTGAGACTAATGATAAAACTTGATGCGCGTCTATTTAAGATTTGATGTTGTCCTTAATTGCACTGATATAAATTCAAGCTAACCAAATTTAACTAGCCTTATAAAATTGAGCAGTCTGGAACACGTACTAGTGGTGCGAGAGTAAATCTTGAAGAAGTCGTAGACTGTGTTATCACAAAAAAGTAAAAGATGATAAATATAACATATGAATGTAAGCCAACAATAAGGAAGAGAATTTCTATGGCACACCTGTGTTACTCCAATATATCGTATATACACCTTCACCTTGAAGACAAGTTCCAAAGCTAGAGTTGCGTCTCAAGAAATATTTTTTTAAAACAAAGGAGTAATTATAATTAAACGACTTGTAATTTGAACTCATTGATAGTTCGCGTAAATGTACGCGTAAATGTAGTCGAACTATTTTCTAATATAGTGTCCTAAAATTTGCTCATTCTCCCTCCTCTAAAATATGTCATCTTTTATGTTATCATTGTTGTTGGTTTGTTTAGTTTCTAGTCCTAACAATATTAACTTGTTAACATTGTTGTTGATTTTAACTTGTACATGTATATGTTTGCAGGATGTTCATCCGGGACCTCTTAACAAACGCTCCTTCATCTTCAGGATTCACATAGATCTTCTGATATTTGGAGGTTAGGGGTGGTGATATGTTGAAGTGTCGGCGCAAAAATTCTAATAATCAAGATGATCTTCCACTGTTGGATGTTCGTATGGTTATTTGTTTCAGACTACTGGTTTATATGGTGTAGCCCGGGTGGCATCTTTACAGCTTGATTGGAGTCTTATATTAGCTCTCGTTGATAGATGGTGGCCAGAGACTCATACCTTTCACTTGCCTATTGGAGAGGTCACTATTATTCTGCAGGATGTTGCGGCTCTTTTAAGGCTTCCCGTTGATGGTGATGCAGTTATTTCTGATGTCATCCCTGGCCCTGGTATGACTTGGTCTACTTATGTTCGTGAGATATTTTGGCAGCACTCCCGGTCCGGAAAAAAACATGAATAGTTCAAGAGTTCGTTTGTCCTTTATTTCTTCATGTGCTCCACCCTATTTACCACATGATGCATCAGGAAATGATATTCGGTTTCAGGTATTGTGTTATTTAGTTCATCTATGTGGTGGTGTACTGTTTACTGATCATTAGGGAGGTCTCTTCCATTCCATGTTTCTGCATTTTCTTCGTGACCTAGACAGATATGGAGATTATGCTTGGGGGCTGCAGTTCTTGCATATTCATATAGGGAGCTATACAAGGCAAGCAGGAAGGACGTTGATGAGGTAGCCGGTTGTCTTATATTGTTGCAGTTATGGGTGTGGGAGAGATTTCCCACTCTTGCTCCCACTCGTACCCATGTCCCTTTATTTGATGCTCGTTTCTGGGAGGTGCAGCCTACAGCTTCACGTGGACTCAGGTAATTTAGTATTTTTTAATAATTTAGGGTTCATTAATCCCCAAATAAGGTTTCAGAAGTGCTAAAATGAACATGATATGTTAGGTTTTGTGGTTTAGGGCTTTTAGGCCCTAAACTATGGAACCTAAACCCTAATTTCATCTAGGTTTAGGGTCGTTAGGCCCTAAACCCTAGCAACCGAACTTTATTTTCCTGTAAGATTTTAATTTAGCATTTTTTTATTATTTTAGGGTTCATCAATCCCCAAATTGGGTTTTAGAAGCGCTTAAATAAATTTGCTATAATGTGGAACGTGTTAGGGTTTAGGCTTCGTGGTTTAGGGCCATGAAGCCTAAACTCTAATTTCATCTAGGATTTAGGGCCTTTAGGCCCTAAACCCTAGGAACCAGACTTTATTTTCTTATAAGATGTTAATTTAGCACCTTTTTTTAATATTTTAGGGTTCATTATTCCCAAAATTGGGTGTTGTGGAATAAAAACTATAATGCATTAGTAATTAATACTAGGGTTTGTGAGCTTCGAGCTTTAATGGTTGCTCTCGCGTTCAGGACTATCGGTTACGTATCTCTGTGTAGTAGAGAATCAAGCTAAAAACGTAGTTTTAGGTTGAGAGGTAGAGCCCTTTATATAGAGGTGAGTCTAGGGTTGGACTTGTGCTGGGAGACTTGGTGGACAAGTCTCCAACTTAGATGGTGATTAGGAGTCTTATAAGGGAAGGAACTCAAGAACCTTCTGTATAGGACTTTGAGTCCGTTTAGGATACATGTCTTTGCTCTTCCAGCCGTATTGGGCCTAGTCCGTGAACAACTTGTGTTCGTGGAACTTGATGACCTCTGTTGGTGGGCCTTGACTACATGGGTCGTCTTGGGTCTGCTACGAGCTCGGACCAGACAGATTTGTACTGGACTTCAGACAAGAAGCCCAAGTCTAATTATTGTGACATTTAATATGTCTTTAGGATGTATTTTCTATCCATATCATTTGCCTCCCAACTTCCGTGAATACTGCTTGTTATGGATTAAATACTTGGTCATACTAATTGCTGGGGTTCGTGAGTTTCGAGGCTCGATTTGACTGCTCTTCTGTTTCGCGACTCACTATGCCTTAACAAGATGCCTATATACTTTGTTGTATGACAAGGATCAAGTCAAAAATGTAGTTCTGATTTGTGGGGTGAGACCCCTTATATAGGCGTGGAATGCCTTGGAATTAGGTTAGGGTGAGGAGACTTGATGGACAAGTCTCAGATTTAGAGTGGACTTTGGAGTACTATAATGCAGGAAATTGAATCATTATCCCATAAGATTTCTTGGAGGCTAATCTCCTAGGAATTGTGTCCTTATTTGGACTTTAATTGTCAGTTGATTTATTCCATATTAATTAATTATGAAAATAATTAATACTTAGGGTTTTGGGTCCTTTATAATGGACTTTATTGTCGGCCATATCCGAGCATAATTAATGCGATATTAATTACGCAACCAGGGTTTATTTTTCTCCCTATCATTTGCCCCCAAACTTCTGGAAAATCGTACAAGATTTCACAGAAGTTAAGTTCATTTAATCCCTTACAGGGTATCGTTTTCAGTATAAAGTGTGGAGTGACCTACACATTCACAACGATTTGCCTTGTTCGTGGCTTCAGAGTATTTTTTTGAAACTCCCTATCATTTTTATTACCTTATTCCTACTTTTTACGAGTTTTCTGGTATTTTCCAAGAATTTTTCTTTAATTTCTGGAATTTTTCCTTAATTTCTGGAATTTTTCCTTATTTTCTGGAATTTTTCCTTAATTTCTTATTTTCGATCACGATTCATGCTAGATTGACCAGGATTTCTGATCGAAATCAACTAGGATTCTGGTCGAATTATCTTCTAATTTGCCATCTTAAATAAGGAACTACAAAAGACCTTTTATAAAGAATCCCATCAATCAAAGAATATCTTAGGGCTCAAACAGTCAACTTTTTTGCTTCCACAACATCACTAGGAAGGCATCCAGTTTGCAAATGAGCCTTAATAGGATCTATCCATGACCCTTCAAGTCCTACGAGGGCAATTAACTTGACGTCTATGCTCCGTGTTTTCAAAACACGAAAGTACACGCTCCTAGAGCTTTCTTCTATTTCTGTCGAGGCAAACTTGGATAACGCATCGCCCTTAGCATTTTCTTGCCTTGTAATGTGTTCAATATGGCATTCATCGAACTGGGTCATTACGGCCCTCACTAAGCATACATACTTTGCCATGGTTTCATCCCTTGCTTCAAACTCCCCCTTGACTTGGGATAACACCAGCTTAGAATCTCCACAGACTTTCAAGTTCTTGACCCTCAAATTTCCTGCTAGGCCATGCTTCATACTCGGCTTCATTATTGGTTGTTGGAAAATCTAACTTCATAGCAATTTCAATCAAGAACCCATCGGGGCTTTGCAAAACTAAACCTGCTCCACTCGAATTTGTTTTCGATGCTCCATGAAAATAGAGAACCCAGAATTCCTTGTCATTATTATCTTTTTTTTTCCTCCATGCCCTGAGGTTTTGTATCTCCCTGCCCCCCGACTTCTTGGTTGGGGATGGTACATTCAACCATGAAGTCAGTCAAGGCTTGGGCTTTTATTGTTGTTCGTGGCTTATACTTTATGTCAAATTCTCCTTGCTCAATAGCCCATATAATCAACCTTCCATTGGCTTTAGGACTATGGATGATGTTTCTCAAAGGCTGATTCGTTAGTACCTCAATATTATGCGCTTGGAAGTAAGGACGCAACTTCCTTGAGGCCATCACTAAGGCTAAGGCAAACTTTTCAATAATTGAATAATTCAACTCAGCCCCATGCAGAATCTTACTAACATAGTATATGGGTTTCTGGACTTTAAGATAATCCTTAACCAATACAGTGCTCAGTACATTTTCCGAAACGGCCAAGTATAAGTACAAAGTTTCGTCCAGGTCCGGTTTGGCCAACAACGGGGCTTGGACCATGTATTTCTTCAACCCTTTGAATGCTTCTTGACTCTCCTCAGTCCATATGAAATCTTTTATTTTCTTCAAGGATTTGAAGAATGGCAGGCACTTGTCTCCAGATTTGGAGATAAATCGCCCTAGGGCAGCAACCCTTTCGATGAGCTTCTGAACATCTTTGATAGTCTTCGGAGGTTCCATCTCCAAAATGGCTTTTATCTTATCAGGATTGGCCTCGATTCCCCTCTTGGAGACCATCAATCCCAAGAACTTTCCAGATCCCACTCCGAAAGCACACTTGGCGGGATTTAACATCATTTTGTGGTATCTCATGACCTCAAAGGC
This sequence comes from Apium graveolens, assembly GCF_009905375.1. NCBI lineage: Eukaryota > Viridiplantae > Streptophyta > Magnoliopsida > Apiales > Apiaceae > Apium > Apium graveolens. The sequence goes on from NC_133652.1 coordinate 304,989,735, forward strand.
TTTCCTCAAATGGGTTATGTGGTCAGTCTTCTCAAGACTCTTGACTAACATGTCATCTACATACACTTTCATTGTTTTTCCAATAAGATCTTTAAAAATCTTGTTTACCAACCTTTGATAGGTAGCTCCTGCATTCTTGAGCCCTAATGCCATAACAAGATAACAAAAAATACCAAAGTCAGTGATAAATGATACCTTTGGGATGTCATCCTTATGTATTTTGATCTGATTGTATCCACTGAATCCATCCATAAAGCTCAGCATCTCATGACCAGCGGTCGCATCGATTAATGTATTTATCCTTGGCAACGGGAAACAATCCTTTGTGAAAGGAATATATCCTAAGTCCAATCATGTATTAGGATTTAGGAATAACTTCCTGTGTAATCTGTTTTGATTTCATTGATATTAATAAAAGACTAGTTTTGTTTTTATTACGGGCTTTATCTATTTAAGTGTTTAAATAAGATATACCATAGTTTAGAGTAAAGCTTTTTATGGATTATGATGAGATCATAATAGTGAGACCTAAAAGATGATAACTCTAAACTTAAATAGTTCCTGGTCATAGGATTACTAACTGGTAATTAATAATCCGCAAAGATCGGTACATACTATGCTTGCTTCATTATGAAGGATGTGTGTTCTTATAGACATGTGTGTGGTGACACTATAGCTAGTATGTATATGCTTATTATAGAATAAGTTCACTGAACATGACTCGCCCAGCTGAACAACTGATGGAGTTCACTCACGTGTCAGCAGTTGTTCACATAGTGATAGTTGTACAAGTATCCTTAGACTTGAGGTCATCATAGTCATCTTGTGTACACTGAACTATACTTTGGTTTAGTTCTTAGTCTCCAGAGATAATTATTAGGGCTCTACTGGGTATAGGAATTTGTACACGAAGATAGTGTATGATCAATAAAGGATCTACCCCTTCCAGTGAAGGAAGCAAATGTTCAAGGCTGATCCACTTATGCTAGTTCCGGAATCTCTGGCCAAAGTGAATGAAATTAGAAAGGAGTTTCTAATTTGCATGGAACTAAGCATAGTAAATGGTAAGCAAGTGATTGAATTAGATAGGCTTGACACGAGATCCATGCCTTGTATTTAATCGGGACATTGTAGGGTAGAAGGAGTTTATTGTACGGTAACTATTCACTGAATAGGTTCTTGGTATTCTAAGCAGTGAATTCGTATTATCCGGATAGTCGCGATATGCTGAGAAGTATCCCTCACGATGTAGAATAAATATGATTAATTAATTAATCATATTTAATAAATTAGAGAATTTATATAAATAATGATAAAATAGTTTTATTATTATTTATTTCTACTACCGGCTTAATATTGAACCTACAGGGTCACACCATAAAAAGAGAATGATTTAATGGTGGAGGAATTAATTAATAATGGCTAATAATTATTTATTTGTGAAATAAATAATTAATTGGCAAATTTAATAATTGATTAAATGAGATTTAATTGATTATAAATTAATTAAGAAAAGTTCTTAATATTATTAAATAAGGATTTAATTTTTTGGAAATTAAATCAAGAGAGAGAATTATTTCTAAAGTTTTTAGAAAAAGGATTAATAATTAAAAGGTGTTTTAATTATTAATGAGAATAATAATTGGGATAATAATAATAATATTTATGGGAAAATTTCAGCTGAAAATTTTGCCTATAAATATACTATTATAAAGCCTATTTTTATTTGAACCCCAATTTTTAGAAAAACCTAATTCTCTCCACCTCCTCCTCCTCCTTAACGTCGTTTTCTTGGTGGATACCAGTGGAGTGCTTCACGTTTGAGGAGCAGCTGCTAAGGATCTCCGATCATTGCTTTTGGATCGCTATTAAAAGTTAGTATTCGTTCCATATGTTTTTACCACGATTTATATGCTTTTATTTGGATTTTATGTGTAAAAAGTGTTTTACCATGCCTCCGCTGCGATTAAAATCCAACAATGGTATCAGAGCATAGGTTGTATGCATATAGATCTGTGGTAAAAATTTCAGAATTTTATGTGCTTGTATGAATTAATTATGATTTTTACAAGTTATATTATGGATTAATTATGTCTGATGAGAAATTGTTTCTCAGAATAATTTTGAATGTTGATCTGGGTTCTACAAGTGTTGTAGATCGTCTGGGTATTTTTTTCATAATTTTATGATGTATAGATTTTTTATTATAAATTTTTGAAGTTGTTGTAATTAAATTCGTAATTAAATAAAGATATATATATATATATGAGTTGTAAGTATGTATATATATTTGTACATCTGCTACTTGTCTGTTGCTGTACTGTTGATTGCACGGAAAAGAAGACACAACACAGGTACGGCAGAAGCTGACAGGCACGGCGTTCGAGAAAAGACGACGGTTGTTCTGACAGGCTGAGAAACGCAGAAAAAAGGGTGTCACGCATTCCAGGAATGCGTTACACCCTGTGGCGCATTCACGGAATACGTTACACCTTTTAATGGCTTAAAAGGGTTGTAACGCATCACCGGAATGCGTTACAGAGTTAGTAACGCGTTCCTGTAATGCGTTACAGCCCATCTGTTATTTTTAAATTTGATTTCTGGGAGTTTCGTAACTCCGTTTTGGGCGTGCAATATATCGTTGGATTCGTTTTTCCGAGATGGATCTAATGGAGTGATCAAATTTTAGTTTATATAAAAGTTTTGAACTGATTATATTCCATGAAGTGTTTAAGCTGTTTTTGACTGTTTTAATTGCTTTTAAATGCTTCATGTGATACATAGAGATGTATAATGCTTAGACCAATATGTTAGATGATGTAACATGCCTACCTTGATATTTATTCATGTTGATATATGTGATATATGCTTAGTTTATCATGCGATGATAGATTTAGGTGAACTTAAATGAACATAAGGCGCTTGTTAAACAATCTAGTATAGTGAAATTATTTCATAACCTTAATAATAATATTATGAATACAATCATGAGATTCTTGTATTTATGAAACACGTAATTGAATATGAATTTTCGATATGAGAGAAAGAATGATTCTGTCAACAACAGATTTCTATCTGTAAGAAAGGGTTATTAAGTGACGCCTCTTGACAATGCTCCACCCGATCTGGGAATCATCTGATTATTGATTATTGATTTGAAATATTTAATTTAAAAGGAAGAATCTCTTTATAATATGATTATGATTATAACGGGCTTGTGTCGGTCATAGCCTTCCAACATGATAGAAAAGTAGTTCTTATTTTTGAATCATTGTCGGTTCGTGCTACAGCCGAGGGCTTTGATTTCGAAATAAGAAATACTTGTCTATTTCATAGAGATGTGTACATTGAATTAGAATCTAAAGGTCGGTACGTGCCACAGCCGTGGGCCGTTGGAGACTGATTCAATTGTACGGAATGTTGGGTTAGACTTGACTTAGAATATTGAGTTTATCGTGCCACAGCCGTGACTCAATTATTCAAGAGGCTAAAGTTTAATTAGGGAATAACATAAGATGTAATTGACAAGAGTTGTCTGTCTATTGAACATTACATGGCGGTTCGTGCTACAGCCGGGGTTGTGTAATGGAATGTAGGATCCCCATTCCCACTAGCATTATGAATGCTTAATTTTTCATGTAGGGGGTTGAATAAATTAGGTAAACTAGTGGGAGCCACTTATGGATGAAGACCCGATTCATATAGTGTTTTAAAATGAAATCGAATATTTGCTAAGTGTTGTTATGTGTTTATCATTTACAGATTTACAATATACATTATGTCTTCTGCACTATCACTCCGGAGCATACTAGATACTCACAAGTTGACTGGTCCTAATTATGCTGACTGGCTTCGAAACTTGAGAATTGTTCTCAGGATTGAGAAGCTGGAATACGTGATTGACTCACCTAAGCCTACTGAACCTGCTAGCGATGCGCATAATGATGAACATGTTGTGTATCATAAGTGGATAGATGATGCAAATATTGCTCAATGCATCATGCTAGCTTCCATGAACATTGAGCTACAGAAGCAACATGAGCATATGGATGCTTACACTATCCTCATGCATCTACAAGAGTTGTATGATGTGGCAGGGAGGACAGCTCGATATGAGATATCGAAGGAGCTGTTCGGTTGTAGGATGTCTGAGGGATCATCTGTGAATGACCATGTACTTAAGATGATCAATTTGATTGAACGTCTTGGACAACTTGGTTTTGCCATGGATGGGGAGCTGAGCCAAGACTTGGTCTTGCAATCGCTTCCGAGTTCGTTCTCACAGTTTGTTATGAACTTTCACATGAATAAGTTGGATGTCAGCCTGCCTGAACTCCACAACATGTTGAAGACTGCGGAATCGAATTTCCCCCCTAAGAAGAGTCCTGTTCTTCTAATTGGTGAAGGTTCCAATCCTAAGAAAAGGAAGAGGAACCCTTCCAAGAAGAAGAAATTAGGTGAGAAAACACCGGTTCCACCAAAAGCTGAAGACCCCAAGAGCAAAGTTGTTTGCTTTCACTGTAACAAGGTGGGCCACTGGAAGAGGAACTGCAAGGTTTACCTTGCAGAATTGAAAAAGATGAAGGGTAGTGAGACTACCGCTTCTGATTCAGGTATGTTCATGATAGAAGTGAATATGTCATTAAATCAAATTTCTACTTGGGTATTAGATACCGCCTGTGGTTCCCATATCTGCAATTTGTTGCAGGGACTAAGGAGAAGTAGGACTCTTGAGGAAGAGGAGGTGATTCTACTGATTGGAAATGGAGCAAGAGTTGCTGCTGAAGATGTAGAATCATTTCATTTACATATGCCTACGGGCAAGACTATTGTTTTAAATAATTGTTATTTTGTTCCCTCGATTGTGAGGAATATTATTTCTATTCCCATGTTAGACTTGGCTGTATTTTCATTTATTATTGAGAATAATGAATGTTCTATTCTTAGAGATAATATTCTTTATGGACGTGGTACTTTAAATAATGGTTTGTATGAATGTGACATAATTTACTTCAGATTGAACAAACTAATAAAAGAAAAGGGATGACGAAAGTCTCACTTCATTGTGGCACTGCAGTTTCCATTTAGTAGACATGGAGAGAGGGCTGCAAATTTGCTAGGAATAGTACACACAGATGTATGTGGACCAATGTCTACGCAAGCCATGGGTGGATTTTCATACTTCATTACTTTCATAGATGATAAATCTAGATTCGGATATGTGTTTGATGAAACACAAGTCTGAAGCCTTTGAAAAGTTCAAAGAGTATAAGTATGCAGTGGAGAAACAACCAAACATAGTATTATAATTCTTCGATTAGATCGAGGTGGTGAATACTTGAATGGAGAGTTTCTGGATTATCTCAAAGTAAATGGTATAGTCTCTCAGTAGACGCCTCCAGATTGGTATCTGAAAGGAGAAATCGAACTTTGTTAGACATAGTTCGGTCCATGATGAGCTATGCAAATCTTCCAGTATTCCTATGGGGTTACGCATTGGAAACCTCAGCATATTTACTGAATAAGGTGCCTTCCAAATCTGTTCCTCAAACTCCGTATGAGATATGGAAAGAAAGGAAACCGAGTCTTAAACACGTTAAGACACGTTAAGATTTGGGGATGTCCAGCTTATGTCAAGAAAGTTGACCCAGATAAGATGGAATATCGATCTGTAAAATGTAGTTTTGTGGGATATCCTAAAGAGACTTTAGGGTATTACTTTTACACCGATCATCGGGTGTTTGTCTCCAGACATGCTACCTTCTTGGAAAAGGAGTTTATCCTTGAACGAAACAGTGGGAGCAAAATTGAACTTGATGAAGTTTAAGAAGCACAAACTACTATGGATCAAGTGGAAACACCTGTTCTGACTGAACAACCTTTTGTGGAACAGCCCATTCAAAGAACAGGGAGAGTGGCTCGCCGACCTGAGAGGTAATATGGCCTTGTCATTAAGAATGACAATGAGTTGTCGATCATTGATGATGACGACCCTGTGACCTATAATGAGGCTATAGTAGTGTTGACTCAGAGAAATGGCATAGTGTCATGAAATCCGAAAAGGAATCTATGTATACGGTATACGAAAGAATGATTAGAGCATATGGCCAGGTGGAGACCTATAAGGCCAGGCTTGTGGCAAAAGGATTCAAACAAAGGCAATGGATTGACTTTGATGAAACCTTTTACCTGTAGCCCTGTTAAAATCAGTTCGGATTTTGCTTGCGATTGCTGCTTACTACGACTATGAAATCTGGCAAATGGCCAGATGGTTTTCTTTCCAAGGGAAATGAAAACCTAGTGTGTAAGCTGCTGCGAACCATATGTGGTTTAAAGCAAGCTTCTCGAAAGATGGAACATTCGTTTTGATGAGACAATCAAAGAGTTTGATTTTATCAAAAACGTAGATGAACCATGCGTCTACAAAAGGGTTAGTGGGAGCGCGGTAACATTTCTTGTATTGTATTGAAATAGAGTTGACACACATAACAACATAGCAGACCCACTCACAAAGCTACTTTATGAAAGTCACTTTGATCGTCATAAAGACTAGATGGGTATTAGATACCAGAGTGATTGGCTTAGTACAAGTGGGAGATTGAAAGGAATATGTCCTAAGTCCAATCATGTATTAGGATTTAGGAATAACTTCCTGTGTAATCTGTTTTGATTTCATTGATATTAATAAAGGACTAGTTTTGTTTTTATTACGGGCTTTATCTATTTAAGTGTTAAAATAAGATATACCATAGTTTAAAGTAAAGCTTTTTATGGATTATGATGAGATCATAATAGTGAGACCTAAAAAGATGATAACTCTAAACTTAAATAGTTCCTGGTCATAGGATTACTAACTGGTAATTAATAATCCGCAAAGATCGGTACATACTATGTTTGCTTCATTATGAAGGATGTCTGTTCTCATAGACATTTGTGTGGTGACACTATAGCTAGTATGTAGGTGCTTATTATAGAATAAGTTCACTGAACATGACTCGCCCAGCTGAACAACTGATGGAGTTCACTCACGTGTCAGCAGTTGTTCACATAGTGATAGTTGTACAAGTATCCTTAGACTTGAGGTCATCATAGTCATCTTGTGTACACTGAACTATACTTTGGTTTAGTTCTTAGTCTCCAGGGATAATTATTAGGGCTCTACTGGGTATAGGAATTTGTACACGAAGATAGTGTATGATCAATAAAGGATCTACCCCTTCCAGTGAAGGAAGCGAATGTTCAAGATTGATCCACTTATGCTAGTTCGGGAATCTCTGGCCAGAGTGAATGAAATTAGAAAGGAGTTTCTAATTTGCATGGAACTAAGCATAGTAAATGGTAAGCAAGTGATTGAATTAGATAGGCTTGACACGAGATCCATGCCTTGTATTTAATCGGGACATTGTAGGGTAGAAGGAGTTTATTGTACGGTAACTATTCACTGAATAGGTTCTTGGTATTCTAAGCAGTGAATTCGTATTATCCGGATAGTCGCGATATGCTGAGAAGTATCCCTCACGATGTAGAATAAATATGATTAATTAATTAATCATATTTAAAAAATTAGAGAATTTATATAAATAATGATAAAATAGTTTTATTATTATTTATTTCTACTATCGGCTTAATATTGAACCTACATGGTCACACCATAAAAAGAGAATAATTTAATGGTGGAGGAATTAATTAATAATGACTAATAATTATTTATTTATGAAATAAATAATTAATTGGCAAATTTAATAATTGATTAAATGAGATTTAATTGATTATAAATTAATTAAGAAAAGTTCTTAATATTATTAATTAAGGATTTAATTTTTTGGAAATTAAATCAAGAGAGAGAATTATTTCTAAAGTGTTTAGAAAAAGGATTAATAATTAAAAAGTGTTTTAATTATTAATGAGAATAATAAATGGGATAATAATAATATTTATGGAAAAATTTCAGCTGAAAATTTTGCCTATAAATATACTATTATAAACCCTATTTTTATTTGAACCCCAATTTTTAGAAAAACCTAATTCTCTCCACCTCCTACTCCTCCTTAACGTCGTTTTCTTGGTGGATACCGGTGGAGTGCTTCACGTTTGAGGAGCAGCTGCTAAGGATCTCCGATCGTTGCTTTTGGATCGCTATTAAAGGTTAGTATTCGTTCCATATGTTTTTACCACGATTTATATGCTTTTATTTGGATTTTATGTGTAAAAAGTGTTTTACCATGCCTCCGCTGTGATTAAAATCCAACACTTTGGGCAGGCATCATTTAGGTCGGTGAAATCCACGCACATCCTCCATTTTCCATTAGCCTTCTTTACCATTACAAGGTTTGCTAACCATTCCAGAAATTGTATCTCTTCAATAAAACCGGCCTCCAAGAGCTTCTCTACTTCTTGCTTGATGGCCTCCTGCCTCTCAGGGGAAAAACTCATTTTCTTTTGCTTCACGGTCTTTCGATTCAGATCTACGTTAAATTTATGAGTGATCAGCTCCGGGTCTATGCCAGGCATATCAACTGCTCACCATGTGAATACATCACTGTTTTTCTTGTAAAAACTTCACCAACTTCCCTCTTAGGGGCTCCTCTAGTGATGCTCCAATGAAAGTCACTTTCTCAGGGTTTTCCGAACCAAAGGGATTGGAATCAAGTCTTTTGTTGGCTTACCTCTTTTCTCGTCATTATCGCGAATATCCAGATCTTCGATAGGCAAAACCTGCCCCCAACTCCATCATCCCTAAGGGAGGCTACATAACAATTCCTTGCCATCTTTTGATCTCATCTTTCTTCTCCAATCCCGTTTCGGGTGGGAAACTTCATTACTGAATGGTAAGAAGAGGGGTCTGCCTTGAAATCATGTATTTCCGTTCTTCCCATGATTGCATTATAAGTTGATCCAGCCTTTACTACCACAAAATTCAACATCTGTGTTGCTTGCCTCGGTTCTTGACCCATAGTCAAAGGCAGCTTAATTATCCCTTCTACGGGGCACTCGACTCTAGCGAAACCATATATCGGCATATCAGTTGGGGTCAATTGAGAATCATTGTAACCCATTCTTATGAAGGTATCATAGAGTAAGATGTCTACCAATGCTCCATTGTCTACAAAGACTCTTTTCACTGGACCGTTCCCTATTATGGGTGTTATGACTAGGGGATCATCATGAGGAAACTTGACCCCTTCCAAATCAAAATCATCAAAAACCATTGCTACTCCGGTCCTGGCTCTTTTCGAAGCTTCCCTTACTATGTGCATGACTTCTCCAGTATAAGTTTTTCTTGAGTTCTTAGACAATCCAGCTGCAGTTGGTCCTCCAAAGATTGTGTTTATTACCGGCCCTCGAGACTGAGGTCCCCCAAAGATGGTGTTTATCACCGGCCCCCAGGGTTGGGGGTTTCACCCCTAATCATCCTGAGCCTTCTTACGGTCATCAAAGTTCCTTCTTCCACTATTATTCCTATATCCTCCATCTCCAGTATACTTGCTCAGTCTTCCTTTCCGAATGAGGAATTCAATCTCATCCTTCAGTTGTCGGCACTCATCAGTGTCATGATCAGCATCCTTGTGAAATCTACAATATTTGCTTCTATCTAGCTTAGCAGGATCATCCTTCAAGGGCTTGGGCCAACGAACATATCTATCTTTCTCGATTTCCATCAAGATCTGACTTCTAAGAGCGTTCAACTTAGCATATTCGGTGAACTTTTACCCAGGTCCTCCCTTATTCGGGGTTGAATCCAAGTCTTTCTCGTTTCTAGGATACTTGTCTTTTGTATTATATTACAGAATATTTTTTCGCTTCTTGCCACCAGCGGGCTCGTTGTTCACCAACGTTTTCCTCATACTTTCTTCCACCTTAATATACTTTCCGGCCCTATCTTGGAGCTGTAACATGCTTTCAGGGGGCCGCTTGGCTAAGGACATCTTGAAGAATTCATTCCTAGTTCCCTGCTACAATGCTATCATATTTATCTTATCGCCGAGGTCTAGAACCTTCAAAGCTTCTTTTGTGAAACGGTTCAGATAATCCCTCAATGACTCATTTGCTCCTTGCATAATGCTCATGAGGGATGCTAAACTCTTCTCATGCACTCTTCCACTTAAGAATTACTTAATGAAAGCTTGACTTAAGTCCCTAAAGGACCCAATTGAGTTCGGAGGCAGTCGACTATACCACCTTTGAGCCATCCCCAACAGGATTTGAGGAAAGGGCCGACACTTAATAACATTGTTCACGGGCTGCAATAACAGTGTGTTAGAAAATATTCTGACATGATTAGCGGGATCTCCAGTACCATCATATGCTTTGATGGTAGTATCTTAAACTTCCTTGAGATGTGGGCATTCATTATTTATTCAGTAAACGGCGGAGTTGGATCATCAGGATCTCTCAGGGGCATAAGATCAATTGGGTCAGCCCTTGGGACAACGGCCCTTCTTGGTATGGGACCATCCGGGTCTATGATTGGAGGAGGATCTCTCCGCCTTGGAGGAGGATCTCTCCGCTTTGGAGGAAGTGGGGGTCTTGGAGTCAAGTGTGCCTCTAGGTCACGCTTTAGCCTTTGGATCTCAGCTTCATGAGCCCTGATCCTCTCCTGTACTTCTTGGAGATTCATCCCTCGGGTGCTCCTGGGACGTTAATTAGCATCAGGCATCGGTTCTTTACCAGCACGCCTCCTTCTTGGAGCCACATCATCATCCGAAGATTCAAAGTCTCTTTCAGTATAAGGTCCAGAGAATTCTTGATCCTCTAGAATGGGAGCCAAATCGTGTATATATTGGGGTGTCTGCCCTTGTGCTTCACTCTGGTTGGAGTGCCTACTCCCTCCAGCCTCAGGATATAGGGGCATCCCGTAAGGGGGTTTGAAGGGTTTTTAGCACATAAACGCAACGAAAACGTAAATTTAAATCTTAAAAAAAACGAAACCCTCCGCAGGATCCATGCAAAAAATAATATTTAATTCGTAGTTCAGTGTGTTTACCTTAAGAAGCTTTATGTTAATGGAAAGATGGAGGTCTTTAATGGCGATCCAAAAATGATGAACGGAGATCCTTAGCAGCTGCTCCTCAAGTGTGAAGCACTCCACCGGTATCCACCTAGAAAATGATGTAATGAAGGAGGAGGAGATGGAGAGAATTAGGGTTTTGTAAATCTGTTTGGTTGAGGCAAAAATAGGGTCTATAATAGTATATTTATAGGCAAAATTTTCAGCTGAAAATTTTCTCATAAAATATTATTATTATTAACCCTTTATTATTCTCACTAATAATTAAAACACCTTTTAATTATTAATCCTTTTTCTAAACACTTTAGAAATAATTCTCTCACTTGATTTAATTTCCAAAAATTAAATTCTTAATTAATAATATTAAGAACTTTTTCTTAATTAATTTATAATCAATTAAATCTCATTTAATCAATTATTAAATTTACCAATTTATTTATTTCATAAATAAATAATTATCAGCCATTATTAATTAATTTCTCCACCATTAAATCATTCTCTTTTATGGTGTGACCCTGTAGGTTCAATATTAAGCCGGTAGTAGAAATAAATAATAATAAAACTATTTTATCATTATTTATATAAATTCTCTAATTCATTAAATATGATTAATTAATTAATCATATTTATTCTACATCGTGAGGGATACTTCTCAGCATATCGCGACTATCCAGATAATACGAATTCACGGCTTAGAATACCAAGAACCTATTCAGTGAGTAGTTACCGTACAATTAATTCCTTCTACCCTACAATGTCACGATTAAAAAACAAGGCATGGAACTTGTGTCAAGCCTATCTTATTTAATCACTTGCTTTCCCATTTACTATGCTTAGTTCTATTTAATGTAAATTAGAAACTCATTTCTAATTTCATTCACTCTGGCCAGAGATTCCTGAACTAGCATAAGTGGATCAGCATTGAACATTCTCTTCCTTCACTGGAAGGGGTAGATCCTTTATTGATCATACAATATCTTCGTGTACAAATTCCTATACCCAGTAAAGCCCTTATAATTGTCCCTTGAGACTAAGAACTAAACCAAAGCATAGTTCAGTGTAAACAAGATGACTATGATGACCTCAAGTCTAAGGATAATTGTACAACTATCACTATGTGAACAACTGCTGACACGTGAGTGAACTCCATCAGTTGTTCAGCTGTGTGAGTCATGTTCAGTGAACTTATTCTATAATAAGCACCTACATACCAGCTATAGTGTCACCACACAAATGTCTATGAGAACAGACATCCTTCATAGTGTAGCAAGCATAGTATGTACCGATGTTTGCGGATTATTAATTACCAGCTAGTAATCCTACGACCAGGAACTATTTAAGTTTAGAGTTATCATCTTTTAGGTCTCATTATTATGATCTCATCACAATCCATAAAAAGCTTTACTCTAAACTGTGGTATATCTTATTTAAACATTTAAATAGATAGAGCCCGTAATAAAAAAAACAAGTCTTTTATTAATATCAATGAAATCAAAACAGATTACATAAAAGTTATTCCTAAATCCTCATACATGATTGGACTTAGGATATATCTCTTTCAATCTCCCACTTGTACTAAAGCCAATCACTCTGGTATCTAATACCCATCTTATCTTTATGACGATCAAAGTGACTCTGAGAAAGTGGCTTTGTGAGTGGGTCTGCAACGTTGTTATGTGTGTCAACTCTCTCGACGTTGACATCTTCTCTTTCAACAATCTCCCTAATCAGATGAAAGCGCCGCAGGACATGTTTGGAATTTCTGTGAGACCTAGGTTCCTTGGCTTGTGCTATTGCTGCGTTGTTATCACAATACAACACAATAGGCTCTTCAACGCTAGGAACAACTCCCAACTCAGAAACAAATTTCCTCATCCAAACGACTTCTTTTGCAGCCTCACTTGCAGCTATATATTCTGCTTCCGCTGTGGAGTCAGCCGTTGTAGACTGTTTGGAACTCTTCCAACTAATCGCACCACCATTCAGAGTAAACACGTACCCTGGCATGGATTTGCTATCACTTTCTGATTGAAAACTAGAGTCAGTATAACCCTCTATTTTCAACTCAGATTCACCACCAAAAACAAGAAAAATGTCCTGAGTCCTTCGCAAGTACTTAAGGATGTTTTCACTGCTTTCCAGTGGTCTTCACCTGGATTGGACTGATATCTGCTCGTCACACTAATTGAATAAGCAACATCAGGCCTTGTACACAACATCGCGTACATGATAGATCCTATTGCTGAAGCATAAGGAATCTTACTCATACGCTCTCTTTCCTCAGGTGTCTTAGGAGACATTTTTTCGGAAAGGGACACTCCATGGCTCTTCGGTATGAGACCTCTTTTGGAGTTTTCCATGCTAAACCTTTTAAGCACTTCCTGGATGTATGTACCATGGGTAAGACCTATCATTCTTTTAGATCTATCTCTATAGATCTTCATACCGAGAATGTAGGATGCTTCTCCCAAGTCTTTCATGGTGAAGTTCTTTGATAGCCATACTTTGACTGATTGTAGCATCGGTATATCATTTGCTATAAGAAGTATGTCATCCACATACAATACAAGAAATGTTACCGCACTCCCACTAACCTTCTTGTAGACACATGGCTCATCTATGTTTTTGATAAAACCAAACTCTTTGATTGTCTCATCAAAACGGATGTTCCATCTACGAGAAGCTTGCCTTAAACCATATATGGTTCGCAGCAGCTTACACACTAGGTGTTCATTTCCCTTGGAAAGAAAACCCTCTGGCTGTGTCATATACACTTCCTCCTCAAGTTCCCCATTAAGGAAGGCAGTTTTCACGTCCATTTGCCAGATCTCATAGTCGTAGTAAGCAGCAATCGCAAGAAAAATCCAAATTGATTTTAACAAGGCTACAGGCGAAAAAATTTCATCAAAGTCAATCCCTTGCCTTTGTTTAAATCCTTTTGCCACGAGCCTGGCCTTATAAGCCTCCACCTGGCCATCTGCTCCAATCTTTCTTTTGTATACCCACTTGCACCCAATAGGCTTAAAACCTTCAGGCGCCTTAACCAGAGTCCATACTTGGTTGGTATACATAGATTCCATTTCGGATTTCATGGCACTATACCATTTCTCTGAGTCAACACTACTCATAGCCTCATTATAGGTCACAGGGTCGTCATCATCAATGATTGACAACTCATTGTCATTCTTAATGACAAGGACATAATACCTCTCAGGTTGGCGAGACACTCTCCCTGTCCTACGAATGGGATGTTCCAAAGAAGGTTGTTCAGTCTAAACAGGTGTTTCCACTTGATCCGTAGTAGTTTGTGCTTCTTGAACTTCATCAAGTTCAATTTTGCTCCCACTATTTCCTTCAAGGATAAACTCCTTTTCCAAGAAGGTAGCATATCTGGAGACAAACACCCTATGATCGGTGTAAAAGTAATACCCCAAAGTCTCTTTAGGATATCCCACAAAATTACATTTTATGGATCGAGATTCCAGCTTATCTGGGTCAACTTTCTTGACATAAGCTGGACATCCCCAAATCTTAACGTGTTTAAGACTCGGTTTCCTTTCTTTCCATATCTCATATGGTGTTTGCGGAACAGATTTGGAAGGCACCTTATTTAGTAAATATGCTGAGGTTTCCAATGCATAACCCCATAGGAATACTGGAAGATTCGCATAGCTCATCATGGACCGAACCATATCTAACAAAGTTCAATTTCTCCTTTCAGATACCCCATTTAACTGTGGAGTATATGGAGGAGTCCACTGGGAGACTATACCATTTTCTTTGAGATAATCTAGAAACTCTCCATTCAAGTATTCACCACCTCGATCTGATCGAAGAGTTATAATACTGTGTTTGGTTTGTTTCTCCACTTCATGTTTATATTCTTTGAACTTTTCAAAGGCTTCAGACTTGTGTTTCATCAAATACACATATCCGAATCTAGATCTATCATCTATGAAAGTAATGAAGTACGAAAATCCACCCATGGCTTGCGTAGACATTGGTCCACATACATCTGTGTGTACCAATCCTAGCAAATCTGCAGCCCTCTCTCCATGTCCATTAAATGGAGATTTGGTCATTTTACCCAATAGACATGACTCGCATGTAAGATATGATTCAAAATAAAAGGGGTCAAGTAACCCTTCCTTATGCAATGTCCGCAGTCTATTTTCACTGATATGACCTAGCCTACAGTGCCATAAATAGGTCATATTTTCATCATCTCGTTTTCTTTTATTAGTTTGTTCAATCTGAAGTAAATCATGCTCTATGTCACATACATATAGACCATTATTTAAAATGCCACGTCCAAAAAGAACATTATCTCTAAGGATAGAACATTCATTATTCTTAATAATAAATGAAAAACCATCCACATCCAACATAGGAATAGAAACAATATTCCTCACAATAGAGGGAACGTAATAACAATCATTCAAAATAATTGTATTGCCCGTAGGCATATGTAAACTAAATGATCCTACAGATATGGTCGCAACCCTTGCTCCATTGCCCATACGTAGAATCACCTCATCTTTTGCAAGAGTCCTACTTTGCTTTAGTCCTTGCAACGAATTGCAAATATGAGAACCACAGGCGGTATCTAATACCCAAGTAGAAATTTGACCTAGTGACATATTAACTTCGATTATGAACATGCCTGAATCAGAAGCGGTAGTCTTACTACCCTTCTTCTTCTTCAATTCTGCAAGGTAAACCTTGCAGTTCCTCTTCCAGTGCCCCAACTTATTACAGTGAAAATAAACAGCTAAATTAGGACCAGTCAACTTGTGAGCATTTAGTATGCTCCAGAGTGATAGTGCAGAAGACATGACGAATATACTAAATCTGTAAATGATAAACACATAAAAACACTTAGCAAATATTCAATTTCATTTCAAAACACTATATGAATCGGGTCTTTATTTATAAGTGTCTCCCACTAGTTTATCTAATTTTTCTTCAACCCCCTAAGTGAAAATTAAGCATTCATAATGCTAGTGGGAATAGGGATCCTACATTCCATCACATAACCTCGGCTGTGGCACGAAACGTCATGTGATGTTCAATAGGCAGACAACTCTTGTCAATTACATCTTATGTTATTCCCTAATATAAGTTTAGCCTCTTGAATAATTGATTCATGGTTGTGGCACGACAAACTCAATATTCTAAGTCAAGTCTAACCCAACATTTCATACAATTGAATCAGTCTCTAACGACCCACGGCTGTAGCACGTACCGACCTTTAGATTCTAATTCAATGTACACATCTCTATATAATAGACAAGTATTTCTTATTTCGAAATCAAAGCCCTCGGTTTTAGCAGGAAACGGCAATGATTTAAAAATAAGAACCACTTTCTACCATGTTGGAAGGCTATGACCGACACAAGCCCGTTGTGTCATTGGCCAATTACTACTTGATATTATTTAATTTTAAAGGGATTATATTGTGTTACAATCATAATCATATTATAAAGAAAATCTTCCTTTTAAATTAAATATTTCAAATCAATAATCGATAATCAGATGATTCCCAGATCGGGTGGAGCATTGTCAAGAGGCGTCACTTAATAACCCTTTCTTACAGATAGAAATCTGTTGTTGACAGAATCATCCTTTCTTTCAATATTGAAAATTCATATTCAATTAAGTGTTTCATAAACACAAGAATCTCATGATCGTATTCATAATATTTATTGTTAAGGCAAGAAACGATTCCTATTCTAGATTTTCTAGAGCACGCCTTATATTGATTTAAGTTCACCTAAATCTATCATCGCATGGTAAACATACACATATATCTCATATATAAAATTAAATAAACAAGTAAATGTAAAGTGCAATAAAGTAAATGTGTTTGGTTATGGCCCCATCCTATGTGATCTTTATCAAGCTCATGATAAAGATCAAGGTCAATCTAATATGGTGATGGAAATAAATACAACTACTTATTACATAAGTCTTCTTCTTTGTTTAGACTTCTTGTATGCCTCGTCTTCTTCTTTGTATCACCTCCATTGGATAGCCTTATTGAGTCTTCAATTACATTACATGATTGAAAGTAAAACTAATCTAATGAACTTACAAGAATAACTCGAGTTACATTCGAGATTTATGATTACAAAGATTGACGACATGCAAGTCGTATTTAAAACCAAAACCAAAACCATTACACTAAGGTCGAAAGGCCATAACCATCCACCATGCTCATACAACACATAAAAGAATGTCAAAACACATAATATGATCTTAACATACCATATTATCCATGATCTAATCATAAAAAGAAAATATGATAAAAATCAGAAAAATCAGAATCAAATCAGAAAAACAAGAATCACTGTTTTCGGGCAGTAAACGACGTCAAACGTCTTACAGACGAGTCGTTGATAGCTTTATCTATCAGTTTTGTTCAGACGCTCGTTTACCTATAGAATAGGGTATTAGTTTGCGTAAATCGGATACCAGACCCAGATTTCAGCAAATCTGCAGCGGCCAATTCAGAATCCGTATCTAATATGATTCTCATAATTATAACAAACATAAATCATGTATATATCAGTATATATACAGATTACATAATCATCTTATGATTATACAACTCACATGAATATCATATATTCAAAACCATACATATATAAGCATATTATATCAACATCAAATCATGGCGAATCACATACATGCTCATATATCGAAAACAGTTAAACACATAAACGAATTAAAAACTTTTCGCAAGTAGCTCTAATGCCATTGAAGGGTTTTTAGCACATAAACGCAACGAAAACGTAAATTTAAATCTTAAAAAAAACGAAACCCTCTGCAGGATCCATGCAAAAAATAATATTTAATTCGTAGTTCAGTATGTTTACCTTAAGAAGCTTTACGTTAATGGAAAAATGGAGGTCTTTAATGGCGATCCAAAAATGATGAACGGAGATCCTTAGCAGCTGCTCCTCAAGTGTGAAGCACTCCACGGGTATCCACCAAGAAAATGATGTAATGAAGGAGGAGGAGATGGAGAGAATTAGGGTTTTGTAAATCTTTTTGGTTGAGGCAAAAATAGGGTCTATAATAGTATATTTATAGGCAAAGTTTTCAGCTGAAATTTTTTCCATAAAATATTATTATTATTAACCCTTTATTATTCTCACTAATAATTAAAACACCTTTTAATTATTAATCCTTTTTCTAAACACTTTAGAAATAATTCTCTCACTTGATTTAATTTCCAAAAATTAAATTCTTAATTAATAATATTAAGAACTTTTTCTTAATTAATTTATAATCAATTAAATCTCATTTAATCAATTATTAAATTTGCCAATTTATTTATTTCATAAATAAATAATTACCAGTCATTATTAATTAATTTCTCCACCATTAAATCATTCTCTTTTATGGTGTGACCCTGTAGGTTCAATATTAAGCCGGTAGTAGAAATAAATAATAATAAAACTATTTTATCATTATTTATATAAATTCTCTAATTCATTAAATATGATTAATTAATTAATCATATTTATTCTACATCGTGAGGGATACTTCTCAGCATATCGCGACTATCCGGATAATACGAATTCACTGCTTAGAATACCAAGAACCTATTCAGTGAGTAGTTACCGTACAATTAATTCCTTCTACCCTGCAATGTCACGATTAAAAAACAAGGCATGGAACTTATGGCAAGCCTATCTTATTTAATCACTTGTTTTCCCATTCACCATGCTTAGTTCTATTTAATGTAAATTAGAAACTTCTTTTTAATTTCATTCACTCTGGCCAGAGATTCCTGAACTAGCATAAGTGGATCAACATTGAACATTCTCTTCCTTCACTGGAAGGGGTAGATCCTTTATTGATCATACACTATCTTCGTGTACAAATTCCTATACCCAATAGAGCCCTTATAATTGTCCCTTGAGACTAAAAACTAAACCAAAGCATAGTTCAGTGTACACAAGATGACTATGATGACCTCAAGTCTAAGGATACTTTTACAACTATCACTATGTGAACAACTGCTGCACGTGAGTGAACTCCATCAGTTGTTCAGCTGTGTGAGTCATGTTCAGTGAACTTATTCTATAATAAGCACCTACATACTAGTTATAGTGTCACCACACAAATCTCTATGAGAACAGACATCCTTCATAATGAAGCAAGTATAGTATGTATCGATCTTTGCGGATTATTAATCACCAGTTAGTAATCCTACGACCAGGAACTATTTAAGTTTAGAGTTATCATTTTTAGGTCTCATTATTATGATCTCATCACAATCCATAAAAAGCTTTACTCTAAACTGTGGTATATCTTATTTAAACATTTAAATAGATAGAGCCCGCAATAAAAACAAAATAAGTCTTTTATTAATATCAATGAAATCAAAACATATTACATAAAAGTTATTCCTAAATCCGCATACATGATTGGACTTAGGACATATCTCTTTCAGGGTTAGTGGTCACAATTGTTGAATATTCATACCCAATGGGTTGAGGATTCAAAGGTGCTTGTAACTGCTGAAATTGGGGATTCGTCCCTTGGAGAGTCGGGGTATTCGTCCCTTGAGGTTGTGCCTCGGTTGCTCCTACCAGAGTCCCTCCTTGGGTGGAGGCATAGGTTAAATGAGGGGGTATCTCCACTATCGATGAGATTGGTTGAGTTGTCACAGCCGGTGTTCCTTCAGGGGAATTGTTTTTGCGCCGTGTGTTCACCATGGTTGTTGTTATGCTTTCCCACAAACAGCGCCAAATGTTATAGATTAAAAACTTGGTCATGCTATGTTGTGCAAGACATGCATGTATCATAAAAGACTAAGTCATACTGATAACCCTGAGATTAGTTGTATTATAACCTTAATCTGTAATTCATACTTGTAACACCTAATGTCTGTAAAATGTAAATGGAGCAGACTGGAGCATTTTTCTCTAAACAGTGTCAAGCCTAAGAATTCTATCTGGAAGAAGATCAAGAAGATCATGCCTCAGAAGAATTATGAAGAAGCTTGGAGTTGAATAATTTTGTTTGATGAAAAACATTCTAAATCAAGATCTCTACAAGTCACAGAATTAGTGTTATAGAGAAGTCATTCGAGAACTCAGAAAGACCTATCGAGAACTCAGGAATTGTCTATCGAGAACTCAGGAAATGCTATTGGAGATATCGATAAGTCAGATACCTATTCGAGAACTCAGAGATATCGACAAATGTACATTCATTAGAGAACTCTGAGTTATCGATAAGCCAAAGTCCATTAGAGAACTCTGAGTTATCGATAAACCAAAATTCACTAGAGAACTCAGAGTTGTCGATAAGTCAAGTCAACAATGAAGTTTCAGAGATATCGACAAGCCAACATGCCTATCGAGATGTCGAGTTCTCTACAGCTTAATTGGAGATCTCGAAGTGAAGAAATTTCTCTAAGTACAGAATTGCAGAACAATTTAATATCCAAGGTTGCAAATCAACAAACAATTCACATAGCTGGATTGACAAGTCTACAAAAAGCAGCTTGAGAGATGTGCAAGATCAATGACAAAGATTAACTGACAGAGGAGATTAAAGTAATCACGGGATGTTAAAGATATGTTAAGCCAGAAATGGAAGATTTGCTTTTCTATAAATAAAAATGATAAGTGATAGTTTAGAAAAGCTAATAGCATGTTTATTATCCACTGTGTAAACCAGTAGTTAACTGAGTTATAAAGTTAACACTGGTCCTCTAGTTAAGTGAAACAATCAAGATAGAAAATCTAGTATTCTCTCTCAAGAAAGAAGCTAAGTTCTAAAACAAGAACTTAGAGATTTTGTAGCACAACACTGCTTGATTTTTAATATAAAATTAAGTGAGTTTTGAAGATCTTTGTTCTACATATTTGCATTGTTATTTATGTTTAACATCTACTCCACAAAATCATTGATAACAATCAACTGCTAAACTCAGAGCAAAACCAAAAAGTAAACATTTAAGCTAAAACACATTCACCCCCTCCCTCTGTGTTGTATTCATATTTAACAAGTGGTATCAGAGCAAAATATGAAAGTAAAAAAATTAGATCTTGGAAAAATGAATACACAGAAAATCAGTAGTATCAAGATTCCTCCCTTGATAAGGCCAATTACACTTTATAGAAAAAGAAAATGTTGCTGTTTATAAGAATGGCCAATCATCTTTACATTGGTATCCTCAAGAATGGGCCCTTCACTCCTGTAGTTAGAATTGAGATAACCACATATGGAGATATGGTTATTCCAGCTCATTATGCGCCCAAGGATCCTTCTGAGTATACTGAACCTGAAAGAGAGAAAGTTTCCCTAGACAGTGCTTTGCAACTGATACTAATTGAGTCACTTGACAATGTAATGTATAATAACATTGTCAACTGTGACACTGCTAAACAGATCTGGGAAAAGATTGAAATAGTTTGTGAAGGAACTGAGGAGGTTAGGTCAAATCAAAGAAGGATATTGATTTCTCAGTATGAGGTTTTTATGGCTAAACCAAAGGAGGGTATTACTGATATGTTTAAAAGGTTTAATAAGCTGATAAATGACTTGCAGCTTCATGATAAATTTTATGATGTCGAAGAAGTGAATTTGAAGTTCTTGCTTACTCTCCCTGATCACTTGGAACAGAAAATCTCTGCAATCAGAGAAGGAAGGGATCTGAGTAGAATCACATTGGAAGTGCTCTACGGGGTAATGAAAACTTATGAACTTGAAATGATTCAAAAGAAGTCATTAAGGGCTGGTCAAGGATATGTAATGGATGGCTCAAGTGCACTGATTGTGAATGATGGTCAGACTTCTAGTGATGAGCAAAGATCCCCAACTCCAGCAATTTCTATAAGTGAGAAAAGAGTCAATGACACTGAAGAGCAAGTCACACTGGAATTGGATGAAGAAGATGAGTTCTACACTCTTGATGAGCTTGATGAGCTAGACAAATCAATGGTTTACTTGGATAGAAAATTCTCTAATATTAGAGTAAAGAAACCAAGATTTTTCAAGAGCAAAGGACAGTCCTTCAACAAAGATAGCAGCTGGAAAGGAAAAGGGAAGTACACTCCTGATAGCAAAACTGGCTACAAAACTGGATATGTTGATAGATCAAAAATAAGGTGCTTTAACTGTGATGAGTTGGGCCATTTTGTTACAGAATGTAGGAAACCCAAGAAGGCAAAGAAAGATAAAGCCTATCTTGAATTGGAAGCAAAGTATGATGCTCTTCTAAAGAAGTAACAAGGGAAAGCTTATATTGCTGAGGGCAAGAGCTGGGATGATTCAGATAATGATGAAGATGAAGAAGTTGGAAACTATGCATTCATGGCCTTGGAGCAAGGAGATTCTTCATCATCTAAATCACAGGGCAAAGGAAAGAAGGTCATATGGATCATTGATAGTGGATGTTCCAGGCATATGACAGGTGATAAGGCCCTGCTATCACAATTTGAGGAGATGGCTGGCCCTTTGGTGACCTTTGGAGACAACAGTAAAGGATTCACAATGGGATATGGCAAGATTGTTTCTGGAAATACTGTCATTGAAGATGTAGCACTAGTTGCTGGATTAGAAGTAAATCTTCTAAGTGTTAGTCAATTTACAGACAGAGGTTTTCAAGTTGTTTTCAACAAAGAAGATTGTGCTTTTATTAGCAAAAAGACTGGTGAAATTGCTCTTAAAGGAGTAAGAAAGGGAAGCTTGTTTGTTGCAGACTTAGACTCAACAAATAATGAAGGAGTGTGTTGTTTCTGCACCAAGGCATCAGAAGAGCAAAGCAAACTGTGGCATAAAAAGCTATCTCACTTGAATTTCAAAGTAATCAACACCCTAGTCAAGAAGGAGCTTGTGAGAGACATGCCCAATCTGGAATTTGCTCAACTGTAAGTTTGTGAAGCTTGTCAGAAAGGAAAAATGAAAAGATCAAGTCACAAGTCAAAATCTGTGAATTCTATAAGTGCACCTCTGCAACTTATTCACATGGACTTGTTTGGGCCAGTAAATGTCTTGTCCATTTCAAGGAACAAATATGCCCTTGTCATGGTTGATGATTTTTCAAGATACACTTGGGTTAAGTTCATGTACTCTAAAGATGAAACTCCAAACATTATAATTGAGCACATCAAGAAAATTGAGAAGCAAGCTGAAGGAAAAGTTAGTGTGAAAAGATTGAGGAGTGATAATGGAACAA
Source organism: Apium graveolens (assembly GCF_009905375.1). Lineage (NCBI taxonomy): Eukaryota > Viridiplantae > Streptophyta > Magnoliopsida > Apiales > Apiaceae > Apium > Apium graveolens. The sequence continues at coordinate 305,012,945 of NC_133652.1, forward strand.
AATTCAGAAACTCAACATTAAGTGAATTCTGCAAAAGCAAAGGCATTGTTCAAGAATTTTCAGCAGCTAGAAAACCTCAACAGAATGGAGTAGTTGAGAGAAAAAATAGAACATTAATTGAAGCTTCTAGAACTTTGCTACAAGATGCTCAGTTGCCAACTAGTTTTTGGGAAGAGGCTGTTAATATTGCATGCTACACTCAAAACAGATATCTCATTAACAAAGCTCATGGCAAATCACCTTACTCAATCATGTCTAACAGAAAGCCTACAGTGAAACATCTGCATGTGTTTGGAAGCAAGTGTTATATTCTAAAAGACAACTCTGAATATGTGGGAAAATTTGACTCTAAAGATTTTGAAGCAATTTTTATGGGATATTCATTGGAAAGAACAGCCTACAAAGTTTATGTGATTGATCAAAAGAAAATTATGGAAAGCACAGATGTGACTTTTGATGATGACAAGTGTCCAGGCTTAAAATGCCTTGATGTAAATGATGCTGAAGCCCTTGCATTTGAGAATCTAACCATTGATAGTGATTCTGATGAGGAAGATGAAGTTGTGGCACAGCAAATGACAAATGAAGAGACCTCTGAACAAAATCATAGGAATGAAAGCTCTCTTCAGACACCTGAATTTGATGGCACAAACTCAGGGGGAGAAGGAGAGAATGGCAATGACAGTCATGGTAATACTGAGGAAAATGATGACGACACTAGTCAACAGACACACACCAGAAAGTGGGATATGAGTCATATAGTAGAAGCTATTATTGGTGATCCCTCAGCTGGTGTGAGAACTAGAAGTGCAGCTGCTAATGAATGCCTACATGCATGTTTTCTATCTCAAGTAGAGCCCAAGAAAACTGAAGAAGCCCTATTGGATCCTGACTGGATATGTGCCATGCAGGAGGAGCTGGATCAGTTTGAGAGAAACAAAGTTTGGAAATTAGTCCCTGTACCAAAGAACAGAAGCATAATTGGAACTAAGTGGGTGTACAGGAACAAAATGGATGAAAATGGAATTGTTACTAGAAACAAAGCAAGACTGGTTGCTAAATGCTACTCACAAGAAGAGGGAATTGACTATGATGAGACTTTTGCTCCTGTTGCGAGACTAGAAGTGATAAGAATTTTTCTGGCATTTGCTGCACACTCAAATTTCAAGGTGTATCAAATGGATGTCAAGAGTGCTTTTCTCAATGGTGAATTAGAAGAAGAAGTTTATGTGCAACATCCACCTGGCTTTGAAGATCCAGAATTTCCTAACTTTGTTTACAAATTACTTAAGGCTCTATATGGATTGAAACAGGCACCTAGAGCCTGGTATGACACACTGTTAGAATTTCTACTCAAACATGGTTTTACCAGAGGTACTATTGATAAGACTCTCTTCTACAAGAAGCATGGTGAAGATATGATCCTAGTTCAAATCTATGTGGATGATATCATCTTTGGATCTACAAATGAAAAGCTTTGTCAAAGATTCTCTAGGCTAATGCAGAGTGAGTATGAAATGAGAATGATGGGAGAATTGAGTTACTTCCTTGGCATTCAAGTTAGTCAAAGAAGTGATGGTATTTTCATCAGCCAAACCAAATATGTGAATGACTTATTGAAGAAATTTGGTATGGTGGATAGCTCACCAGCATCTACACCAATGTCTACTGCAACCAAGTTGGGTGAAGACAAGAAAGGCAAGAGTGTGGATATTTCAAGCTATAGAGGGATGATTGGATCATTGTTGTATTTTGACTGCTAGTAGACCAGACATCATGTTTGCTACTTGTCTATGTGCCAGATTTCAAGCCAATCCAAAGGAATCACATTTGATGGCTGTCAAAAGGATTTTCAGATACTTAAAGGGAACTCCAAACTTGGGACTATGGTATCCTAAGGGAACTGGTTTTGAAGCTGTTGGATACACAGATGCAGATTTTACTGGATGCAGGGTTGATAGGAAAAGTACTAGTGGAAGCTGTCAATTTCTTGGTCAAAGACTTGTGTCCTGGTATAGTGAGAAACAACAATCTGTGTCAACCTCCACAGCTGAGGCTGAATATATAGTTGCTGGAAGTTGTTGTGCTCAAGTACTTTGGATTAGAAATCAGCTAATGGACTATGGTCTAGTGTTACACAAAATTCCTATTATGTGTGACAATACTAGTGCCATATCTATATTAGTTAATCCAGTTAATCATTCTAGAACAAAGCACATTGATGTTAGGTACCATTTTATCAGGGAACATGCTGCAAATGGTACCATTGAGCTCATTTTTGTTCCAACAGAGAAACAATTAGCTGACATTTTTACTAAACCTTTGGATGAAGCAACCTTCACTAGACTAGTGAGTGAAATTGGAATGCTCAATTCTTCATCCTAAGGCAAGAACTCAGCTAATGGCTTACAGCAGATTAATTTCTAATAAATCAACCTATTTTGATTTAATTGGAAATTAACTGAAATATGAATTATAAATATTTCAGAGTCCCTGTATATTTATTTTTCTTTAAAAACTCAAAAATTAACTTAGAATATTTCAAATTCTAAGTAAACTGCTTAGTTGTTAATTTACATCTTTAATGTGTAAAATTAACACAGGGCAGAATAACAGTACTCAAAGGTATAGAGAACTGAGTTCTCGATAAGTCAAAATGACTTATCGACAAGTCATTATAGAGTTCTCGAGTGAGTCCTCGATAAGTCTATTTACAGACTTCTCGAATGACTTCTCGATAAGCTCTATTATGACTTATCGATAAGACAATGTAAAGTTCTCTAATAGTGTTAATTCACAGAGTTCTCGACAAGGATATTTTGAGACTTATCAATAACTCAGAACTAAAATAATTTAATTCAATGAATTATTTTAGACAAATACTTTTAGAAAATTTATTCTTATTTCAATTTGATTCAATTCAAATAAATTAGAATCATTTTTAGTCCATTTTCGGACAAACTGGGCATTTATCAGATTTTTCGATAAATCATTTCTTAGCTCTCGAAAAGAATTAATAAAATAACTTATCAAATGTACTTCTTTCAAATTCAAAAGTTACTTCTCGATAAGTTTAAAATCAAACGTTTATTTGACTTCTCGATAAGTATTTTACTTTTTCTATAAATACCCAGACTTCTCCATTAATCTTAACTTGGAATTTCTCAAAATTCTAAGTAAACTGAATATTTATTACATCATATCTTCAGTATATGAACTTAATAAATAAAAGATCAAAAGAAGCAAAAAGTATGAAAAACTGAACATAATTTATGAATGATTTCTTGCTTACGTGGAAATATGTTAGTCCAATGTTAGTAGACTAGTACATTATTTGTGTTGTTTTGAGTATGCTGATAGTGATAATTTTATCTGATTGCTTGCTGATAGGGAGAGTTACTTTTTGTGTAGGGAGTACGTGCTTATTTGTATGGGGAATAGTTATTCTTTAAAATAAACTAATATTCTTGAGTACTTGCATGGGGAATAGTCACTAGTCATTTCTAGCTGTCTAGTAGGCTTATGTGATTATTACTCCTATTATCCGGGCAATTCAAGAGTCTCTTGGTTTCTATCTTTACTCCCTCTATAAATTAAAACGCTTCACTCTTTATCACTCATCACTCTCCTACTCTTAACAAACATCAAATTTCAAACTCACTTTCTGTTCATCTCTATTTCTCTTTCATTCAAATGGATGCCCCAGTCTTCTACAGACTTGTTAATGGAGCTTATCAACCGGTCCATCATTTGGATGATGATCTAGTGTATTTTGATCCTTTCGGACTTCATGTCCGCCTCAAGGGGGTTGTTTACATCCCCTTTGATATTCTACTTGAGGTCTTTTACGAACTCTCGTGGGATGATCAAATCGAAATTCTTTTCTTTGAGATGGAAGCCTCTTTCAAGCAGGAGAGACGAGCCAGGGTGGCTGAGCAGCAACGCCTTGCTGCTTTGGAGTTGCAGGAGAGGATCATCTCTCTTACACACTTCATGTCCAGGGCTTACCAGCGCAGGGCAAGGAGGTTGGAGGCCGAGAAGAAGGAGTCTGAATTATAGTAGTCAGGATTAGGATTTACTCGTTAAATCTATGTCTTAATGTACTATGTTTCCATATTTAATGAAAGTTCTGATTCTTGTCTTGAAATCTCTTGTTTGTGTAATAATTACTATGTGCTTATATCTATATTAAATTTTGTCTTCTCTGCAATAATGCTTGCAACTAAAATATCTTACAATGTATTTGTCTAATGAAACTCCAAAGAGATACAGTTGTTCAATGCATTTCAGGTCTAATACAAGACATCAACAGGGAATTCAAATAATTAATTCACAGGTATTAGTGCTAAAACTGCAGCTAAAACACCTCAAAACCAAACTGTGGTTTACCTAAGCACAGCAACACAAACACAAACTCAAACACAATCCCACTCAGGTGACTCTCAAAAGCCACCTGTTTTATAAAAGGACAGCAATTTCTTGATGACCTTCAGATTGATTCGGTTGATTGAGAAAAGAATCCACCAAACATGAAAGTTTATCAGTTTACAGAATATTTCATGAATGTTTCTCTTGCACCTTCATGTGCACAAACAGTCTTCACAGACTGAAAGGTTTGAGGATAGTACTCCAGAGGGGGAGCTATCTAAATCCTCTCCAATTCAATTGGAGGTTCCTCAAGAAGGAACAACTCCCCTCATAACTCTAGCAGAAGCTGTCTCAGCAGTCAAAGCTAGAAGAACAATTGCCTATGACAATGTCATAAGAAGGGCAATCTTATCATATTTATGTGACAGTGCTCTGCAAGGTGCACAAAGGTTTGAGGCTGGTGTACATGACAGTAACCCAGTCAAATCCTCTCCAATTCTAATGGAGGTTCCCACTATAAGTGGAGGACAACACACTGTCACAACCACAGAGCAATCTGTGAGTCAAATTGTGACCCCAGTCATAGATGTTAATGCACTCATTTTTCTGGTTAAATGAGTATGATTAGCCCTATATGGTCTTCCTCTAATCATATGATCACAGATTACCTCTTCTCAGCCACCTCTTATTTCTGTAGGTCAAACAACATTTGAGCCTTTCATGTGAGGATAAGAGAAAAGACTGGGTGAAAAACATAGAATAAGAGAGGCAGGATCCTTGTTGGCAAAAGGAGAGGTAGATGAATGTATGGATTTAGTAATCCTTGTGAAGGAACTCTGACTCTCAAAAGTCATGAGACTAGTGCAGTGAGATTTTCTGAGACTACTTATTCAAAAAAACAGAGAGTTTAGGACTTTTATCACTAACAGACCTTTTCTGCAGATCTAAGTGAAACTTCTATTTTTTAAAACTTATCACCGTGAATCTCAATGAAGCTTGAAGCTGCAGACAGTGCTCCAAATGGACAATGACAGCAGCTTGAACAATGTACATTTAGATGGATCTTTCTTCCTAGAGATAATGTCAAAAAGGGGGAGAATATATCTAAATGCCAAAACAGCTAATGGATGTTGAATAAATCTAAATGCAACTCAACAAAAGAAGACCTGATGGGAAGATTGGTTTTGGTTTTTGCATTTGGATAAAGTTTTGACATCATCAATCAGAACTTGTGCATAATTTCATAATGAACAAGTTGGGGGAGATTGTAATATATAATAGATGATGTCAAAGATTACTGGAGCTAATAATATCATCAACATCTATGATCTGAGTATATCAGAAGATCAGAAGAGTTGAAGGCAGCAGGCAAGAGCAGAATATCAAAGGATGGAAGATTTCTGAATATAAAAGCTGGCTCTTTATCAAGATACAGGATAGGGATGTTAGCTAGTTATCCTAAGCCAGATTTGCTGAAAATAATAGAGGCTCTAACTAACACCCCCATCTTAGAAGAATTGGAAATACTTGTGCAATTAAGAACATAATTGAGAAAGAATCATACAGCTCAGTCTTTACTTAATTATGTAAACTGTCAAATATTCATTGTACAAGTGTTGTATCAGCTTTTGTATTGTTTTATTTTCATTCTTTAACTTGGGGTTAGTCTTGTTAACATGCATGAATTTGTGATAAGCAATCTTCTCACAAATTGGGGGAGATTGTTGTGCAAGACATGCCTGTATCATAACAAGACTAAGTCATACCGACAACCCTAAGATTAGTTGTATTGTAACCTTAATCTGTAATTCATACTTGTACCACTTAATGTCTGTAAAATGTAAATGGAGCAGACTATAGCATTTTTCTCTAAACAGTGTCAAGCCTAAGAATTCTATCTGGAAGAAGATCAAGAAGATCATGCCTCAGAAGAATTATGAAGAAGCTTGGAGTTGAATAATTTTGTTTGGTGAAAAACATTCTAAGTCAAGATCTCTACAAGTCACATAATTAGTGTTATAGAGAAGTCATTCGAGTACTCAGAAAGACCTATCGAGAACTCAGGAATTGTCTATCGAGAACTCAGGAAATGCTATTGGAGATATCGATAAGTCAAATACCTATTCGAGAACTCGGAGATATCGACAAGTGTACATTCATTAGAGAACTCTGAGTTATCGATAAGCCAAAGTCCATTAGAGAACTCTGAGTTATCGATGAACCAAAATTCACTAGAGAACTCAGAGTTGTCGATAAGTCAAGTCAACAATGAAGTTTCAGAGATATCGTCAAGCCAACATGCCTATCGAGATGTCGAGTTCTCTACAGCTTAATTGGAGATCTCGAAGTGAAGAAATTTCTCTAAGTGGAGAATTGCAGAACAATTTAATATCCAAGGTTGCAAATCAACAAATAATTCACATAGCTGGATTGACAAGTCTACAAAAAGCAGCTTGAGAGATGTGCAAGATCAATGACAAAGATTAACTGACAGAGGAGATTAAAGTAATCACGGGATGCTAAAGATATGCTAAGCCAGAAATGGAAGATTTGTTTTTTATAAATAGAAATGACAAGTGACAGTTTAGAAAAGCTAATAGCATGTTTATTATCCACTGTGTAAACTGGCAGTTAACTGAGTTATAAAGTTAACACTGGTCCTCTAGTTAAGTAGAACAATCAAGATAGAAAATCTAGTATTCTCTCTCAAGAAAGAAGCTAAGTTCTAAAACAAGAACTTAGAGATTTTGTAGCAAAACACTGCTTGATTTTTAATATAAAATTAAGTGAGTTTTGAAGATCTTTGTTCTACATATTTGCATTGTTATTTATGTTTAACATCTACTCCACAAAATCATTGATAACAATCAACTGCTAAACTCAGAGCAAAACCAAAAAGTAAACATTTAAGCTAAAACACATTCACCCCCCCTCTGTGTTGTATTCATATCTAACATGCTAATTTCTAGGATTCGTGAGCTTCGAGGCTCGATTTGACTGCTCTTGTGTTTCGTGACTCACTCTGCCTTAACACGATGCCTACGTACTTTGCTGTATGCCAAGGATCAAGTTAAAAATGTAGTTTTGATTTGTGGGGTGAGACCCCTTATATAGGCATGGAATGCCTTGGAATTAGGTTAGGGTTAATAGACTTGGTGGACAAGTCTCAAATTTAGAGTGGACTTTGGAGTCCTATAATGCAGGAAATTGAATCCTTATCCCATAAGATTTCTTGGAGGCCAACTCCTAGGAATTGTGTCCTTATTTGGACTTTAATTGTCAGTTTATTTATCCCATATTAATTAATTACGAAATTAATTAATACTTAGGGTTTTGGGTCCTTTATAATGGGCTTTATTGTCGGCCCTATCTAGGCATAATTAATGCGATATTAATTGCGCAACCAGGGTTTATTTTTCTCTCTATTACTGCTCGAGTTTTCGTGGAAGTTATAATGGTCTTTTCGTGACTTGGGGTACTTTTGGCCCTTTTCGGGTATCGGCCCTTCATGGGTATCACCTTTTTATCGTAAAGTGTGGAGCGACCTACATGTTTACAACAACTTATATAGTGTGAGTATACATACTTGAGGCCTTTGCACATGCTAATTGGATAGTGTTTAACACTAAACGGTCTTAATCGGGACTAAAAAGCGAGCGTTTATCACCCTTTAACCTTCATCAAGGTTAATTACAGGGTGAAAGCTTCCAACATGCCCAACTCGGGGCTAATCGGCCCTAATCGGGGCTAATTTCCATGCACAAGCTACAGTAAAACCTCTATAAATTAATATAGTTGGGACCGGAGAATTCTATTAATTTAGAGAGGTATTAATTAATCGATAAATTAATAATTATTAATTTATAGAGAATTTTCGATAGCAAACAAAATTAACTTTTGCAGTCGCGACGTGGACGACAAATGTAAAACAAGAGTCAATAGCAAGGTTCTTTCAATATTGCAAAATTCATTCCATAGATGAAGTTTCGAGCAATTTAAATGAACATACAACTCCGGAAGAATACATTCATGAACTTGAGGTGATGATTAAGGATCTAGGTTATCGTAATAAAATGGATGTTAATAACTTCTTAGATTATCCGGGTGAAAATGAATCATGTTCCGAGGTCCAGAGTATAGAAGAGATTGCAAACACCATCCTTGAAAATAGTGTTGAAGATGATCTTGAAGACGATACAACACCGTTGGAGCCGGTTACACGTAAAGAAGCACTCAAGGCATCAAAAATGCTTAATAACTTTTTGATGCAACATAAAAGCACCACACCCGAGCTTTTGGATGCAATAAGGAAGATTAGGGATGAGCTTCATGTTGATTTAAATTATATGAAAAAGCAAACTACAATTGAATCATATTTTACAAAGATGTAATAGCTATATTTTTATGAATATAAGGGAATTATTAATTTATAGTTTTATTGGGACCATATTTTTATACAGGGTTTTCAAAAAAAATATTATCTTATTATCTTATCGAAATTGATCATTTTTTGAACTGGCCCAAGTTGGGACCGGACAAAATTATTAATTTAGAGAGATTATTAATTAATCGAGTATTAATTTACAGAGGTTTTACTGTACTAAGTAGGCTTAAAAGAGCCTAATTTTAAGATAGAATGTACTAATTGGCTTTAATCGGGGCTAATATGCCCTAATCGGGGATAATTTGTCTTAATCATGACTAATTAGCCTGTATAAGACACTAATTATCCCTAATTCACACTAATCACGTGAGTGAATATGATAAACAACCCTAATTGGGGCTTATTGCATCACATGAGTCACTAATTCCCCATAATTATGTGTAATATACAGTTATCGACCCTAATCGGGGCTAAATCTCGCTAATCGGTCCTAATCGGGCTTAATCTTAAAATTCTGAAAATTTAAAAACTTTCGATTTTTTTCTATTTTTCCCTATTTTCGCAAAAAAAATCAAAAAAAAAATCACAGGGGGGTCGCCGGGACTCTATAGGACCTCCTGCAGGGCAACATGTAGGAAGCCCTGCTCGGCCAAAAGGCCCTTCTTGGGGGCTGGTCGGCCAGGGGCAGGAGCTCCTGTCCCCTGCTGACCAGGGGTCTTTGCTTCAAATTTTGTTGTTGTTGTTGTTGTTGTTGTTGTTGTTGTTGCAGAACCTTCTATCCGGACTTAAGCCCTTCGTGTATTCTGCTAGGCTCTTCTTACTCTTGGTTATCCATGGAATTAATCTCATGGTGATCCTAGAGTTCCTTGTGGTCTTGCTACCCTTGTTTCAGCGAACGTTCTGTACTCATTTTATCGAACGTTCTGTACTCGCTCTACTAAACGTTATGTGCTCCATTGAACTTGTTCCATAAGAAGTCCTATACTCCATTGAACTTGTTCAATCTTGCTTATAGGATTTTCTGTACTCCAACGAATTCGTTCTCGTAGACGTTATAGTCTTCACGAAACTTATTTCCGTTGAGAGCTATCCTTTTCAGGAAATTTCCAAACGACTTCATAGGAGGGTCTCTGGAACAACTTTAGAAGACCTCAGGGATCTCCTACAGATGCTCTTGGCCGGCCTCAAGGCTCTGTTTGTGTCCTGGTCAGCCAGGCTTGCTCTTAGTGGACCTTGGGACCACTCTCAGGGTGGTCTGGTCGGCCGGGAGGAGAAGTTCTCCGAACTTGCTACGGTGAACGCTTTACTCTTCACGAAACTTATTTTCGTGAACCCTCTGGGCTTCACGAAGCTTGTTCCCATTGACGTTCTGATCTTTATAGAACTCGTTCTCGTGGACGCCCTAGTTTTCGCGAAACTTATTTCCGTTGGAGGATAACCCCTTTTAGGAATTCACACAAAATTTCACAAGAGGGCCACCGAAACAACCTCAGAAGGCCTTAGGGCTCTTCTACAGAGGCTCCTGGTCGGCCATAAAGCTTCATTTGTTGTCTGGTCGGCCAAGCTTGGTCTTAATGGACCTCAGGGCTCTCCTATAGAGGCTCCTGGTAGGCCATAAGGCCTCATTTGTTGGTTGGTCGGCCAGGCCTGGTCTTAATGGACCTTGGGGCCCTCCGAGCTCTCCTATAGAGGCTCCTGGTTGGCCATAAGGCCTCATTTGTTGGCTGGTCGGCCATACCTGGTCTTAATAGACCTCGGGAGTCTCCTGCAGGGTAGCCTGATCCGTTATAAGGGGAACATTCTGTTCTCGTACTCATGAGTATTCTGGCCTTCATGAAACTTGTTCAGCTGAAAAGCTAATCTTGTTCTAATTTTTTATAAACTTTTCAAATCATGGTGATCAATGTAATCAACCCTTAACTAAGTCTAATAACTTATATTTAGTCCCAACCAGGCTTTTCTCGGAGGATTGATACGATAAGCGGTATCCTGCATCGCTTTCTTCGTTTATTATATCGTCATTTCTAATTTTTTGATCATTTTTCTCCACCATTCCCAGTGTTCTTTCGAGAGGTACGTGGTAACACAAACCAGACACAGTTACGACCTGCTGTAACAGGTAGCTCTTTTTCTATAAAAGAAGATGAGAAGTGTTCATTTTCATTCACACTTTCATTTCTCAACTTCTCAAATTCTCAAACTCTCTCAAGCCTTTCAGAAGCTCCCAACTCTTCTCAAGCTTTTCAAGGATGTCTCAAGGTCAACGACCTAACAAATCTTCTTTCTCCACTAAGGAAGATATGCACAAGAGGGCTACTATCCGCTCTCTGCAAGGTATAGCTTTTATTTCTCCTTTCTCTCTTAACTGTTGTTCTAACAATCTGAAGAGCATGCTGGATGAAAGGGCGGGCGAGTACCCAAGTACTGTCCATTTTGATGCGTTCCCACACAGAAGTGTGCTCCGTGAGGGGGATGTTGAAGATATTCGGTCGAGTTACTCTTGGCCCAAATGTTTAGAGATTCGTAAAGCTAAGCCTAGAGAGAGGGCTTGCAAACTCAATCCCCAGAGACTATTTGTGTACAAGGCAACCCAGAAGTCCGGGCTAAGGTTTCCCCTGCACCCCTTTATTCCGAGGCTTCTGGACGAGCTCGAGATTTATCTTTGTCATTTTTACCCCCAACGGGTGGGCTTTTATCATTCTCTTCATAGTGAAGTGCTATAAATTGGGCATCCCATTGAGCGTAACAATGTTCATAAGCATCTTCATGATGAAAGTTTCTCCTCTGAACAGACCTGGTTGGGTCGTGATACAACATAAAGCTCATGTTCCTCATATAGTGAACACTAGTTCTCGTCATGACTCAAACCACAACTGGAATAAGAAGTTTGTGGTCTTAGAATGGAAGGGTGGAGACTAGGGGGCGTACTTTAGGCGTGACTTCGGCAGTTCAGTTGACAATTCTCATTACATTCTCAACCTTTCAGATGCTGAGCTTCTTGCCCTCGACCTCCTTATTGATGATGACAGGAGAACCCCTTATTGGGAATTCGTAACAGAAACCAAGCTCGTTGAGGTTGGCATTAGCAGCCTCGCTATAAAGGGTATTTATTTTTATTCTATTTCAACTTTGTACAAGTTTATTCTTATATTTGTCTTCTTTTCATCTCATTTCAGCTGCTGAGGCTCTTGGTACCAAGGTCAACAAGAGCGATGTGGTCACAGGAAGGATGGCTCGGGATGCATCCAGAAAGGCCAACCGTGTCCTTAAGATTCCTGCTTTCCTTGAAGCATATGGATCTAGCCAGAAGAGGACCAAAGACTTCGATGGGAGTGCAAGGATCCCTTGGGAACCTTCTTGGGGTATCTCCACCAATGACTCAGTGTTCGGCAGTTCGGGTCAAGCCCTCGAGTGGTCGAGGAACTGTGTTACTCCTCCCGACCTTCTGATTGTCTCCTCTGGGGAGAAACTACTTGAGGCCGAGATGTTGGGGGCTCATGCCTTGTATCAGGTACACTTCAACTTTTATAAACTTTCGTTTAAGTGCACTTCTTTTAGAACTTGAAGAAATTTCATAGGAATCACCCTTACAGGGGGTCCTGCTCGGCCAAGGCTGGTCGGCGTAGGCCTTGTGTTTAGGGGCTCAGCCCTTTTGACTTAAACTTTTTGTAACTCCTCTTTATGTTCTCCCTGTCAGGCCAATGCTTACTTCGCTGTGTCCTCCACTCAGAGCATAAAGATGAGAAGCGACTACGCAACACTGCAGACCTCAATGAATAAGATGAAGATCTCTTTGGATGAGTGGGATTTCAAAGCTCATGAAGCAGAGGGCAAGATTGCATCCTTAGAGAGGAAGTGCGCTAAAGTAGAGGAGAAAAGGAAGAAGGAATGGAAAGACCTTGTGGACTCATACCATAGATCCTCGTCATTCATTATGATGATGGATGAGAACGACGATGAGATGCGCCATGTTAACCTGGCCATAGATTGGAAGAAGACTATCAAAGATGTTCATAGCATGTATCCAGACGTGGTTGACCCGAGTCTCATCCATTTCCCCTGGTAGTTACCTGTTATGGATCCCTTCGAGCATGCCTTCGGGTCTGTACCCGAGACTCCCTGTATGCGGTCTCAGTCTAGTTCCATTCGCGAGGATTCCGGTTCTAAGGGTAAGGCCCCTTTGGGTAGTCCCAGCTCCAAAGCAGCCCTTTACGGGAAGATCAGGGAGCCGATTGCAGGAAGCAGCAACTCCTCCTCCGAGGCTAGTTTGGATAAGGAAGAGGATGGGGGAGGAAGATGGTCAGGGAGCGGGGAATGGTGAGGAAGAGGAGAGCTCTTCTGACGAGTGAATGATATGGCCTTGCATGGCTTTGATTGCCGCATGTGGCTGTATTTTCACACTTTATTTATTCAGATTATATTGGCTTGTATTCAATTGGTCCTTCGAGATTTGGCTTATGATCCTTTGGGATCTTTATCTATGCATTATGTTTGATTTTATTTCATACTTTTATTTTATTTTCATCATTTGGTCCTTCCGGACTTGCATTCTTTAGATGCTCGTACTTAAATAAATTGGCAGACAAGATGATAGAAATAAACTTGCATAAATAGATAATATCTCTGAGATATGGGTTCATCCCTTACATAAGATGGTTTCATTGACCTTATTCATAAACTTAATACTAAGTACTAGGAATATATCACAAACTTCCTAAACATAATAAACCTTCAGGTTTGAAGTGTGCCAAGTGCAGGGCACTTCATCACCATTCAGGGTCTCAACCTTGTAGGATCCTCGTCCTAATATCTTCTTGACCTTATAAGGCTCTTCCCAATTAGGGGCTAGTTTTCCTCTCTCCCCGACTCTCGATGCCTCAATCTTCCTTAGAACCAAGTCTCATTGCTGAAAGAAACTATCTTTAACCCTTCTGTTATAATAGAGGGAGGCTCTTTATTGATGCTCTATATTGCGGGCGTTGGCTTCATCTCTGACCTCGTCAATAAGATCGAGAGAAAGCCTCAAAGCTTCGATCCTAGGTGATCCATGGGTGATCTCGAGGGGCACCACAACCTTGGCTCCGTAAGTTAGCATAAATGGGGTAGCTTCAGTAGTCACCTTGCAGGTGGTGCAATATGTCCATAGTGTAGGCAGCAACTCATCTGCCCAAGTGTTCCTTGAGTGTTCTACCCTTTTCTTAAGTCCATCAAGGATGATTCTATAAGCAACTTCCGCCTGCCCGTTTACTTGTGGGTGTTCAACCGAGGTGAAGCGAAGCTCTATGTTGTTATCAACGTAATACTCTCTGAATTCTGCATTATCAAATTGTAGCCCATTATCCATGACAAGGATACGTGGGATCCCAAATCAGCATATCACATTCTCCCAGAAGAATTGGGCAATTTGTTAATGTTTATCTTGGCTAGTGCCTTAGCCTCAATCCAATTTGTGAAGTAGTCTATGGCTACCACAGTAAACTTCCTCTGTCCCGATGTTACAGGAAATGGTACGAGTATATCCATTCCCCACATCATAAAAGAGATGGGTGTGCTGATAGATGTAAGCCTCTCTGGGGGGTTGTCATACTATTGGAGTGTGCCTCTGACATCTGTCGCATTTCTTCACGTAAGCCTTTGCATCGGCTAGCATAGTAGGCCAGTGAAATCCCAATCGAGTTATCTTGTGAGAGAGGGCCCCTCCCCCCAAGTGTCATCCACAAATCCCTTCATGGGATTCTTTAAGCGCCCCATTTGCTTTAAGAGGTCTTAAGAACTTCAGGTATGGGATAATAAATGACCTTTTATAGAGAAGACCTTCAATCAATGAATATCTCAATGCTCTCACCGACAGCTTGCGTGCCTCCTGGGCATCGTCGGGGAGCCACCCAGTCTCTAGGTGGGTTTTAATCGGGTCCATCTAACAACTTGCCACACCAAACGGTGCTATCAGATTTATTACATGTATAGTATGGGTCTTCAAGACCTGGAAGTAGATACTTCTCGGGTAGTTCTCGATTTCGGACGAAGCGAACTGGGATAGGGCATCTACCGTAGTGTTCTCCTCTCTCGGAACATGTTTTGCGTACCATTCATCAAACTGAGTCAAATTTGAGGCTTGTACTTGATGTCAAATTCTCCTAACTCAATTGTCCACTTGATGAGCCTTCCACTGGTCTTCGGGCTATGAAGAATGTTCCTCAAGGGTTGGTCTGTCAGGACTTCGATCTTGTGAGCCTAGATGTACGATCTCAACTTCCTCGAGGCTGTGATGAGGGCAAGTGCAAACTTTTCTGTGGTGGAGTAGTTCTATTATGCTCCTTGGAGCACCTTGCTTACATAGTATACAGGCTTCTGGAGTTTCTGTTCTTCCTTTATGAGGACTGCATTCACAGCTTGCTCAGATACCGCTAGGTACAGATAAAGGGTATCCTCTAGACTTGGTTTGGCCAGCAACGGGGCTTCAGTCATGTATTTCTTTAGCTGTTCAAAGGCCTCTTGGCTCTCAGCTGGCCATTCATAATTCTTCACTTTCTTAAGGGTTTTGAAAAAGGGCAGGCATTTGTTCCCAAACTTGGAGATGAACCTACCTAGAGCTGCGATTTTCCTTGTCAGCTTCTGAACATCCTTAATGGAGCGTGGTGGCTCAATGTCTAGGATGGATTTGATCTTGTCGGGGTTGGCCTCTATTCTCCTTTTAGAGACCATATGTCCCAAAAAATTTCCAGACCCAACACCAAAAGCACACTTGGTGGGGTTTAATATCATCTTGTGGTGCCTCAGCACTTCAAATGCCTCTCCGAGGTGACTAATATGATTGGTCTTGCTTAGACTTTTGACCAACATATCATCAACATAGACCTCCATGGTCTTCCCAATTAGATGAGCAAATATCTTATTTACCAACCTTTGGTAAGTAGCTCCTGCATTCTTAAGTCCAAAATCTATAACAAGATAACAAAACACACCAAAGTCAGTTATGGAAGATACCTTGAAGGTGTCATCCTTCATTTTAATCTGATTGTAACCACTGAAGCCATCCATAAAACTTAGAATCTCGTGTCCGACGGTGGCATCGATCAGGGTATTAATCCTTGGTAGGGGTAGCAGTCCTTGGGACAAGCATCATTCAAGTCAGTGAAGTCGATGCACATCCTCCGTTTCCCATTGGCCTTCTTAACCATTACAGGGTTGGCCAACCACTCAGGGAACTGCACTTCCTCAATGAATCCAACTTCTAGGATCTTCTCGACCTCCTTTTTAATGGCTTCCAGCCTATCAGGGGCATAATTTCTCTTCTTCTGCTTCACAACCTTTCGAGTTAGGTCAACGTTCAGCTTATGAGTTATAAGGTTCGGGTCAATCCCGGGCATATCAACTGTTGTCCAAGCAAACACATCATTGTTCTTTTACAGGAAAGTTATCAATTGGCCCTTCAAGGGCTTATTCAGAGATGCTCCAATACATGTGACCTTCTCCGGGTCTAAGGAGTCTAGGGGAATTGGGACAAAGTACTCTGCTAGCTTCCCTCAAAATTTGTCATTCTCACGAACATTGTTAGGGAGAAAACACGCGCTAAAATTACACGCAAGTATACGTGTTCGTAAGTAGTATAAGATATAAATCAGATTCGTACCCACAGAGACTCTTTTTAGTTAACTTAAGATTATGCACTTATGTAACAATGGTATGACTATCGCTCAATGCTAAGACAATAACAAGTTGAGATGTTTATAACTAAGATTAAACTAACATGCAATTAACTAAGAATAAAAGTGACTGAATTAACTATATGAGACAAACATAGGATTCCAACTTCATTAAATACTTTATTCAAAGTCATTATTCTTAACCTTAGCATGCAATGGTGATGACAACTAATCAGATAACACGAAACTAGTAAACGCCAACTTTCATTGTACGAATACCCTACTACTAGACATCCACAAAAGAGATAAAAGCTGAATAGACACCAATTATGTTGAGACCCTATATGTCTACAGAATTTGACAACATAAAGGTTTAATGAACAAGTTATCTATCGTGATTACATAGGGCAAGTAAGATGGTTAAAATTACCTACGAATCATGCATAACAATTATACATGAACCTATGGTAGCATGGCAAGTTCTAAATCTCTATATTCATTGTCGCTTCAATAGAGATGAATAAACTATCTTATATGTTCGCGACACACATAAGACGAATACGCACAACCAATACTAGGATATCATACAATCACCACACACTTAGGTATCAAAATAATTAACTATAGAAATCCATAAGTAAATCCGTTAGAACCCCGTGATAACGATTAGTTCATAACCGAACTCATCGTCACCATGGGTTCCAATGAAAGCATGGTAAATAACTAAGATAAACTAGGTCTGAAATAACTGAATATTAATAACAAAGTATGTTAACAAGAGTATTAGGTTCAAACAACAAAGAAAACAAGCATCCAAGATTACAACTTAAGCAAAGAATCACAAGTAAGAACAAGATCCTTTTCTCTTTCGTTGTATTGTGCTATTAGGTCTTCTTGCTGCTATCTCCTTGCTCTTCTATATAAAAAATGTCTTTTAAAAGTCTTTAAATACCAGCCCAATAGATCAGGAGTCCAGCAAATCAATCTTATAATAGAATCAGGATTCCTGAAATTCGACATAGCGCGACCGCCCTCAAATCCAGCGCGACCGCCCTGAGTTTCTGACAAATGGGCGCGACCGCTCCCAAGACTAGCGCGACCGCCGTGACTTGCTGGAAATTCTAATTTTTCTTGTTTCCTTGACTTAAATTGCTGGTTTATTTCCTGCTAACTCTCGAGGCTCCATCCTAACACCCTTTAGCATAGAAATAATGTAAAATCTATTCCTTCTTCCAAATATACCCTGAAATGTAATACACTACAAAAACACATCAGAAACACAAATAACTTGAGTACAAAACACCAATTCGAGTTACGAAGCGGTCTAAGTGGATATAAATGCCACTTATCAGACATCCATGTATTCTATAGGGAGGATCTGCCCCCCCCCCCGGTTCCATCGGGCCTAGGTGCTGCAACATAGCAACTGCGGGCCATTTTTTGATCTCCTTTCAATTCTCCAACACCGTTCCTAGTTGGGAACTTCAGTACCATGTGGTAGGTTGAGGCACGGCCTTAAACGCATTGATCCCTGTTCTATCCATAATGGCATTGTAAGTTGAGGCTGCCTTAACAACCTGAAAGTTCAACATCTATGTGGCCTCCCTGGGCTCTTCCCCTATAGTTACGGGAAGTTGTATTGCTCCTTCGAATCTACATTCCACGTGGTTAAACCCGTAGATGGGCGCATCAGATGGAGTTAGCTGAGAATCTTTATAGCTCATCCTTATGAATGTGTCATGGAAAAGAATATCCACAAAAGCTCCATTATCAACTAGGACCCTCATAACAGGACAATTTTCAATGACCGGAGTGATAACCAGAGGATTATCCTGAGGAAATTTCAAACCTTCAAGGTCTGGGTCACCAAATTCAAGCGTCATATATGACTTAGAACGCTTAAATGGTGTTCCAACTATGCTCATCACCTCTCTCGCATAAGCTTTTTGAGAGTTCCTTGTAGTCCCAGCTGTTATAGGACCTCTTGAGATCATATTAATTACTGGCCCTCGAGGCTGTGGGTTGCGATTTCTGTCATTACCCCTTCGATCGTCATCTCTTCGGTCATTGTCTCTTTTTAGCCTCCAGCCTCTTCACCCTTGGTGAAACGCCCGAATTTTCCCCTTCGGGTCGAATACTCAATCTCATCCTTTAGTTGCCTACAATCATCAGTATCATGACCAACGTCTTTGTGGAACCTGCAGTATCGACTCTTGTCTCTTTTCTCGGGGTCTCCCCTTAGTGGCTTCGGCCATTTGAACTCTTTGTCCTTCTCAATTTTCATAAGGATTTGGCTCCTTGGAGCGTTCAACCTTGCATATTCAGTGAACCTTGGTTGGTGATTCTTCTTAAAAGAGGAAGAGTCAGAGCTTTTGCCAATTCGAGGATACTTGTCATTGGCATCATACTCCTAATCCGTCTTCCGCTTCTTGTTTCCAATAGGTTCATTACTCACAGTTGTCTTCTTTATACTTTCCTCCACCTTGATATACTTCCCGGCCCTATCCTGGAGCTGCAGCATGCTTTCAGGAGGGCGTTTGGCCAGGGACATCTTAAAGAACTCGTCTCTAGTCCCTTGTTATAGGGCTATCATAACTACCTTATCGTCAAGATCAGGGACCTTCAATGCCTCCTTTGTGAATCGGTTCAGGTAGTCTCTCAGGGACTTATTTGCTCCTTGGACTATGCCCATGAGGGAAGCCGAACTCTTCTCGTGTACTCTGCCACTAATAAATTGCTTGAAAAAAGCTTGGCTCAAGTCCTTAAAGGATCCAATAGAGTTTGGGGGCAGACGGCTATACCACCTTTGAGCCATACCCGATAGGGTTTGAGGAAAGGCCCAACACTTAATAGCGGCGTTCACATATTGTAGCAACAAGGAGTTAGAGAACATCCTGACATGATTAGCAGGGTCTCCAATACCATCGTATGATTTGATGGTGGGCATCTTGAACTTCCTTGAGATGTGGGCGTTCATTATCTCGTCAGTGAATGGTGGGTTTGGATGGTCAGGATCTCCTAGGGGCATCAAATTACTTGGATCGGCTCTTGGGGCAACACCCCTTCTTTGTATTGTACCATCCAGGTCTATGATTGGAGGAAGATCTCTTTGCCTCGCAGCAAGTGAAGGTCTTGGGGTTAGGTGCGCCTCCAGGTCGCGCTTCAGCCATTGGATCTCAACTTTATGAGCCCTGATCCTCTCCTGGACATCTTGGTGATTGGACCCTTAAGTGCTCCTAGGCCGTTGATCGGTACTAGGCATCGGCTCTTTACCAGCACGCCTCCTCCTTGGAGCAACCTCGTCGTTCGATGATTCGGAATCTCTATCAAAATAGGGTTCAGAGAATTCTCGATCCTCTGGAATAGGATCCAATCCATGTATGTATTGGGGCGTCTGCCCTTGTGCTTTGCTCCGATTAGAGTGTCCACTTCCTCCAGCCTCGGGGTATAGAGGAATCTAATAAGGGGGTTAGTGGTTACAATCGTAGAGTACTCATACCCATGGAGCCTAAACCCTAATTTCATCTAGGATTTAGGGACTTTAGGCCCTAAACCCTAGGAACCGGACTTTATTTTCTTATAGTATAATAATTTAGAATTTTTTTTAATATTTTAGGGTTCATTATTCCCCAAATTGGATGTTGTGGAATAAAAACTAGAGTGCGTTAGTAATTAATACTAGGGTTTGTGAGCTTCGAGCTTTAATGGTTGCTCTCGCATTCGGGACTATCGATCCTTGCAAGATGCCTATGTATCTCTGTGTAGTAGAGAATCAAGTCAAAAATATAGTTATAGGTTGAGGGGTAGAGCCCTTTATATAGAGGTGAGTCTAGGGTTAGACTTGTGCTAGGAGACTTGGTGGACAAGTCTACAATTTAGATGGTGATTAGGAGTCTTATAAGGGAAGGAACTCCAAAACCTTCTGTATTGGACACATGTCTCTGCTCTTCCAGCCGTATTGGGCCTAGTCCGTGAACATCCGGTGTTCGTGGACCTTGATGACCTCTGTTGGTGGGCCTTGACTATATGGGTCGTCTTGGGTCTGCTATGAGCTCGGATCAGACAGACCTGTACTGGACTTCAGACAAGAAGCCAAATTGTAATCAATACGACATTTAATGTGTCTTTAGGATGTGTTTTCTATCCATATCATTGGGGTTTAGAAGCATTTAAATGAATTTGTTATAATAAGGAACGGGTTAGGGTTTAGGGCCTTTCGGCCCTAAACCATGGAGCGCAAACCCTAATTTTATGCCTTAAACCCTAGGAATCGGACTTTAATTTAAATCTTAAACTGAATGTTTATTGTAATGTGATTCTAGGTGGCTTTATGGTTATTCCTACACTACTACGATTGGTCGTACCCTCCCTGTTACTCAGACACTCTTGGATGGGGTTAGACCATCTCAGTTCATATGAGAGTCTTACTCTCTTGATGTCATTGTTGATCTTCCAGCTTATTGCTTGTATGTTGAGCGTATTTGGCGATATTGTGGGCCTTTGATATGTATGTAGCTAGATAATTTGGGCTCATACAGACTCTTCATGTTGATATTGTGTACTCGGATGCAGAACAGAATACAAATTTGAGGGGCAATGACAAGATCAAATGAATTCAGAAACATGCAACTAGTACAGGTATATAAGTGCATCATTTGGATCATACATTTGTGGGAGACTCGATTGTTGCTGAGAGTGTAGTGCCCGAGTACCATCTTTGGTATTTAGAGAGGACTGTAAGATTCGTATCTTGTGTTGATCCATTTAATCATCGCATTGTAAGTTTTCTTCTTTTTAAATCAATTTATTAATGAGGTTGTCCTGCTTGCGTAGTTTCATTATAAACACTTTATTAGTTGCTTTATTTCATACATGAATCTTGTAACATGTGTGTCCCTTCTTTTGTTGGTTTTTAGGAATTTATGTTTAGGCAGATATCTCAGTGGATGCAGGATGTTCTTCCTGACGTGTCTCATTTTTCTAACCAGTATTGTGATTTGTCAAAGACTACACCTTACGTGGTTTTGATGAGATGCATGTGGAGGTTCGTCAAGCTAGGCAGTTGGAGGAGAGGCAACAAACGGCCCGTCGTGGTAGACGTGTCGGTGCACGAGCTACTGGTGGTAGACGAACTAGAGTTCAGGTTGAGGATGATACTATTGTTATAGACCTTGGAGCTGATCGTGTACCATTACATACTGATTTTCATGATGTGCCCGAATCATCTACTCATGCTCATAATGATCCTATGGCTACAGATCTTGAGGATGATCGTGATCCTCTTATACGTGAGTCTGTTGGACAACCCGTTAATGCCTTTTATATTCATGTGCCATGATCATCTAGTCACGTCCATCACGATCCTGAGATTCTCGATAGTTATTCATGTGTTCCCCCTTTTGATATTCGCTAGACTCCTACTCCCGAGCCTCGTACTGAGCAGCCTCCTATTGAGGAGCCTTCCAATGAGTTGCGTCCGACCGATTAACATTCCACTAAGCAGCCTCCTCCTCTGCATCATTCCCACCGGCCTATTGAGCGGCTAGCTAGGGAGCTTTCTATTCCATCATTTAGTCATGTTACCCCTACACCTTCTACTGATTCTGAAGGTGGTATGAATATTGTGTCTTCTCAGAGTCCCTATGACCAGAGTTCTCGGGACCTGAGTTGTAACGCCCTCCAAATCCGGGGTCTAGATCCGGGGGTTACTTGTTAATCTCCAAACCAATACAAACATGTATGATAATTATAAAAACATATATCTAACCCCTTTAATTTATCCAGGATCTTTTCAGGTTGAGGTATGAAAACAAGAACAACACACTATTTTTATTACAAACCAAATTTAAAATCTTATAAAACTCTCTTTATTACAAACCATTATCTAAATAATTTTTAACTAAATTCATTTTTATTCAAACTCACACCACAACTATCTACACTACACCTGCTCTGGTAGCTCAAAACTCTCTTCCTGAATTGGGATTAGCACTCTTAGTATTAGAGGATTCCACTGCTTGACCCGCTTCTTTACCACGCGAGTCCGGATATGTTTTGTTTTCCTTCTTAACTGAAAATAAACAAGGTGAATAACAACAAAGGGGGTCAGCCAAAATTTGCTCAACAAGTCCACTATATATAAATAGTATTATAATAAAGCTAAATGAACCGGTGATCTAACCGTATCGGTAACTGTGTATTTCTGCAAGAGGGAATGAAGGCCACTATCGGCGAGTATCAATAAACTAGACTGGACACAAGTTCGCACCTATATCATGCTGATAAGTCAGGATACAGTGCAGATCTATACCTCTATGTATAGATCCATTCGGGTACCCAGGCTCAACAGCCCAAAACAAGGATTCGGTTAATTCCCGGTCCATAGGATCAAGTGTATACCTGATCCTAACCATCACCATCCAGTCCACAGTTGAGCAACCGGAATAATCGGTATGCTTTGATGTATCCCAACATCGGAATATATCAGGATATATATATATATATAATCTATTGGAATATGAATAGATTCTTCAATAAATCAGGAGAAATCAAGAATCAAAGTGAAATACAAACAAAAGAACAGTAATTGTGTATGTATGTGAACAGAAGATGTTAGTGTTTATCGAGTAGAAAATCTGAATAGAAGAAAGTAATTCACTATTATGAATTTAGAATAGGGGAAGAACTTTCCTGTCACGTGATCTACCACAAGTATATCACCGTTCTCTAACACTGGCTCGGTCCGCCTTGTTGGCTTCGTATCTATCAGAGAAAGATACTTATTCAGTCAACTTGTATCTCAATTGCGTCTCAAACCGACTTCACGTAGCCCTTATCGTCTACCCGTACGTTTACAATTGACTCGTATAATAATTATTAACTATTAGGACTCTATTAACCACATAAGTCACATAACACATAAGTCACATAGTCATTTTAGGCTTAAAATAATTTTTGAGATCGAAATCGGATCACTACTCGCAATACTGAACAATATCTAGCTCGTTTCCTAATTTTCGGAATTTATTGGACTCGTTTCTATAAGTAATATTGTTTATAAGTAAATAAGTATAAAATATTGACTCGTTTCCAAAAGAAATTAAGGTTTGAAACTATTTTTATTAAAAACTGATAATTTTTCCGAGTCGAAGGGCTTTCGTTTCATTTAAATTGGATAAACGGTTCAGTTATTGTTCAATAAATAAGAATAAATCAATTTATTATTCAATATAATTAATTATTAAAAATAATTGAACCTTAAAAATATTTTTAAATAATTATTTAGGAAAAATCAGAATTAAAAATGATTTTTCCATAATTTTTGGAATTAAAATGAATTTATTATGATTTATTATGATTTATTGAAAATAATTTGATTAATTATCAAAATAATTAATCATTTTTAAATAATTAATAAATAATAAATAAATAATAAATAATTAGTAAATAATTAATCTCGAATTTTAGAAAATATTCCAGAATTATTTATAAAATAAATCATTTAATTAAATAATTTATTTATTTATTTATAAAATAAATAAAACTGATTTTTATAATTAATAAAAATAAATAAAATAAAATTCAGAAACATTTGTCAGAAATGGAATATCTGACAAAATGGATCAAAACCGGGTTGCAAAACCGGTTGCAACCGGGTCCTGAAGAACAAATCGGATCGCCAAGAACACACCGGAAAATTTACAGATTCCGGTGAGTTCCCGGAGTCCGGCGACTTCGATTCGGGGCTTAAACAACATCGTTTGAACTTGGTTTTGCTGCGTTTTCATTTCTCAACACTCAAACACTCGATTCCAGCCATTAAACAACCATAATCATCCCTGAAATCATTTCTCCGATCAAACCCGATCGAACTCCGGTCAAATATCGTTCTGCTTCATTTGTACATGAAACTTCAAGGTTGATAATCCAAATCAAAGCTTGTTCAACATAAAATCAAAGCCCTAACACCTAACTAACCTCAGCTTTTTAAAAAAATAAAAAAATGTTTAAATAAAAAAATGGGTATAAACCCTAGTAATCGAATTCGATAATACATGAATCGTTTGTTAAATTAATTAGCATGAATCGACTGCAAATCATCATACAAAGTTATTACAATCATCAAATCAATCAAATAACCCTAGAATCAAACAGTCCTAATTCGAACATAAACCCTAGAACTTAAAATTAAAAAATAACAGATTAAAACATGAAATTGATACCAGAAATTGAAAGAATAGATCGAGAGGATCGATTTGAGTACTTACATCAACTGATTTGGTGCTCAAAATCGATCAAAATCACGCCTTGATTCTTTGACCCGTTTCTGGAAAACCCGACCCGGTTTGCAGAGAATTTTTGATTTTTTTCTGATTTTTAATAATTAACTATATATAATTAAATAAAAATTAGTCTATTAATAATAAGTAAAATAATACTCCTAATTAAAATTAAGGCCCTAGTTATACATCTATTAAAATTAATTGGCCCTTAAATAATAATTTTTGAGTATTAAATTTCTAATTTTTAAATATTTAATATATACAATATATAGGCCAAAAATTCCCAAAAATTGTGAATAATTCGAAAATGCAAAGAAACGGAATATTTGAAAGTCCCATAATTTAATAAAAATAAAAACGTGAATTTTGTGGGGTTTTTGACATCCGAAGGGGCCCGGAAAGTCATTTTTCGCGAAACGAGAAAATTTATAAAATAACTGGATGTTCAGAATAACGCGATGGTACAGGTCATTCTAAGAAAAATAAGGCCAATTATTTTATTTGAAATATTAGCTATTAAAACAAAGTTCGGGTCACATAACATTTGATACAAAAGCTTTTAAAACGAAATAAAATATCCGATAAATACCCTGAAAATACCCGGACGACACAGAACATACGTAGTACATAACAGCTGGGGTTTTATATACTAAATACACTTAAAACACATAATTTCACCTTTATTATGATATAATAAAAGCGTAATTTCTCAGTCGTTACAAGAGTTCCCAGGACCTTCCTGAGAAGTATGAAGCTTTCTATACTTCTCAAGGTAAATGGCGTTCAAAGAGAACTTGTATTCCTCCTAACTGTGGGACTGATGGGCAGAAATGTGCAAATAAATGAAGGTAAGTTTAACTTTAAGTGTTTAAGTGTGTGTAGTTTAAATATTGATGTTATTTATTATCTAAAATCCCTAACTCCCCAAAACCTACCATCAAACCCCCAAATCCTATTTATTTACCTCCAAAATTAAACCCTACTTCAGAAACTACCACACCACCACCACCTTCCTCACCATCATCTTCACCACTCTAGTCCTACTTATTTGGCATGTACAATGGCTTTATGATTCTAGCGGGTATCTTGACTTTAGGACATAGTTATTGGACATATGTTGAGTACCAATAAAACAGGTTATGGGTTTTTACTATACCTATTATTTGTGGTCAAGAATTATGGTTATATGACCTAAGTAATTTATTTTACGTTTAAATGTTTTGCATAACATGGACATAATCGGTACTTTATTGAATGTGTTGAGATGTAGCTTTTAGATTAATATGCTAGGAGCGTAGAATTGTTTTTCTTGATTGTTTTTTCTAATTTTAGGATAATGAACTTCTAGTTAAAGGATTATGAGAAGCACCTACAGTTTTTCGCTTGCTCAGAAACAAGTATAGACCACCACTTTCAGCTCTAAAAGTTCTAGAAGCAAACTAATTTTGGTGGCTTCAACTTGTATTTTGATAGCAGTTACAAATTATTATGTTGGTATAAATTTGAGTAGCATGGGACGGGTTTGTATTGGTTTCAGTTCTGTTGGCTCAAGGGTGTACTTGAAGTTAATGTCAATTAACATGGTGTCTCATCCAGGCTTTGATCAAGCTACTTTGAATTAATTTTTAGTTTTTTTGATGAATTACTTTTTAGTTTTTTTTTTTGAAAATTAGACCTCGTCAGTAACTGAATTCAACTCATTCTTTCATCCATTATGTTTTACATCTAATTTCGTCCATTTTGTTCAATGTTAGATTGCTCGATCCTGAAAACAGAAAGGCTGTTAGCGGAAAAGAAGTTTGATATAGACGCTCAGCAAGATCTTAATGCATAGCATAATATTTGTTTTGTAATAAGCTACATCTCATGACTTTCTTCTATCAAGAACTTGAAGTTTCGTGTAATATTTTTTTTAGATTTAGATTACGTAGATTTTGATTAAAGTAATACTCTTGTGCTATTTGTATATTAACATTTTAACAGGTTTCTGTGTGCAAAAACAAGGCTACTTTTTTTTTTAAAAAAAAGAGGAAAACGTGAGGTAATAAAATATTTTGAAGCAAAATGTAACTTTATCTCGCGTTTAGCCTTCAGACGTGTTTTCGTTTCGCGTTTTGTATTGTTTTTAATTTCATTAAATAAGCATTTTACTTTTAACGCTATTTCGTGTATCGTTTAAATTATACGACGCTCTTCCGTGTATCGTTTTAAGAGGTCCTATTAAAAAGAATAAATTGAGCCTAACATTATTTCGTGTGTCATTTTTACTGGTTTAAGATTTTATTAAATAAAAAATAAAATAGGGAAACGTTCTTTCGATTAGCATTTTAATTATAATGCTCTTTCGTTTAGCGTTTTTGTTTTTCCAGTACACAAACAATAGCCCAGCCCAACTTCTGCTTTTGCTCTTCATTCAAATCTCTTCTCTTATACAAACCACCAATGTTAAAAATCTAAAATCTAAAACCCCTAATATCAAGGCAAATTTTTTATATTATTATTTATTAAATCTTTAATTGATTCAGAATGACTTCGGGTTCGGGATCAGGTGCACAATCAGTTACGGTGATCGCGTGGATTTACACGGATGGTAATATACGACAAACTCAATTAGAGGGTTACGTATATAATAAACCGGTTTCTAAGCAAGTAACAATCGATTCTAGTATGAATTTTAATAACTTGCGTGATGTATTGTTTTTGAAATTGAAAATTGATAGGAGTTTGTATGATTTTAAGCTGTGTTATCGATGGAAAAAATTCAATGATATGAAATTTGGTATTATTCTGGTTGATGATGAAGATGATGTTTGGAATTATTGTTTCGAATGAACCTCTTTTCTTTGTTGAAATATATTAACAAAAAATTTCAACTTGTCCATTGATTGAAACAAGTTCGGGAGTTGTGGAAACTAGTTCGAGAGTTTCTGAGAGGAGTGGTAGTAGAGGTTTTCATTGTCAAACTACTAGTAGCATGTACATTGGTGGTAATACGTGTAATAGTAGAGGTTTGGATGCTTATGATGTGTTGAGTCGACTTTGATTACACGGGAGGAGATATCGGAGCCGATAGAGTTGAGGGAGGGGATGATATTCGATTCAAAAAAAGTGTTGATGCATACAGTTAGAGATTTTCATATCCAGAATCATCAAGAGATTAAGGTGATTAGATCAAGTGAAGCGTATTGGAATGTGGTTTGTAAGAATAAGGATAGTGGCTAGCCGCGTTTTACCTTCGTCTAAGGCAACACGGACCATCATCTAGCATTTTACGGTTTTGTTAAATCTATTTTCAAAATTTAAAAAAAAGACTTAAAACATATTTTTAAATAGCGTTTTACGTCTAGAAGGACCATCGTCTAGTGTTTTATCGTTTTGTTAAATTAAATTTTTTTGACATAAAAAGGTATTTTTAAATAGCGTTTTAAGTCGAGACAGACCGTCGTCTAGCGTTTAATAGTTTTATGAAATTTTAAAATGGTGAATGGAACGTAATACTATGTAGCACGTGTATAACGATATATAATCCAACGTTTTACAGGTAATAATAACAAAAAATGAAATGCAATCTAAACGCTTGACGAAGTTCCGTTATGAAGTGACATTTTGGGCCATTTATTTCCAAAATGACATTTTGGACCTTTTTTTACTCCAAAGTGACATATTGGGCCGACATCCCTTCAAATTAATCTAATCTAAATTTAATGTAGGAATTAGAATTATTCTATCAAACTAATCATTTAAAAAAAACGTAACTCAATTGATTATTTTCGATTTCTGAAACTTATAATCATTACTACAATATAAATCTATATTATTATATTAAAGACGAAATGTTAGAAGTTTGGTTTTTGGTTCTTCGATCACTCAATTCAAAGTCGTCAATCGTTATATATAATTTTAAAATTATTATTCAAGGCAGTATGAGGTTCGAACCCACCAGTAACATATTAAAATTATATATTACAATATAGAATGATAAAAACAGTTGTGCATCGCACGGGTTATATACTAGTATCATATTTATATTTGAATTCATAACTTTATAAAAATATTTTTCAAGAGAAAAAATAGTGAGAAAAGACAGGTTACGATGTAAATTTGATTGCTTCTCTGCAAAACTCTAATAAACAAGAGAACTAAAAGCGGTTATAATCCGTTAGGTTCTCTTAATCAAGGCATTGCCTATAACTCGTGGGCTCATTGTTCAACAAGTACGCGGTTAGAGATGAACAAAAAAATCTAAATCCGAAAAACTCGTCCGATTTGATCGAAAAAAATTGAAAAATAATTCTATCAAAAAAGAGTCATGCCCGACCTGATTTGGCCAGTGGGCTCAACGGGCTCACATATTTTCATAAAAATCCGGCCCAGGCCAATCCGGCCCGATAAAAACCCGAATTTTACGATGATTTTTAATAAATATTCGAATAAAACTTTAAAAAAACTATCTCTTATTGAAATTTATTTTATAATTGAATATAACTCTGAACAAAAGTCCTAAATTTCTAATAAACTCTATACAAAACTGATATTTACGCATTTTTTATTTATACATGTAAACTTTTTGTTGATACTAAGATCGAATTACGGAGATGTAAGTTTTAAATTCTAATTTATTCTAAGATATTATATAAATAATTTATTTTAAAGTCTTGTCAAGAGCGTGTACGTATAAATAAAAGTCTAAACTTGTAAATATAACAAAATATATAAAAAACATATATTAATTATCAAAAACAATTTAAATAATTAATATTAAAATTATTTAATAAAAATCCGACGGCCCGGCTAATCCGGCCCGATATGCGGGCCTAAACGAGCCTAGTTAGTTTGAGCATAATCCGGCACGACCTGCTTTTAGAAAAAGCTTGGCCCGACCTTGCTTCAAAAAATCCGGATTTTTCAAAGTCCGGCTTGAATTCGGCCCGGTCCAGTTTTTGTGTATCTCTATATGCGGTTGGGGCCTTAGACTCCTTCCACTACTTAAGAGCTTATAGTTTCCTTTTCCTGTTCTATTTCACTTCATGATAGGGGTTCTTTACACCCTTCATTCACGGTACTACTTCGTTATCGGTCTACCAAGAATTTTTAGATTAAGTTGTTAATTTCAAACCGATCCGAATTAGCGCTTCCCAAACAGAAACATAAACGTAACATGATCTCACGTTTTGGACAAGAACACAACTTCGTGTCGCGTTTACCATTTTTATGAAAAATTGCCCAAAACAGAACATCGTGTAGCCCTTGGCTATTAAACACAACTTAATGTAGTGTTTGTTAATATTATATTTGTTTATTAAAATTGCCCGAAACGGAGCATTGAGTAGCTTTTTGGAGCCGAGCACAATCTCATGTCGTGTTTTGGATTATTTTAAAGCAAAATTGTTGGGAACGGAGCAGTGTGTCGCGTTTTTCTATTTTTTCATAAAACAAATAAAACTAAAACGAAAGATGATATAGCGTTTTGGCCAAATGTTACACAAAAATGTACGTTATTTTGGGCCATTTTCACAGCTTGACATATTTTGGGCATTTTTTTCTCTCAAGACCATCTCCAGTATAGATAGATATTTTGGTAAAACTTTTTACAAAAGCTGATATTTTCATTGTCCCTTCACGTCTTTACATAGAGGATAAATGTTCGACACATATTTTAAGTTTCTTATAAAATATAACTTCGTATATTATTTCAATTATTTTTTTAAATAAATATTTAACATCTAATTTTTTTTATTTAAAAAACTGAAAATTTTAGAAAGAGATTATTTATATTTTTTATAACATGTGTCATTTGACTAGGGCTGTTAACGAAGAGAGTTATTCGCGAACAAGCTCGAGCTCGGCTCGTTAAGAGCTCGTTCGGCTTGGCTCATTAACGAACTCGAGCTCGAACTCGAACAAATAAATGTGTTCGTTAAGCAAAACGAGCTCGAGGCGAGTTTTGGGTTGTTCGGCTCGGCTCGAACTCGCTCGTTAAAACTCGATTTTTTTTTAATATATCCTGAATATTTTTAGTCATAAATTGGTGTTTCGAATTTTTAAAAAAATATTTTTCATCGATCCAACCGTATGGATGTCAAGATATATATATATATTAGTGATATAACCAAAGTTTTAAAAAAAACTAATTTTATTTGATAAGTTATTTTCACAGTTTGATTTTTTTCTGGCTCGGCTCGGCTCATTTATGTTTGCGAATAAACTCGTATTCGGCTCGTTAGTTAACGAGCTCGAACACAATTTTTGTTCGATAAAAAAGCTCGGTTGGGCTCGACTTGGTTCGTCGGGAAAAAAAAATAAAATTCAACTCTATTTGATCAAAACTCGGCTTGCCCCGGGTGAAAGACAAATTTAGCCTATTTTTATACAAAATTGACAAAAATAACCAGTTTCTGAAAAGTTGGTCAACTTTAGCCGATGGGATTGCCAATTGTCAGTGGAGTATCCACTTTATACAGGATACCCAACTGGCATTGAACTATCCCATATATAAAATACCCAACTACCAGTGGAGTATCCTATACAAATTGGGATACCCAATGGAGTATTCAATCCGCCAAAATTGACCACTTTTTTCGGAACGGCTATTTTTGTTAAATTTTTTTAAAAATCGGCTATTTTTGCCCCGACTCGTAATAACCCTGCACTTGACAAACATGAAAAAAAGTTGAGAGAGGGGAAACGAAAGAAGACGCATAGTGTAGAGGCCGAAATTGAGCTGAGGATTGTGATGGCTTCCTCCTTCACCATTCACTTAACCCCCCAAATACCTCCAATATCTCGTCTACATGTAAGTACACATACATATATATTTGAATAATCTGTCAATTTTAAAAACACATTAGTTTAATTTCACTACTTGACAAATTAATTATTATTAATTTTGTTCAATAATGCTTAAATAGTGCATCCGTGGTGTGTACACGACTATATTGTACTTGCCCAACAAGACCAATCAATTTCACTTGAGACCTCTCCGTTGTGTTAGCGGCGGCGACCAGAATGTGAGTGTCTTTTTATGTTTTTTTATTTTTCGAATTTGTCGAAAATTGATATTGTAATGCACATTGTACCTTCTCTGTTGTTTGTTATGCTGTCCTGTTAATTGAAAACTATTTAATTCTTTTATCGGCTTAACGAGTTGTCAAAATTTTATTGGTGGAGAATTTCGTGCATGTAAGGGGTTCATCATCATTGATAAGCTGTCCGCCGATAAAATTTTGACAACTCATCAAACACAGATTCTTAGCATGTGCCCTTGGGCAGATAGTAGAAAATTCGTTGTTTTATATGTATTTACATAATGAGGACTAAGGCTGTGGCCGAGCTAGTGAATTATAGACGTGAGGGCCAATAGAAGGAAACATTTATAGATAATATGTTTCTTCGAAATTTTTGTTATAGTGGGGACTAAAAACAATTTTTATTAAGTACTTGGATGTATTTTTTTCGAAATATTTAGTAGTTATATATATATATTTTTTTTAATGTAAAGACTCAAGTGGCCATCTGTAGCTCGGCCACTGAACTAAAATAGTTCTTGTCTAATCTGAGGGTGATGGCCCAGTACTGCTGTTTTTAAGCTTAAGACAATGTGCACTAAAACCCCTAATTCGAGGTAAGAGTAACTGTCCCTTGTATTCACATAGAAAATACACTATCACGTCATACTGTGTGCTTAATACCTGCGGTAAGTATGCTGCAACACAGAACCCTATGAGTTAATAGCTTAGTTCCTATAGTCATCTATAGGATTAACTTTGTTTGTCTGTGCCATTTTGTTAACAGGCAGAAATTTTTTAAAAAGTAGAATGAGGTAGTAGAAATGTACTTACGAGTAGCTTCACTGTCAATTTACACCATAAACGTCGAAGTTCCGATATGTCTAGCCAATTTAAATGAGGCATTAGATAAGTGTCAAAACTGGTTCACGGTAATGGATAGGGGATTATATCTACTTTGACATGTATAGTTTGAAGCTCGGAATTAATGTCCAATATTGTAACTTAAGTGTGTTGGGGCGATTCTAATCTGAACGATGATACTATTCCAAAATCCGTTTGTTATTGGTCTTTCAAGCCTATAATATTGTTGTAACAGATGTTTCTTAGGATCTTATATCAGGTTCTCTTGCATCATCCCCAACTTGTCCCATCACATTCCATTTATTGTCGATTGTCACAAAATTTCTATCTGAGCTTCTGATAATCAAATCTTCTCACATCCCACATCAAATCTTCTATTATGTTCATTGCTATAACCTTTCTTATCTCACTAATGTTTTCTTTATTCAAATGCAGGCACATAATTATTTAAGTTCCCAAAATGATGGTGCAAACATCGAAGGTGCGATTTTGATACAAACATTACGAATATATGAAATGAAAACTTTAAAATACAATATTATCTTCTTATGATTATCTTTTTAAATGTCCAGGTGAGAAGAATGCTGGTTCTAAACAAGCAGCACTCACATCCACAGAGTACATACTATATGCCTTCCAATTTGCCTCGGTACTTGAGGGTAACAATATTATTTTTAGTTACATTCTTTGTCATTTTACATGACAATAGGTATTTTGATGTTCCTGTACTTGTTGCTTGTACTGAAGACATTGTTTAAAGTAACATTGCAGTTATGGTACACACGATCAGTGCTAATACTCAAGAAAGTGCCTTGGATGACTACAAATATATATTTTCATTATGACTCAAATGACAATATGGACCCTAATATTAATGTGTCCGTAACATTTTAAAATTCACTTTTTAAACCTTGGTTGGTAATTAGTTAAATCACTGGTCCTGACTGTTGTTTCTTAGTTACCTGACTTTCAAACTTTCGGTTCTAAAAGTCGTGGTTGTGTTCGCATCTAAAGACTCTAAATATTAAATCTGATTACGACTATGTACAACAAAGGGCAATATGGTCTTATAGATTTATATCATTCTAGCTTAATAGGCTAGCATGTAAAACTTTTAAATGTTTGCATTCTAAGATTTCATTGGCAGGTCCCTATGTATAAGAACTTGAAAAACTATTAGAGTTATATTTATAAATATACTTAAATGTTAATATGATATCCTTAATGCTTCTCGTCTCTAAAATTTTCTCTAGATATTTCCTTTTCATAGATCACTGTTATTATGCTACTGAGCTTCTTTTAAATTTCTTATTGATAGTGAATAAGTACCTGATGTTTAAACCAT
This sequence comes from Apium graveolens, assembly GCF_009905375.1. Lineage (NCBI taxonomy): Eukaryota > Viridiplantae > Streptophyta > Magnoliopsida > Apiales > Apiaceae > Apium > Apium graveolens. The sequence goes on from NC_133652.1 coordinate 305,046,838, forward strand.
ATATGGATACTTTTAATTATACAAAGAAGCTCAATCCAATTGATTAATCTAGTTTTTTTGTGGTAAGGAGGCTTTATCGTTGCATTTAATTTTTCACCATCAGCATGCCACTTTTTATGACTTGGTAATCTACGATATAGACGAAACTGATCTTGGACCTATCCTGGATGTATAATAACATCCCTTCTGGGCATGGGTCTAAAGGGACAGTATCTGGATTAAAGGATCAAGTAAGAACACAATTTAAAGAAAGAAACACATGAAACAAGGAGTTAACGTGGTTCGGTCAACTTGACCTATATATATTATGATTATCCACAAAGAGAGAAAATATCTTCACTACACAAGACGATATTTCAAGTAGAGAGACTGTGATGATGTGGGAATTTCATCCACCACTCAAATGGCCTATTAATTAATCTCTTCTCACACAAGTTTCTTCTGCGTGGCTCTTAAAGTACGGTAACAGTAGAATATGTATTGCTTACAATATAACCGAAAAGTATGCCTATTAAACACTCTAAGCCCAATTCAAGATATAAGCCGAAACATAACAATAAAATAATAGCTGCAGCTTGCCTCCTTGACCAATTATCTTCTTATAGAGTTTTTATTAACCTTCCATGACATTCTACTTCGTTTTTACCTTCTGGGATAGTGAAATGTAGTGTATGTTTAACTTTATGATAGCTTGATTTTTTTGTAGGATGTTGGAGAAATTGAGGAGATATGGACTCTCAGGATTACTATCATATGGCCTATTAAATACTGCTTATTATCTTTCTACCTTCCTACTTGTGTGGTTAGTAAAATATTCCATTACTGATTTTAGATTAAAGCAAATCGTTGCATTAGTAGCTTTTTGTGATCTATATATGTATATATCATGTGCATTCTAACTTTTCGATTTTTGCTCTTGAGAGTACATTTTCACCCTAATTCTTTTCCAGTCTCAAATTCTTGTTGGGACCTGTTTCTCTTCACAGGGGACCGAGTTGAAATTTCGGAGTTTATGAAATGATATTCAAATCCCTATGCTCATGGTCTTATTTGAAAAAATTTTAGGCTGCATGAAATTGTTTGTAATGTTCTTAAATTTGTATGACTGGATTTTTTCTAAATTTACGGATGATGTTTATAAATTCTGGAAATTTAACGGAATAATATTGAAACCATGGCCTGTAATGTTGTTTTTCCGACAACAGATAGTTCTAATTTACTTATTTTGGAACTATTGTTTCTTATTTGACTAAATAATTCGGGCTAAGTAAGGTATGAGAGTTTGACAACTCCCAATCTAGATTGTGTTTTGGTGTAGTACTTTTGTACATGCTTGATTGCCGCTTCTGTCCAAATACTACAATTTGATGGTCGGATTTTGGGGAAAAAGAAATTGGTGAAATTTGTAAACGATTAGGGATTTTTCGTTTGACCAACTGATACCAATGTTATCACATCGTGGCATGGTTAGTAGAAGCGCGTGCGACAAAAAATTATATATTTTTAATAATCTTCTCCCTTCAACATATTTGTATGTAGATATTCTTTTCTACTATATATATATATATGCAAGGATAGAATTTTATGGGTCATTTCAATTATATGTTATATCTCAGTGGCCAGCCATTAAAGAGTAAGCATGCAACGGGGCCTTCAATTAATCCGGACCCTCTTATATTTAATAAAAAAAATTATATTCTTTGAGAAAAAGCTTAATAGTTGTAGCTTGTATAAAATATATAGGGGCTGGAACTCTGGCTTAAATGATAATATGTTATACTCCAAGAGCAATGACAATGACTAAAAAAATTGATAAACATTCTATTTTTGGTTACCTTGTAGTTTGTACAATGAACCTAAAGCATTTGTCCACTCAGATGGAAGCATTATTTATTTTGCAGGTTCTATGTTGTTCCAGCACCTGGGAAACTTGGCTATCCTGCAGCTGTTAAAAGGTAACAAGTTAATTTTGAGTTCTTGAATTGTTTCATCTGTGTATATTTTATTACTTTTTTTAAATCAATTTGCAGATTTTTTAAGTTACTGGCAATGGTATGGGCAGGAAGTCAAGTAACCAAACTTATCCGGGCAGCAGGGTGAGAATTTGAAACTCATCTCTACACGCACACACACACATACATACTCTATCCATTGATGATTCTGACCTCTATATATATATTCTATATTTCGAGGTAAAATTCCCAAATAAAGTTTCTTTGAAGAACTAAACACTAAATATAATCTTTATTGCTAGATCACAAGTATTTTATTGTAATGATAATGTGCGGTGTATTTTTGCTGGAATTAGCATGTTAGAATCCTTATTTAATAGTTTCCAAGCACTTTAGAAATGCTTTTGAGCCTACGACCGTATCATGGTTTACATGCTCTATAAGCTGGTTTCTGATTTTGACATGCAGGGCTTTAGCACTTGCACCCTTTGTTGAGAAGGGATTGTCATGGCTTACCGTCAATTTCAAGTTTCAGTCAGAAGGCAAGGTTTGTATCTGAAACTGCACTTTTACCCGAACACGTATCTGAAATTGCACTTTTACCTAAACAAGTACAGTCCGCACGCGCCTGTGCCACCAAGTTGCTCAAATTAGTGTTGCGTGTGAGACAAGACAATGTCGATTACTCTATACACCTTCCGTTGTAGGTGACCTTTATGTTATTTGAAAGACCACAAAATATTCACCTTTTTGTTTTCCTTCTTACAAAGCGTAGTTGATGTAGCTTTCATGGTACATAGTGGCAGAAAAAAAAGAGAAACGAAAGGTCAAAAGATAAGAGCAAACTAGGGTACCAAAGTGGGTAGGGAGATTATGAAGGGGCCTTATGGTAGATACACTTTCTTGGGTGTTGGCCGAAATGGCACAAAGTATAGCTAGAATGCCCCAAATAGCACAACTGGAAAAGATGACCCCAAATAGCAAAAGGAAACACCACTTCAAAAGATGTTTTTTAATTTTCAGTTACTTGAAGTTGTATTCAACAACATATGCTACTTTCATAAACTAAACATCACATAATCAAACCAAATTAGACGCGTAAATGCAATAATACTTACTAGTCAATTCTTCTCGCACATTTGCCCTTCAGTCCCACAATTTGGAGGTTTACGATCTCTCTTTGAACGTCTGGGTTATCGTGCCACGTAGACAGCTCCATACCTTCTTTCATGGGAACTTTGAAAAGACCCAACAGCAGTAGAAGCACCATCAACAATTCACCATCACTAGGAGGAGTAATACCGAGATCAAAAGGAACAGATGGATCCCTAGGTGGCCGCTCAGTAGGTCGGTGAGAACGATGAAGAGGAGGATGCTCTGTAGGAGGATGCAGTAGGAGGATGCTCAGTCGAGGATGTTGAATAGGCTCCTCAGGAAGAGGAGGATGTGGAGTAGGCATCAAATCGAGCTCAAATGAAGGATAAGAAAGAATGAATGGTTCCCTCGGTCTCTCCGGAATCACATCAGTATCGACGTGAGATGATGCTTCGGGTACATTAACATGATCATAGTGAACAGGTCCAACAGCATCAAAAATTTGTCGCAACAGGATCATCTTCAACTAAATCTAAATCTAGTGAAACAATCTGATCAACTCCAACAGCTACTCGACCTCATCCTCGTCCACCACCACGACTGACTACGCCGCCACGTTTAGGGCGACGCCCAAGATCTTGCCTGACATCCCTCTCTTGTTAAGGAACCGGTTACTCTAAAACCTCAAGGTGTTAGAGAATGGCCCTTTCCAGGATCTTATATTCTAACATTTCCCCTCACTCGAGAGCCCATTAGTGGGTCGAAGAGTGGATCTCGGGCGCTCATTAATTTGCCATTCGTGCCACGATAAATTATGAGAATATTGGGGGTGGCAGAGATCGAACCTGAGTCCTCTACCAGCTTAAGCTCTGATATCCTGATGAGTAACCAGCTCTAAAACCTTAAGATATTAGAGGAAGGCCCCAAAAGGATCATATATTTAACACTCCCCCTCACTCGAAAGCCCATTTATGGGTCGAAGAGTGGAACACCGACGCCCATCTTTGGGGCATTAATTGCCTTTAGTGTCCACATTAAATTGTGAGAATGTTGGGGGTGGCTGGGAATCGAACCTTAGTCCTCCCGCTAGCCTAAGCTCTGATACCATGCTGAGTAACCAGCTCATCTAAAACCTCAAGGTGTTAGAGAATGGCCCTTTCCAGGATCTTATATTCTAACATCTCTATATCTACGCTCATGCAATGACAATGCCTCAAAACTATATAAGTTGAAATCTTTAACAAAATTACAACCATTAGTAGCAAACGGAAACACATCAGGAATAATTGACTGCGTCTGATCAACTATAGTCCTCAACAGATCTCCCTGAAAAACAACAAATAAGGGAAGCAAATGTTACAATAAAAGTTTAGCAAATAAAACTACTGAATAGACGTGACAAACATAATACAACTAATAAAACAAAAGAATAAACAAGGATATAAGCATATAGAATACTACTACGAAATCATGGCAACATATACATTTAAACAAATGAAGGGACAATAATACTTACAATGTGATGATGAAATGCACCCATACGAGAAATAAATCTCACAATCCTTTGCAGATACCACTCATGATAGCTAGGACCTGTACTATCACCAATAATCAGGTCTTTCTGGAAGATATGATCTAGACGAGTGTCCCAGATAGCAATGAATGACTGGTGTTTCTGAGCCCACCTAATCAGCTAATTGTCCTTAAACGTCATCTTATGAATCTCACTCGAGTACTCTACCTCATCTGGAATAGATTGAATCATCCCAAACTGTCTAGCAACTCTGTCAGGCACATGAGTCTCCACAATAAAAACACACAGGGCCACGATAGAGGTAGATATAGTGACCGGCCAAGCAATATGGAGGCAATTCGTTGATGATCTCAGTAGAGTAAGGCTCCCATATGAAATGAGATGCTGAAAGCCCATCTAGAATAGTACGGGTAATAGATGGTGTACGACCGACATTCAACAAGCCGCCTAGAATCACAATTGAATAACAAACCAATTCAATATCTTAATGTTAACTAAAACTAAATACTTCTCAAACCCAGTTACGGAATTGATGAACCCTAAAATATTAAGAACTGTTAAATTAGGTTCGAAGATTAAAATATAGATGAAATGTATGAGTCTCAAGCCTCTACCTCTCAATCAAACTCTAGAATTTAATCTTCGAACCTAATTTAACAACTTTTAATATATTAGGGTTCATCAAATTCGTAATTTGGTTTTAGAAATATTTAGTTTTAGTTAACATTCAACAAATATTGAATTGGTTTGTTATTCAACTGTGATTCTAGGTAGTTTGTTGGTCATTCGTTTGTGGAGAAGGTTGGTCGTACACTGTCTTCTACCCGTATTATTCTAGATGGGCTTTCAACATCTCATTTCATATTATGGGTGCCTTACTCTACTGAGGTCATTGACAGATTGCCTTCATATTGCTTGGGCGGTCGCCATACCTGATGTTATTGTGGTTCTATCATCTGTGTTTTTATTGTGGAGATTCATGTGCCTGACATAGTTGCTAGACGGTTTGGATGGTGTAGTCTATTCCAGCTGAGGTAGAGTACTCGTGTGAGATTCATACGATGACGTTGAAGGGAAATTAACTGATTAGGTGGACTCAGAAACATCATCCACATATTGCTATCTGGGACACTCGTCTGGATCATATCTTCCCGGTAGACCTGATTGTTGGTGATAGTAAAGTTTTTGGCTATCAAGAGTGGTATCTGCAGAGGACTTTGTGATTTATTTATCGTATGGGTGCATTTCATCATCACATTGTAAGTGTTATTGTTCCTTCATTTAGTTAAGTGTATATGTTGTCATGGTTTCGTAGTAATATTATATATGCTTATGTCATTGTTTATTCTTTTGTTTAATTATTTGTATGTTTGTCATGTCTATTCAGTAGTTTTATTTGCTAAGCTTTTATTGTAACACTTGTTTCCCTTATTTGTTATTTTTCAGGGAGATCTGTTGAGGACTATTGCTCATCAGACGCAGTCAGTTCTTCTTGATGTGTCTCGGTTAGCTACTGATGGTTGTAATCTTGTTAAAGATTTCAACTTACAGTATATGGTTTTGAAGCACTGCTATTGCATGAGCGTAGAGAAAGGGATGTGAGGGAAGATCCTTGGAGTCGTCCCAAACGTGGTGGTGGTCGAGGTCTAGTAGTTGTTGGAGTTGATCAGATTGTTCATCCTGATCTAGTTGAAGATGATCCTGTGGCGACGAATCTTGGAGATGACTATGATTCTTTACTTATACTGGACCTGTTTATTCCAATCAAATGAATGTACCCAAGACATCATCTCATGTCCATTCTGATGTGATTCCGGAGAGACCGAGAGATCCAACCATTCTTTCTTATCCTTCATTTGATCTCGGTCTAACACCTACTCCGCATCCTCCTCTTGAGCAGCCTACTGAGCAGCCTCCTCCTCTGAATCTTTCTCACCGACCTATTGAGCGGCCACCTAGGGATCCATCTGTTCCTTCTTTTGATCTCGGTATTACTCCTAGGTGATGGTAATGGTGCTTCAACCACTGTTGGGTCTTCTCAGGGTTCCCATGAAAGAAGCTATGGAGCTGTCAATGTGGCCCGAGAACCCCAAAGTTCAAAGAGAACTCGTAAACCTCCAAATTGTGGGACTAAAGGGCAAAAGTGCGTGAAGAAGTGACTGGTAAGTATTATTGCATTTACGCGTATAATTGAGTTTAATTGTGTGATGTTTAGTTTATGGCAGTAGCATAATGTTGTTGAATACAACTTCAAGTTGTGTTTGTGTCAGAAAATTAAAAAAATAAATATGAGGAAAACGTAACACGATCTTGCGTTTTGAGCAAAATCTTTTTTGAAGTGGCATTTCTTTGTTCTATTTGGGGCCATCTTTTCTAGATGTGCTATTTGGGGCATTATAGCTACCATTTAGGGCCAACACCCCCACTAGCCCATCTTACTTTAAAGAAGTTCATAATATATATGATGAACAATTTATAATAAAGCCTGCAGCACCCATATTGCCCACTAGCTTACCAATAGATTATCTTTAGTTTGGCTTTAATATAATAGTGTAGAAGAGTATTTTTGCATTTTGGATTGATAGCAGGCTCCCCATAGGTTATGGTGGTCTTTGTGATGTAATTGAGGATTCTGACAAAACATTTTTCCAGAATCACGATGATTGTTCTCAAATTTTTTTATAGTATATTTCCAATCGTATAAATGTCAAACTATAAGGCTAAACTGAAACGGGAATACTTTGAGGGCTGGGGTCAGTATATTGATAACCCTAATTATCAATGAAAAAGAATTTTATGCAACATTATCTATAAATTAAAAAAGGAATTATTTATATAGTAAATTGAAATTCTAACTATAAAACTTAAATTACAGATGATTCTGTAAAGGATTTTGCAAATTAGGCATGTTGTTTTTTTCATTTTCTTTCTTTTAATCTCTTCCCTTTTCGATTCCACGTTAATCTCTTATCTGGCCTTTAGGTCAAAGTGTCCACATATGAGTCAAAAGGATATGACAATAAATAACCAAAGTCAGAGTAACATAGCATGCATCTTTTGGATGGTCAAAGTGTCCAGATTTAAGTCTGAAGATCTGACAAGAACCAAAGGGTCGGAGTAACATAGCATGCATGTGACATATGTGCGGTCGATATATGGGATTACTAATTGTTTTTGCTGTGGTCTGCAGGCTTTCATGACAGTTGTTGGGTGTTGTTTTGGGTTGGCCGTGGCATTATTTCTCATTGTGACTTTGCTCTGGGCATGATGCTACTTCGCCAGTTTACATGTACTAATTATGAGTTATTTAAAATTAGCAATGTAATCAGTCCATAGAAGTTCTGTTAATCATTTATAGCTTGCTCTAATTGCAGTTAACAAACAGTCCTCTTTTTGCAAATATCATAATGTACTGTACTCTAATTGCAAATATCAAACTGCAAAAAGCTCCGTTTAATTCGCTTTTCAGAAATATACAACATATTCAGGTGAGTTTAAAAGCATTTCTGTCGGGAAAAATTGGGTTGCATAATGCACCATGCTCCAGAGCAGCTATGATTGCAACAGGCTGTATTTTACAGCAGTGCCAGGTAAGATGCGGAATGTTGAGGTGCAGTAGTTTGGGTACTATATCCTATTCATCGTGTAGCATAACATAATTCCTAGTACAGAAGTTTACAGCAAATGCAGATGTTGTGATCTGAAACATTGAGGTGTATTAGTAGTGTCGGTACAGTATACATGCACTTGAGGATTGTAATTAAATTCCATATATGAGTCTTTACAGCAGATTTAGATGCCTTTGTTTGCAGGTCTAATGCAAAAATTTGAGCTCATTAGTGTGTACGTCAAAATTTGTAGGTGAGTTTATACAAAGGTACGTTACAGAAGTTTGAGGAGCATTACTGTTAGTATAAGTGCTCTTGAAATTGAAGGGTAAACTAGTTCTATATACTCAAGTTTATAGCAGATCGTTAGATTCAAATACTAAAATAATATACACTACTCAAGTTTTTATGTTCGAATCCTGCCGACAACAAATATCTATATTATTATTTTACACTACTCAAACTCTCAGGTTCGAACTCCGCCAATAACAAATTTCTATATTATTATTTATATGCTATCCAAATTTTGGGTTTGAATCCCGGCAACAACAAAATATTAATATTATTATTTATAAATATAATAATAAGATTGATGGTACAAATCTTATCAATTATGTACTATTTAATGTTAACTAAAAGAAATTTATTATAATTTTTAAATAATATAAAATTATTAATAAAGACCAGTAGTAAAGATAGTATGTTTAACAATTCATAAACATGACTTTCTTTATGAGAGAACCCTTAGAGAAACGAAAACACTTGATTCTATTATAGAATTTCATCAATTTCGTTGATAATGTAGAATAATAGTTATATTTAAATATAATAAAACGTTTAACATTTGAAATTTGAAAAAAATAATTGATTTTAAATTTGATTCTACAGTGAAATAATTTTGGATAAATGTGATTTTACTGTGATTCTACTACAGAACTATTTTAAACTATTTCATCAAATTTTAATGATTTTTTAAATAAAAAAATTGTGCAACTTTTTTTTTTAATTTGGTAAATAAAATTTATAACTATATATCATGAAAAATGAAATAAAATATGTATTTATATTTTTTAAACAATGATTCTTTACCGACGTGTTGGGCTTTTGAGCCCACTTGGGCCTGTTTGGCTATATCCAATATGGGCTCAGAATTGTGAGCCCACCCAAGTTCAAACTTTGATGTAAAAATCAAGTCCAACAGAGAGGGAAAGGCAATGGCGTCAGTACCATCATCATCATCGTCTGAAATCAAGAACAAGGTGCTTATGTATATATATATATATGATTGTATTTTATATAAACATTGTTTATTTTTTTGTGTATTTATGTATGTATGTTTGTATGTATAGGTGTGGAGCCACGAGGTTGCCCTTGGAGAGCTCAATACCCTTTCTTCTTCTCGTGTACGCCCCCCTCCCTTAGTTACAGGCTTAATGACCTTTTCGGCCTCAAAATTAGCACTAGTTACTCATAGAATATCTTTTCAGCCCTTGGTTATCTAAAATCTGTTTTTTTACCCTTGACCCGTAAAAAAACGGGGTGAAAACCGGCCGATCTAAAGATAAAAGGTTACGTTTTCAGTACTACTGGGGCTGATGGGTATATTGGTGCAAAGTTTGAGGCTTAAAAGGTGGTTAAGCCTATTATTGTTCATATATATACTATATATATGCTGTATGTATTGATTGATTAGGCCTATTAATTTACTATAACCAATTAAATCAAGTAATAAACTGGTTCTATTTTACCAGCTTGCTGGTTTCTAACTTTTATTTTAGAGTAATCGAGGTCCAATTTAACTCAGCAACCATCCGGATAGTTTCCGTGACGTGGTTTAGGGTTTCGATACCGAAGGGGCAGAAGAGTTTGATCGAATATTAGTACAACTTTATACTTTTATTAGTTTGTTAGAGATTGTATGACTGTTGCCTGTTGGTGCATCGACTAGGGATTAAGGAGAATCATATATACGGAAGAGAGTAATGAGTGATTTAATTAACAGAGTTTATCGGAGCCGCTACAACCCCTCAATTGCCTTTTTAACATATTAATTTCAGTCTACCAAACTGCTAATTTGATGTAGGCACTAGACTATAGTCTTCAAGCCACCTAATGCAATTTGATTTAGGTTTAACTATAAATTAAGATGTACAATACATATTTTGGTGAGATCTAATTATCCTCCTCTTTTTTTCTTTGCCTAGTTATTATTCAGAAGAATGCCAGATTTGTGCGGATATAAATTTATTTATTTTTTAATTAAACTTTTTCTGATAAATTATTTAGCAAATATGTACATTTTCATATTACGAAATTATTGATATGTACTACATGTCTAATGTAGTTATATACTACCTATTTTTAATTTAATTCATAAGAACTCCCATCTTTTTCTATATTTTAACTAGACATATTTTGTGTTCAAGTTTTTACTATACCACATATGATCTTATCTTTAAACTGCCATCTATATTTAACCTACTATACCACATATGATCTTATCTTTAAACTGCCATCTATATTTAACCTAATTATGCAAAGTATCTAAAATGCTTCCATTATAAGTTATAACTTCATATCTGAATATTTTAATCTGGCCCCAAAGAACAAGTGAATCTTTATTGCATACTACCTAAGAATAAAAGACCAACATATTCATATAACTATTATTTTAACCTCACCAAATATTGAAGATGTCAGTTGTATACTTGTATGGCTCTTATGATATGGGACATATAAATGTATATTTTTGTATTAAAATTTAATACTTTTTTGTCAGAAGATTGTTATTTTGTTTAGTTTGTGATAATTCCATCTACTATACAAGGATCAAGTTCTTTCCTACTTCAAATTTTCTATCAACCTAGAGTGCGGGAGAAATTCCCCACACCCCCATGAATCGAACCTTGAATGGATTGGTCAATAACCATTGCTATCACCGACTCAGATACACGCCCTGAGGCAATTTTCTGTTCGTAGGGAATTTTTACTTATGGAAGAAACTTATTTCCTGATGCAGGCTGTCTATCAGAAGATGGGAAATTTGTACTTCCGTACGAGTATACTGAAAGCAAAAGCATTCGAAGAGAGTAAGCAATATATGTTCCTCCTTCTGCCCCTCCCCCCCCCCCCCCATTAGCCATTTCTTGCTACTTTTTCTAACAATGGTGGTTTGTTTCATTCTCTTTTTCTGTTGGCAGAACAACTACAAAAGCTACACAGGAAGTCCTCACATGGATAGAGAGCAGCACCCTTATTTGATCTGCCTATCGAAAATATTGTCCCAACCATGTTTAGTTATCATGAATTGCTAGACGTCCGGTACAGTATTTTTCGTGGTTTAATAATACGTGTATTATGAATGTTCGAGATTTATGACACATTCGTGTGGAAAATGCCAAAATTAAGTAATTGATATTTGATTGGGCTATAAATTCTTTCTAAGGAGGGTAAACAAGGACCCAAACAACCAGATTTTACCCATTAGCAGTAAGTGTAATTTTGTCTAAATAAAAGAGATTCAGCAAAACAAACAGATGAGGAGTTAAAACATATATGTATGCATTCTGTTGAAGTGATTGTCTATGCGTATAATGAACCCTAATCATTAGTAGAAGAAATATGAAGTGAGGTATATGTGAGCTTTTCACCATTTTTATTTGTGTGTTTTCCGATCTTTGTCATCAAGGCATTCATATTTGTAAATTTTCTTATGCATAATACTGGTTTATGAAATGACTTGGCCAACTAAAGACATTCTTAGCATGTGGAAGTATAGCCTGATGTATTCGCTACCGGGTGCCATTTTGGTAAGAAAAAGCAGTTTTTTTGACCGTTTTCAAAATATTTGTATATTATCCTTCATATTAGCCTTCAAATTCTTTGATCATTGTCTCTATCTGATCATTCTGGGATTGGTAAGATTTACCAAAAATGTTGGATCAGACCTTTTCAAAATTAGGATTAGGCAGTCCTGTAGTACATAATGTTACACTTAAGCCTTCATTGCTTGTGATTTGCGAGGGTTTGAACTATAAATTAAGAAGAAATAGTTTCTGCGGAGTCGGAAACCATAATGGAACTGTACTAATTGCCTGGTAAATTTGTGATATCAGTATATACTATATACTCTGTCTTAGCTTGTGGTACTGGTTCTGATCTCCAATTTCTTTGAAGGATAAAAATGTAGCCTTTTGCCCAAATTGTACTAAAAGTCCAAAAGCAAGAGTTAGAAGAAATTTTCTAAAAAATTGAGAGGTTTTGTGTTTCTTAATATACACAATTGTATGAACAAGGCCTTGCGATTGTATTATAACCATGAAAACATAATCACACATGTTTAAACTATATTATTCTGGTTGGAAAATGCTACTCCCTCCATCCCTAAAAATATTTCCCGTTTGTGTTGTACACATTTGTCAATGCACACTTTTGATTGTTAATATCTTTAATTTCGTAATAGTATTAAATATAAAAATTTCATTGTATTAAAGTACTCATAAATACGAATTCAACAAAATCACTCATGACTAAGTTTGATTTTATAAATTAACAGTTAAAAAAGTCAAAACATGAAACACATTTCGGTACGGAGCCACACATAATATGTTGCTTCATCACCCACGCACGTGAATGGATGCAAATTTCATTTGTTCGTGTTCGTGTAAATTCGTGTTTCGTGTACCAAAAATTAATATTCATATCCGTATTTTTCGTGTCGTCACGTGTTATGTACCAAATTGCCCGCTCTAGAGAAAATAAACAGGCACAAATCTTTCCCTTCCTCTCCAAATATAAACTCGAAAACACAGTTAAAGATGGTCCATACTCTATAAATATATTATGTATCGGCTTGGTTTGCGACCAAGATGAATCAACAAAAAGGAGGTAGTTGTTAATTCTGTCACACTTAAAGAATTAATACCATTTGACCGTGTTTAGAAACTCGTTTCTACAAAAAAAATCCTAAAAAACTTGGTGTTTGTTGGGAAACAGCTTATGCAAACTATTAGCAATGCTGATCCAAATTTGCCAACAGGAATACTTCTCGGCAACATCATGAGAAGTTCACAGCAACATATAGCAACCGAATGGTAAATACTGAAAGAAAACAGATACATAACAGTGACAAAACCTGGAAACAGCAAACACGAAGAAATATATCGATGAAGAGAGAATACCACAACACAAAAATCACTCTTAACTAAATATTAGAAAAAATTGTCCCATCACAGGAAATGTTGGAATTGTAAGTAATTTTAACCTAGTAAATATCATATATCAACTATTCTAATGCAACTCCCTTGATAAAAATATAAAGAGATGTACACATTTTCCTGAACCCTAAATGACGAGCTTACAGAAACATAAAAAGCGGGGAGAGCGTGGCTTACTGGGAGAGGGTGCCCAGCTGATACAAAAGACGGGAAAGAAGAAACAGAAAATTAAAATACAACAAGATACTTTACCTTTTGGAATAATGTACAGATAACTCTATGACATATGACTAGAAACTACTGGGCAAAAAAGATACAACTTCTGCATGTCAGGGGAATGTACAAGTACATATACATTATTCTGTAGTTAACTGCCTAAAGTAATCTTCTCCAGTGCCAATTCTCCCGTGATCAACCTAAGTAATACTTGAACTAGCTCTCTTACCCTAGCTTCCCTGCAGATATAAATATTTAGGAAAATAAGTTGTTTGTACAATAGTTGATCTACAATTCCTTTGTATAAGAACAAAAAACATGCATTTCCATTACGTTGCACTAATTTTGCTAAACATTCCTCCAGTTGTAGAAGTTAAATACAATATCTTCTTTAACGCGATTCAAATTTTTACACATAGATTATTTTCGATGATGTAACAATTATCCTACAAATAATGATATAGCCAATGTAAAGAGCATCACGGTTGCATTAAAGTTCATTTGTTATATGGCAACAGTAACAGTCCCCCAAGGAAGAGTCAGCAATGAAAATTGCCATGGATTGTGCATCATTTTGCATATGTTGAGATATTCAACAGATTGAAGCACATATATAAAGTTTTTACTAGACATGTGGATGAAAAGAAATGTAAAATCTTACAAATTTGTACCTTTATAACCTAATTATAATAATATTATGACTCGCAGGGGCGGACCCAGGCTATGACCTAGGGTGGCCTTGCCCCCCCCCCCCGATTTCTAGTGTACATTTATGCATATATATGAAGTATCATACTTCAGTTAATTGACAGCCTTGTTTTAGGTATTGCAGTACTAATTTGGCAGCCTGATTTGGATAGTTAGTGTCTCCACTACATCCTCTACTATTTTTTACTTATTTCTTGGTTAAAATTGATCTTAACTAACAAGAAATCATTTATTTTGGCCCCCCTCGTTAAGTCATCCTGCGTCCGCCCCTGATGACTCGATAATTGTAATTTTAGAAAAACCAAATGCAATTATCGAGCTATTTTAGCAATTCCTTAAAAGATTGAATACAAATACTTGATGAATGTATTAGTAGTATAGTACGCCTCATCTCATTGATTTCTTGTTAATATATAAATATTTTACATTAAAGTGATTTATCTTTTAACTTTAAACAATTTAATCAAAAATAAAACTAGAAAATACACCCCCTACAAAAAATAGATGGTTAAAAGTTCAAAAGCGCAACATGATTATGAACGGTAATCTTTCCATAAAACACTGTAATTAACATTTTCAAGCATATAGCATTCCCTATTTTTATCTACTTTTATCTTACATCAAAGGAAATATAGAACAAGCACCATGCCTAGCAAATAAAAGAATACTAAACTAGACGCTTCTTTCTAATTTTATGTTTTATCTTATGCTCCATTTGGTTGGAGAGAATAGGATGCTGAAGTAATTATGTAACATCCTAGTCCCACGTCAAGAAAAGTTTGGACTTTAGTTCAATATGTAAGGGGGAGTAATACTGCACAAATAGACTCAAGTTGGCAGGGCTAGTTTACTATGCTTGGCTTACTAAAGATTCGGAATCGAGACTTGACCTCATTTTTTATTTTTGTAACAAGCTTGGGACTTGACCCAAATTGTCACGTATGGTATCAGAACCGAATTCTCGAAAGTTTGATGCATCAAATTGACGTCGGTGGGTACACGAAACCAGCCTATATTATCCTACAATGGCTAGAGAGGATATATATATGCCTACGGACTATCCTTTCAAATCTGACGAATATTCTTTTCAATTTTACTATGAAGTTTCCATATATTTCAAAAGACGGGAACTTAAAGTGAAACATAAAAATGAACTTCTACGTTCATTATACAATTTATTTTTATAACAAAGTTGCATGCATAGTCTAGTTGACTAAATAATTTTTTTAAAATGAAGCCCAAATGTTTAGGGACCTCGAAGGTTATTTCATAAGGCCTTCTCTTTTTTTACGCAAGTCATGTTATGCCCTACATATTATCTTCCACATGTTACTCCATACTCGATTATGGAAATATTAGATATTAAACTTGATTTCTTTGTGAATATGTAACGACCCATCATAAGTAAGAAACCTTAAGGCGGTGACTTTTACGTGGCTTAATCACCCAAGTTTACGATTAAATGTATTGTTACCATAAATTATGGTTTCAAATTTTTTCCTCCAATACTCTATGAATTTTTAAGATAGCATGGGATTGCACAAGGTAGACATATTCAGTCTGACCCGTCCAAAAGTGATTTGAAGTGGTTGATAACTGCCGAGATTTCAAATTTCAAGATGGGAATGGATTAAAGTGAAACCTTATGTAATGGACACATAGAAGGGATCCAGTACTAAATTACTCAGCAAATTATAACTTCTATATGCTCGATACAATCAAAGTATGTAATTTCCTCACTTTATATTGTGTCCATCACTTTCTTTTCCTACCCCCCTTACGAAGCTTCTCTCATACTTGCGACTTTTGCTTCTCTTCATCTTGAGATATGTCAAAAAGTATGATTTTACCTCTGTGATTTTTGCTTCTCTTAATCTCAAGATACCTCAAATTTAAGTGTTTTGATGCTATTACACCGCACGTTGTTTCGGATTTGGTTCATGGTATGCCATCCTCAAAGAGGAAAATGATAGCAAACAACACCTAAAATTGATCTATTTATTGCAAGTTAAAATCATTATAAAATTATTAATAGCATAAAATTCAGTATAGTATTAAATTATATCATGCATGACGTATCTATACTAAACTATAAGTCTATAATAACCGGAATGGTGTATAATTTGGTATGCCTTTTTTTGGTTTGGTTTGGTTATCCCCGGTCATGACCGTTGGATCTTCTTAATCAAATGATCAGACCGTTAGATTTAAATACTAAAAGAATATCCTACTAAAAAAAAGAATATCCACTACTCAAGTTCATAGGTTCTAATCCCGCCAACAACAAATATTTATATTATTATTTGTACACAACCAAAGTTTTCAGGCTCGAATCCCCCCAATAACAAACGTTTATATTATTATTTATAAACATACTAATAATGTTAATGGTTCAAATCTCATCAATCATATATTATTTAATCTTAACTAAAAATTATACACATTGAAATAAAATTCTCATAACAAGGTTATAATAAATATTAATTAGTTTTAGTATTTTATTACTTATATTAAAGTATTATTATAATTACAAATAATATAAAAGATAAAATCTATAAAATATTAATAAAGACCCGTGCATTGCACGGGTTGTAAAGCTAGTACAAGTAATACCTATGGAGAATGTATCATGTGTTGTAGTGAAGTTCAAATTCAATCTGTTTTGAAGTTGGGATACTATATGATAAATTTTATCATTTGAGAGATAATAACATATATAAGGGTTAACCATGAATTGAGTATCACAAATTATGTCAAGATCATTCAAAAGTCTTCACAGAATTTGATTATGTGCATCATATTATAATATTAAGATAAAGATCTACACCATTATAATTTATAATATCTATTTTTTATAGCATTTACTGTTGACAAATATTGTTTTCTAGCATTAATTTGTAACAAATATTGTTTTCTACCATTAAAATTTGAAAGTTATACTGAATCAAAACTTAAACATGTGAACATATTTGTATGATGCATAAATTTATATGATCGGATCATTAAGAAAATAAACAAATTCTGGGTACATGAATTAGCTTTACACGTGGCTAATCTGAGAAAAATAAACATTCCTTTTTATATATATTGAAGGAGTTGCATTCCAGGGAGAACGTCTTAGAGTTCAAGAGAGAACTACCATACACATACACGAGACATATGCCCATCTCATTATTTATCAAATACAAGTACAAATTTCAGTCATTAAATTAAAAACGAAGTTACATTACTTTTTTCTTTAAAGAATCATGGAAAATCACTCATAATAGAGAAGAAATAGTCCAAACCGATTTTACATTAGAGTCAAATTTTTTGCTTAAGTTTAAGTGTTGAAGTTTTTGTGTGGTCAATAATTTACATTAGTCAAAGTTCATTATTTCATAATCAAATTTAGAATTGTCCAAAATGATTCAACACTAGAATCAAATTTGATTTAAGGTTAGTATTCTATATTAGAATCAAAATTTCTACCTTATGAAGCATAAATATTTTTAGTTTTAGAACCATTTATAAGATTCTACAGTGGAATCAAAGTATTCATTCTTAGATTTTAGAATTTAAATAAGAGGGTTCTCTCTAATAATGGACTATATTAAAGATGCAAATAACCAAGGGAAATAAGCTTAATGACATAGATAAAATATTAGTAGTAAATCCCCTATAGAGTTGATATCAACAAGTAATAGTAATGGCCTATATTAAAGATGCAAATAACGAAGGGAAATAAGCTTAATGACATATAGATAAAATATTAGTAGTAAATGCCCAACGGAGTTAATATCAACAAGTAGAATTACATTACCTTGATACAACAAGATCACAGAAGGATGGAAAGAGAACGAACAAATGTTGACGCTTTCCATTGTTCTTTAACAGTCCTTTCTTTAGGTAGGAATGTAAAGGAAGAACAGACAAAGTGTCTGTATGAATAACAAGGCGGGCCAGCTCTTGAAGAACAAAAGTAGTTTCTTCGACTCTTGCTTCTGGTAAATGACGTTCACCTGCAGATTAGAGTTCAGATGGTTCAAGAATAATCCTTGTCAGGGGAATACTCGAAACTATTAGTTCGGCAAAAAAAAAATTAACACCTCGAGTACACACCTAGATCAATCTCGTCTGCCAGAAACCTTTTTACTATGTACTCGCATCTCATCATGAGAATCATTATGGAAATCTTGCTGACTTCAGAACGGCTGGCATTCCATTCAGTCCCTTCATAGTTGAAACTGCATAGAAATTAACTTCAAATTAGCACTAGTGAAAAAAAGAAGGAATATATTATTGATTACAATTAGGAACTTTCAGTTAAGTGCTCTTCAACTGCTAGCTAGATATGATAATATCACAATTCTGGAAATAAAAAAATATATAATAGCTTACAGAGTAATTATGAGCTGATATATACATGTAAAGAGCAAATAAAAATATTTAAGCAGCATGAGAATACAAAACCTATTGCCCTTTTCCTATCATTATTATCACATTTGAAACCAAACAAACATATCAGAATTGCAAGTCAGACAAATGAGGGGTAACCTGAACAAGACATAACTTCAAAACCGAGCTGAACTCTACTTCAGAATCAGACATTACAGCGAACTACTAGAATAAGCAATATTTACAACTAACTGTTCTGAAATCCAAATATCAAATATTAAATAGCTGTTCAGGAACAGCTTCACAAGTAAATTACACATCCACATACTGTATACTTGCATTCACATAGTAGTGACCATAACCATTTACTAGCTTAAATATGACACACTTTTCTTTCTAAGAAAGAAAGAAATAGACTGGGAGATAAAAGTTTGGAAGATATTTGTATGCTTAATAAACCGAAGATCACAATAAGGCTCTAAAAGTGCTGAACGGAGGTTTCCGTCAACTATTCCTGGATATTTTTACTACGGGAAGATGTAGATAAAACCGTATGTTGGGTGTTTATTAATGTGTTTACTGGACCTCTGTATAAGTTATTGCAATGTGCACTAGTAAGCAGATTAAAATGACTGCCGTCTGATATTTTAGTTGGGTGCTTTATAAGTGGTTTTTAACAAATTGAACACATGTATATCTATTTAACGATCTATCTACTTTAGTCACAGCCTGTCCTATGTCAGGAAGCATTAAGATTTAAGCTAGTCAAGCAGTCAGATATTTACTAATTTAGGTAGGGTAAATACCACAATCTTGACAACTGTAAAGCAAAATTATTACCTGCTCAATGTAAATAACTTATGCAAGCAAGCCAAGGAGAACCTGCTGCAGTGTAATGGAATGAGTTCTACCATGTCAACAGGCAGGGAACATGTACGTGATGCACAGCGATCCAGGGTAGTTACTAAACGTTGTAAAATCTGAAAATTATAGATTATTACAAACAATAAGCGTCTATGAAAGTTAAATAGTTAAAAAAATATATTTATAGAGGCAGGTATGACGAGAATTGAACTCTTCTAGAACTAGCAGCACTTTTTCCACTGCTCAGGCCCTCTTTAATATATAGACATCTATGATAATAACCCATAAGAAATACCCACCAATACTATTGAAAAACAATTAGAAAAATTCAGGACTCAGTTGAAGTACCCTCAGGCACCACATGCTCAGCTGGTAAATAACTAAATACACGGGTCTCCTAGTAAAAGATAGATCTGCCCTCTAGCTCTATTTTCCAACAAAAAGTAAGAGCATCCTAAACAGGATGCAAAGAAGCTCCACAAGTCCACATGCAACATATAATTACAAGTCTATAAGCAGGACAGATGCTGCCAAGTTTTTTTCTAAAACAGAATCTTGTTACAATTCATGTTATATTTACATTAAAGCCATTATCTCATTAAAATATTCAACAGCTGTAGTCTCTACATAAACTAAACTAAAAGTTGGTAGCAGACTACAAAAGTTCAGGCCCAAATATCGTATGAGCTATATGTTACGGCACAAGTTTACTATTAGTAAAAGAAATACACAAACACGGTAACTCTGAAATTTTCAAATACGACTGAATCAAAATATCAAAGTCGAGATTTCTATTTCTTAAAAAAGCGCCTACAGAAGTGTAGAGGAACTGAAAGCATCAAAACACAAGATCTGCAAAACCTCTTGTAAAGATCTTCCTGTTTCCAGCGAGATGCGGTACAGAAATCTTTACAAGTTCAAGTTCCAAGAAACAGCATGGAAGGGAGACCTTTTTCTATTACAAACAGATTCGTTTGCTCAACTAATACACTGATGCATTCTTAGGAAGTACTAAAGGAATTTTGGCAATTTTATTCCCCACTAGAACCTTCAAAATTTTATTTTAAGCTCGCATGCTATAACAGCATGATATCCGGTCCTTATTATCCGTTAAACGGAGTTCTCTACTGATATAATATTGCAAATATCCTTGTTTTGCATTTTCTTATCTACACTGAGGTATGCTCATTTGACATCTTTATGCAATTATGTAAAACTACAGACTCAAAAGAGAATTACGTTGTTTGGTGCATCCAGCTCTGACTTGAGGATTTTGTCTCCTAAAATGTCTAAGATATTCATCTCAATCAACTCATCCGCCTTGAGTGATGACACAGAGAGGGATTCGCTAGCAAGGGCACGACCACAATAACCAACTAAAAAAATCTCATAAACATCAGCAACTTCCTTCCACATTTGTATTCTTGCAGTTCTATGAGTTACTAGTTCGGGCCTATAGCTTACTAATTTGCTGACATCATCAATCAGAATACTATTGAATCCTTCAATTGCTGCTCGCCAAAGTGCACCATCAGGATTGTCTCGTCTTGTTGTCATGCATCTGCAAAAACAAACAAACTGAATATCATTACACAGTTAGTGGTCATGGATATACAGATAATGCAAAACTTATCTGAAAGTTACACAGAATGATAAAGAAAATAACAGAGAACAAACTAAAGAGGTGATACAATCTTTTTATGTTTTAAAAGAACCATCAAAATCCTTTAACAGTGCTCAACCTACTTTGTTAAAGTACAATTAAGGTCCCGCCTGAAAAGTCTTGTATGCTTTGAAGTAGAATAGTAAGTAGTTGTTCGATACGCAAATGTTTTATAATATGTGAGTTTTTATAACAAGATATCACTTGTCTTGAAGAAACAGATATATTAACCTGTTACTCAAGAAACTCAGGAACTCTTAAATCTATGCATAATATTCCAGCAGCCCTCCTTGTTTGGCACACCTTTATCCTTGGCATACAAAAATTCAACCTCGTGTCCCTAATTCCAATGACAAGATCCACATCAAACGTTCCAGACCTTGGTCAGGTCAGGTGCTATTTAATAAATCTGGCCTATTAAATCTTGCTTCAATGTCTGACGAACACTACATATCGTCCAAAAAGTTGATGACACATTCCACACCTTGAAAATAGACTCCAGGACATACAGTTTACAGCTAAGAAGCAAGGATACAGATTCAACATATATGATCGTAAGTATTCAGCTGTGGGTGGATATGACGCATACATACAAATAATAAAAGTATTTTTAGTTTAGTCAATTCGCAATCCAATTCAGGTATGGGCTATCAGAAAAAAGGTTGCTAAAAAAAGATTTAGATTTCTAGATAAGAATACTAAAACAAACATGTTGGAAGCAGACAAAAAAAACTGACCGGTCATCGCCTCATCGGTATCCATGTTCTTTCCTAACATGTTTTGGTAGGATGCAATACATAAAAGATGAGTAGAAAAAATTATGAGCCATATTTGGACATTGAATTAATTTAGTTCGAATTTACATTATTGTGCTTTTCAACCTAAGAATGGATATCACAAAAAATATAACTAAAAATGACCGATATCACACTAGATCCTCTGATAAAGGATACCTTGACCAATTTAGGTAGATATATTTCTCTCATTCGGTTTAGAGAATGTTTTCTTCTGTTGTGCCAAAACTTCTACAAATTTATAGTAAATCAATAACATCTGCAACCATTCATATTTAGTAGACAGTATATAGTACTCACCTTCTTAAACTTTGAATAATATCAGGAAATATACTATACTTTTCCACAGATGGAGCCTGTAAGAAAAGATCTACAAGCAAAGGAATAAGCTTCTCCGCAAACAGATAATGGGAGCTGTCCATGCCTACGGATCCGGTTGACACAGAGCTCCTCGAAGAATCAGGCAATCTGTTTGGAGGTACAGAAGCAGTACCATTGGAAACCAAGGGCATCTTTGTACTGTCTGCAAGAATAATGAAGAAAGTCAAAGGTTATAACAGGTACAATCACACATAGAACTGCAGTACTACTTCACATACCTGGGCTTTGAGCTGTGGTGTTTCCTTTCTCAGCATCCTCTCCCTCGTCCGGTAGAGGTTCAGATCTTGGAAGATATTGCAAAAAGTTTTGGAGGAAGAGGAACCACATAGGAGAAAGGTGCTTCGGTGGACTCAATAGGGGTAATATTTCCAGCACAGTTCGTTGCATGGGAGGAACATGCCCCTAAGAAAACAGAGCCAGACTTTCAGTGCAGATGATATAATATGGACGTGTAGTAATATTTAGTGGTAGTAAGCATATAAAACGACTTGCATGTCTTCCTTCTGTACATACTGAAAACTCTCTCTCTCTCTCAATAAGGATTTCTGAACATGAATGTATCTAATGAAAAAAATAATGCATCAGGTGCACTTTCAGCAACCGTTGAAGCAATGTAGATGCTAATTGTATATGCTCAGTAACTACTTCCTCTAACCTTATACATTTACATGTGTAGGAACTTAAACTTCCAAGATACCAAATTTCAGGAAGTACGCCAGCAGACAACTGCTTGACTAGTTTGGGACATTTGTCATGTTTATGGCTCTAGAACACACTGGACCTGCTGACTTTTTGTTGTACCCTTGCCAACTTTTCAGCACGTATCCAAGACTGTACAGGGATACTATCTTCCTCCAGTCAAAGAACATAAAACTAGTGTAACAATGTAGAAACTAGAAACCAAGTTATATTTCCATGAGAAAATTGATGGTGTCACATCCAAAAGACTTGCTGCTAAATTTTTCCTACGAAGTAATAATTTACTTTAAATTTGAAATGCACACTCAAAGATTCCTATATGTTTCCTGTTATACCTAGTTTGACTAGTTTGTGTATTTTACTCCAGGTGAACAAGATTGGTAAACATCAAAGTCAAAAAGAAAAAAGGGATACAATTAGTGACATACAAATTCAGCTTCAAAGTTTTGGTTAGCAATGTTGGCTTCTGTAATCGCTGAATCCATGACCGACAGCAACCGTGTATACATGTCATGGTCAAACAAATCTTGCGCTTGTACATATATTTCTCCTGTAAAAGTTGATGCAATAGGGAAAACACATATTAATAGCTCAAAACATGGTTTAGTTACTTGATAGGAATAGACAGCAGAAAAATCTAGTTATAGCTGTCAATATACAAAAACCACCGGGCCATGAAACAATATAGGAGTAAATTATTTAAGCTGAAAACACTTAAAACCAGAAGTAAATCTTTAATTTAGAGATTTAATTTATTACCAAGACCATGTATAATCTCCTGTTTTGCCTTGATTGCTGCATCAACACTGTAGTTTGCTGACTTTCGAAGAACAGAATCATAAACTTCTAGTACTGATTGGAGGTATGGCAATGGCAGATTTCCCTGGTTAAGACAGTTATTGTTGAAAGAGATGTGCTTAGATAACATTATAAAATACTTAGAGATTTCTTTACTTCAGTCATTGTTTAGTCATTAAGGGTGTTCTTGTAGACATCCATAAAACATTACAATAGGCTGTAAAAGCAGAAACAACATTTACCTTGGGAGAATGTGAAAGAATTGTTGACTGTAAACAGTTTATTGCAGCAAGAGCAACTTCTTTGCTACCACTTAAAATACTATTTTTAACAACATGAAGCAAAGATTGCCATCCTGGAATCATCGAAATGCAAAATTCATTTCGTCGAAAACACTTCACATCAAGAACTTATAGGTAGATATATTGAGATGTAAAGCTTACCAGACCAGAAATTTCTTAAAATTCTGAGTAGGGGAAAAAACGAACGTAATAGTCGTGATATTCCACCAAGCACCAGCACAATTGTCTCATCCCACTGTTTCTGAGCTGTGTTACGACTTCACATCCATTGAACACATCATAAAGTCAGCATGATTGGATGTAGCAATAAAAAAATTCAATAATGCACATCACGAAGAATTTTATACCTGTGATGTATGAGCATATGTACTGCTTTTCCACCTCGAGTTCCCAGTTCCTTCCCGTGCCATTCGTCCTTTGAAGATGTTGCAGCCTAGCAAAATATTTATGTTCAGGATGACAAACAAACAATAGAAGTACGTCCGCAATAAGTTATTCCAACCTACCATGTGGGAAGCACGATCAAGTGTAGGAAAAACATAGTTCCAGAGACAATCCTCCCACATACTCTTGGAAAGCTTTTGCCCATGACTTCCAAGTGTCTGGAAAAGTGTACGTACAGCTGAGTTTCTAACCTACAATAGCATACATCAGCATCCTTTTTGTTTAGAAATCCAGAAAGCATATAACAGCAACCTTTTTCTATAATAGCATAGGCAAAGGAGGCAATAGAATGAATCTTCAGAAACTACTTGATAACATTAGCACCATACTTTGCTAGAAACATTCTACGACCACAATATCCTTAACAGATTTTCCACCTCACAATTTTATTCCACCAAAAAAGTATATAGCCCTGAAATATTTGAACGAGACAGATGATTGAAAATTATACACCTAATCTGTTTTTAAGCATATTTTATTAAATAGGTATGAGGATACACACAGGGAGACTTCGGGTTTCAGGTTGTTTTGTGTTCGTACATGTCACTTTTGCACAAGAGTCGGGTTTGCGTCGGTTACAATTGGTTGGAAAATTGATAAAAATGAAAAATAAGTTAAAGGAATAAAAAAATAAATGATAGGACTCATTTTGGGTCATATTCGAGCTAATCATGTACTGCTCCATGTCATTTTTAGGATTCTATCTATGGAATTTGTGTGGCTACTCGGGTTGTTTCTATTTGGGTTCTGGGCCGTGTTAAACTTTGCTACCTTATATTTAATTCTGTTACATATATACTAATGCAAGACGAAACCAAACCACCCTATGTATTATCCCACTTGACAGAGCAGGGTCTGGTACATGTGTGTGTGTGTGTATTCATATCCTAAATATTTATTTGATTAATCATGTGGATACTCATTTCTTTGCAGTTTTTACACACATGTCTCTGTCTAAATCAATTCAAGAGTTTTGTGTAGAAAATCGTACCAAAGGAAAAAGCAAAGGAGTCAAATTATCAAACCTCGAGACTTGCCCAAAGCAAATTTTGATATCATTAAAACCCTTCACCAAAGCATCTTCTATAGGTCACAATGGGTTCACAATGGGACAAAATCCTATTTCACTCATTGATACCCATCGCCCCACCCCCAAGAGGCACATAAGAAGTCACAACATACATAATACAAAAACACCACTCCTAATTTACCGAACCACCTCCAAATACGCTTGCTGCTGCACTATTATAAGATCAGATTCAAGCATTTATCTGAGGTGTTTTTAAGAATAGGACTACGAGGAACAAACCTACGTGTTCTCTCTTTAATGTCCCAACAACTAGTAATTTTATAATTCCAACTCTATTACGCCACTCTTTTTCTCTAACTACATTGTGTTTGTTCTGGAGTATGTAACCTAAAGAAATTGATAATAACAAGTTTAGAAGTCGACAAAAGGGAGATGGCAAAGCCATTTTTTGATTTTTTTTTTAAGTTTAAAGTTTTCTTTAGTAATATTGAAGACAAAGATGAGCAAATAGAGATGAATAAATGTATAAGCATATGAGTCTGCAAATACTTGATATAACATACTATTGCCAACTCAAAACACATTAGACTTGCCACGTCAGTTTTTTCATCCTAGTCAACTGCCACTTTGTCATTTTTAACATCTGTCATTTTCATTATTAAAGGAAGAACATACATCACAAATTTTATAAACTTAAATGGCTTGTAAAAACTAGTTCAACGACCTAATTCAAAAAAACCAGAATAGTCATGGGACAAAACAATATCAGCTAAAGTTATGCTTATGACAAGCGTATACCTCTGGCCTCTCATCTGCCCCCAGATTATGTAGCAACGAGAAAACTGAGAATATCAGCTTATCATGATCAACTATATTTCGATCTTCCCTCTTGTTATCTGTTAGCTGAGTACTTGCATGCACATCTTCGTCCTGAAGCACTACAGAATATCACCAAGGAACAGAAAAGAAAAGGAATCAGTTTATATGGTCGACCAAAAACAATTAAGTAAAACTTTTATATCAAACCTATATCCTCTATTGGCCGGTATAAAAGGCCCTTCGCTATAAAATCTGTAGATGTCCACAAGAGTCCTATGGCAGTCAAACTTATATTCAACTCAGTTTTTTGTGCACTGTATGCCCCAGTAACATCAATGCACCTGGAGAAGGTAAGCACAAATTAGTAAAAGTAATATAATGAGAATAAAGAAAGATCTGTAGTGGCCAATAAGAGGTATATTTTGGCATACAAGCACGGAGATAAACAATGTGACTTAGATATACAATCCCACTATCCTAGTTCACATGCTTTAGTAATGTTTTATCCATATAAATTAAGGTTAAATGATAATACAATGAGCAAACACTGTCAGGCAATATCTACAAGCAATCTCTTTTCCTGACTCGAAAGTTTGTAAGGCTCTATTTTGCTAGACCTGAATCTGTCCGGATTGAACTGTACAATAGTGTAAAAGTTTACAAGGTTCGTTAAATTTTCTAATGTAAAAATACCGGGGGGGGGGGGGGCGGGTATCAATAAGCAATCTATTGGAAAGGTACTACCGAGATAAGAAGACCTATTTTATCATTATATTATATTTTTTCTTGAATCCATCTGTATATTCAATTTATAAAGATGGCTCGAGAGGCCGTTTATCTATTAGTTCTAGTCCTGGAAATTGTTATGGTGGATGTTACTGATAGGTGCCTTGAGTTTTGAAGACGGGTGAGCCAATTGCTGTGACTTTAGTCAAATATTGTTGCTTTCATTCCAAAGGTACGAAATTACAGGTGTCAGATTTTACACTGATTAGTTCAAGTAATGTGGTATATAATTAATATAAGAATTTAAGCAATCGTTTGAAGGAAACTAAGAGACAATAATTTCAGAGTATTCTTTGGAAAAAGGCAAACAGATGAAAACTATATTGTGGGCTTCGAGGGGTTATTCACTACGAAGAACGGTAGGTCAACTGCTCTCAAGCTCCACATGACTAAGACCTATGATAGGGTGGAGTAGAACTTTTTTCGTTGTTATGAGAAAGTTTGGTTACACATCTACTTGCAATAAAAAGATTGTGATGTGTGTGAAATTGATCTCTTTCTCATTGCTAAAATGGACAAGACGAAGGGGATATTAAGGCCGAGAGAGGTCTGAGACAGAGAATCCCCTTTCCCCTTGTTACTTTTTTTTTGTGCCAAAGTACTTTCTTGTCAACTATCTGCCCCCAAATAGGAAAACAGAAATATTAAGCTTGAATTTGGATCAGGTGCTACTACAATATCCCACTTATTTTGCTGATCATAGATCTTATTTTGGTTATTCTGGTGGGCTCTTACAACATGAAGGATAAGATGGTCATATGCCCGAATAAGGTATTTACAATATTGAAAGTGGCAATATGCTAGCAATCAACTCAAGTGATTGGGTAGAATCTTCCAACCATATCGAATTGCGGAGGTGGTGACGGAACTTGTGGAAGCTTAAAATACCCAAAAATAATTAAGCATTTTGGATGACGGTTTACTATTCCATTAAAAAGTAACCTGGCTAGGAGAATGTAGAGAGAGCCCTCTACCGCCTCTGGACATGCCCTACCACTTGCAAGTAGTGGGAGGAACGTGACGATCTTTTTCAGGTTTGACAGAGAATTCATTGAGGGATTTTGAGCTTTGCCTAGTCATCCTTTGGCAATTAGGAACAAGAGGAATAAATTGTTTTCTGGAAAAACTTGTAGGTGCAGTTTGTGTATTCTTGAATGGGTGAAAAATTATATCTTTAAATCTGAAAATGCTGTGAAGGTAAAGGGAAGTTTTATGAATGGAAAAGTGACGAAATGGCAGGCTCCTAAAACCGGGGAATTTAAGATTTATACCGATGCTGCACTTGTTGAAAGTAATGGAGACTTTAGCGCTGTGGAGTGTGTAGAGATGGCAAATGGAAGGTGTTGGGAGTGGCTTTGGAGATGCGGGGGTGTGTTGAGATGGCAATGGGGAAAGTGTTGGGAGTGGCTTTGAAATATAACTCATGGTTTGTCTCTACTACTGCAGCAGGGGCAAGGGGAGTGTTGTTGGGCTTGAAGTTAGAGACGCAGCTTCGCTTGAATAATATTCCTCTGAAATCCGATCATCACAAAGTCATATATGCTATTAATTCCGATACAGTTTTATGGACGACATGAAGAGCTAGGTGTGCAATATTCATTGCATTGTTTTTTAACACATGCAAGGAGATGAAAACACCTTAGTTCATAGACTGACAAAAATTGCGTAAAGGCTAAAAGGCTCTCGTGTTTATATAGGGAGTATGCACCTCTGTGTTCAATCAGCTTTATGTTCTGACGGCCTTTATCAAACTGTCATGAAATTAATTTTTTTTATAATTCAGTTTCATTACAGACAGGGAGGGGGGGGGAGAGAGAGAGAGAGAGAGAGAGAGAGAGATTAAACAAAAGGAACAGACTCCCAAGCATAATCTGAGAACATAAATTGCTTATATAATCCATTATATCAAGCAAATTTACACACTGATATATAAAACTTACACATGAAGGCAGTCAGCTGGAATAGTTGAGAGTCCATCATTCATGATTACACGTAAACTCTACAAGAAGATAATACAAAGTTTCTTCAATATACAATAATGAAAGTAGTCAAGTTGCTACTGATAATATTAACGCACTATGAAAGCCTATTATAAGAACTATGACACCTACAGATTATGAGAAAAACCCATATCAACTGTACAACGATTAGCATGAAGTGAACATGAAAGAGAAGTGAGGGGAAGAATAAGTTGAACAACATAGTTGTCGCCTGTCGGTCAATCTAGTAAGATTCGGTATCAGTTAAACCAGAAACCACCTTGAAGGAGATGAATCAATTGAATTACTTTAACATCAATCTTACTACATTTCTACGTAGTCTTATCGACACGTACTTGCAGTAGCATAATTGACTAGTTCGACACTGAGGCAGCTAGTCCATGTCAAATGCAAGGTGCAACATTTGCCTTAAATGCAAAACCAACTCACCTACTACATTTTCATTTTTTCATTTGATGAAATAACATAGGCTTACCGATACGTACCCGCAGTGGCATAAAGATCACTTCGACAGTGAGGCAGGTAGTTCATGTCAAATGCAAAGCACAACATTTGCCTTGTATGAAACAATTGAAGTGTAAAACCAACTCACCCGTTAGGCTTTCATTTTTTAAGTTGATGAATAAATAGCTTTCATTTAATTATTTCATGAATATATAAAGACAACTCACCCGTTAGGCACATCGATAGGTATTCTATTCATGGACTTTATAAAGACAAGTTTACAGTGGACAGAGGTCCAAGGTAGGAACACAAAGTTGGTTGGTATAATAGCACAGTGCCTAGAGAAGTACGACATGGGTTTGTATCATATCGGCTATCAATTCAGGCCTGACGAGGACGTCGGGAGTTTGTAACACCCCAGTACCACGTCGAGGAAAGTTGGGGCTTTAGTTCAATATATAAACAAGAGTAGTATTACCAATTGCACCATCAAATCATGATATTTTGGGGATCTTTATACTTCGGCATATTTCGGGTTCTTATTTCGGGTTCGCAATTGGGACTTGACTAGATTTTCGAAAAAGACTCGGGATTTGACCTGGTTGTCACAACTATTTAGCCCGAGCTTGATAGCAGTGTTAAGTCTACTATCCAATAAAATCTATGATTAGAGTTCAAGTTAGTGTGTCAAGCAGGTTAACAAAATTATGTACTTGCAATACTACGACTCTTTCACGTACAATCTTTGTCTGGATTTTATTATGAAATTGTATGTCACCTTCTTATAGATGTAATTGGGTGCTTTTGATTATTAAAATTGGTATAGCAGTGTTTAGAAACTTTTAGTTATTCAATCAATTTAAGAATATGATTATAATCAATCAAGCATCATAAAAATTACTTCAAAATATGAACGAAGCACAATTACATTGGGGCATCCAGAAAAAAAAACTACATCTAAATAGGGACCAATAGAAACTTTTAGTTATTCAATCAATTTAAGAATATGATTATAATCAATCAAGCATCATAAAAATTATTTCAGAATATGAAGGAAGCACAATTACATTGGGGCATCCAGAAAAAAAAACTACATCTAAATAGGGACCAATAGAAAACTACATACCAATACCATGCAAAATACCTTTACATCACTCAAGCTGTTGTACGGTAATCATAATATATATATAATATATGAAGATAACATATTGAAAAATATCCTCCACAAGTCAGACTAATTTTTTTCAGCAGCTTAGTGAACCTCTCTAATTATACAATATACAACACGGAACATTTTATTCTATTCTACAACAAAAATTATATAATTATACATGATAAGAATATATAAATGTGACTTTTGGCAATATATACATATATATATATAAATGTGACCCACAACATGTGTTTTCATGGAGTGAGGAATGTTCTCGGGATGATTAGAAGTTGGGGTACTTTATGGACAGTTATAAAAATTATTGTTCAATTCATCACATTCTTTCCTATTCCAAATGAATATTCACTCCTTTCTTTCATTCATTTTCTTCAAAAACTTTATCATAATTTTAATCCACTATTTTTTTTGACAAATATGGCTTATAGCCTTACAAATGAGTATATGTTCTAAGGAATTCTCGCGGAAAGCGAGGATCGAACCCAGGACCTAAGACCTAAGACAACAGAGGATAAACTCTTAGCCATGTGAGCTATCCAAACTCGCCTTTTATCGTATACATCCTAATTTTAAACACCCTAGATTCCTCAAAGAAAATTCAATCCGTACACAGCCCTTTAATTTTATACAAGGCCTGCTTTGTATTGCTAACCTGGAACCCAAGGGTGACCAGCTCCTTCTCTGGTGCATCTGCCACCGACCTAAAGAGTACAAAGTTGAAAATAAATATCAACAAACGAGAGAGAGGGGTCGGGAGAGAGATTGAGAGGGGGGGGAGAGAGAGGGAGAGAGAGGGAGAGAGAGAGAGAGAGAGAGAGAGAGAGAGAGGGAGGGCAGAGAGAGAGAGAGAGTAGGTAAAGAAAGAGAGTCTCACCTTAGCATTTCAAGAATACTATGCCAGCTGAAATATAACTTCTCTCCGTGTCTCTGAAAATAATGAAGAAATTGAGAGAAAGGGTAGGTGTAGATTACGCCTATAGAAGTGGCCAAAAAATTATCTCACACAACCCAATTTTTCAATAGATTTACCTCTAACACGTGCAGCAGAATTTTCAGAGATCCAGAACGAACATCAGGGTTTTGAGTTGAAAAGTACAAGACCCTTAAAGGAGAAATTACAGAGGACTCCAGTGAACCCATTTCAGTAGGCATTGTTATTATCTACAAAACGTGTAACAAAGAGACGCAACATAAA
This sequence comes from Apium graveolens, assembly GCF_009905375.1. Classification (NCBI taxonomy): domain Eukaryota; kingdom Viridiplantae; phylum Streptophyta; class Magnoliopsida; order Apiales; family Apiaceae; genus Apium; species Apium graveolens. The sequence goes on from NC_133652.1 coordinate 305,078,934, forward strand.
TTTACGATACTAGAAAATTTCTTAGACATCAGACAATTAATCAAAACAAAATATATTTCTTTACCTTTTTAGACGAGACACGAAGTTCAGCGGATCCATTTTTCTGAAATTCATCTGAGCCTAAAACAGCAGATATCGATTGATCTAGTGCGTGAAGCGCCAAATTACGCAAATGCTGGTTGGTACTATCAGTAAGCTGCAAATACATTTCTAATATCAATACAAATAGAACATGGAATAGTCAAAATATAAAGAAATCATGTGTTACCTCAAGGAAATGGGCAACTAATTCATCCCACAACGGCTCCACCCCTAATCCAATAAAGATGTGTGAAATCAGAAACATGGATATATGTATTCTAGTTGGCAGGATTCACAATAAACTATAGCTGCAGAACACACCAAATTTGCTTATAATAGGTATCATTTGCATTTATATGCTATACCCAGAAATACACAAATACAAAAAAAAACCAGGCGACAGTCTGTGAAATCAGAAACATGGATATATGTATTCTAGTTGGCAGGATTCACAATAAACTATAGCTGCAGAACACACCAAATTTGCTTATAATAGGTATCATTTGCATATATATGTTATACCCAGAAATACACAAATACAAAAAAAAACTAGGCGACAGTCTGAATTCGCATCAGACATAATCATATTCTATAAGCAGCACTAAACTTTCATGCAAAGAAACTGTTTACATCTGTCTTAAAAATCGACCTGTACCGATCATTAAACGACCACAACTGCAGTTGTTGCTAGTTGACTGGATGACTTCTTCAAACACACGTCAGCAAATTTTCATGCTACTCTCCAAAATTTAACCAAACACTTCTACACGTATTGAAGTCTAAAGAGTAACGACTCGATTACTTTTGGATTCCAATTTAAGGACAATGGAGATGCATTGTAAAAACAAACAGGTAGGAGATTAACTTTCTCATCATCTATGAATAATGTAAGAAAAGAACTTTCCTGCTATTGACAATACCCCCATCATAAAAAAAGAATGAAATTGAAAAGATACATCATAAACCTGTTTATACAAACAATATAATTAACTACAAAAATCATCAGGGAATAGTAATTACTAATATTGTACAAGAATGGAACTGAGTTAAAAGGGTAAACTGACTTCTAGTTTAACAGAATCACATAAATTTAATTATTCAACAAGATTTCAAACACTGAAAAGTAATTCTACTCAGGTTCAACCAAAAATTGTTATAAATTACACCTAGTGCTAATTTCTTGCTTTAATTGAAGATCAACCGGAACTCTATACACATATGTGTGTGAAGATATCAGCAACGGCCAACAAGTACATGAAAAAAAAGTGACATATTTAATAAGAAAAGATAATCATATCCCAGGAACACGACATTCGGTACGTACTGTGAAGATTACTAACGAGTATAGAGATCATCCTTTCCACTGAGAAACTGATGCTTCCAATTTTTTGACTTGATGCTTGTCCGGGACCACCTACAGTTCCTTGCATGCATTGATAGGACAACTGACGTAATGCAGACAGGAGTGATTTAACAGCAGATACATGCATTATTCCGGAGCTCTCAAAAAGCTTAAAGATAAAAAAGACACAGGTTATTGCTTTCAGTACAATAACAAAAAAACAAGAAAAATCAAAGAAAAAGTAAAGACCATTTACTTGAGAGTTCAAAGATGAGAGAATGTTAAAGTCACTGTATTGGCTAGATGATTCTCTAGTAAGTTTTACGCCAGATGTAGGTACCTCCTGCATAACAATAGATATATCAGTTATTTGATTAAGAGAATATAATACAATCCAGCATTAACAAGTTTTATTGCAAACAATGTCCAAATAAACTGTCCCTCGTAAAAAAAACCCTCCATAAATACAGTTGCAAGGTCCTTTTTTAAAAGCATGGGAATTCGTTTCTATTTATAGTAGTTGGTCATTACTAAATACTAATATACAAGATATATAAAACAAGATAAGCTATGAAGCAAACTAAGATATTAGGGGGGGTGAACATTGGAGATTAGGTACATAAGAGCAAGTCCATTAGTGCCTTAAATTGTTGTCCTAAACTATAATTCGAGGCATTTTGAATCATTAGGTGCTCCAACAATGTTCTAGAGGTGCCTTAAAACACTAAGACATCCATCACATGCCTCATTTTTAAGGCTCCACTAGGCATGCCTTATTTCAATTTTTTCAATAAAAAATTTACTTCCCTCCTTTTTTTGCACATATCTTCTCTCTCATTTTTTTCATTCCCTCCAAATATAATTCAAATATAATATTTTTTTAATGATAAGACACAACTATAAGGCATTGTTGTTGGAGTGCATACATGAGAATATTGTCCTAAATTACTAGGACATCATATTTTATGATATTTTTAAGGCTTTTTTAGGACACTCTTGGACTTGCTCTAACAACGTTAGGTACATTTATAGTTAAAAGCACAATTAGACTACAGCTTGACCCCAAAGTCCATAAAAGCTATTAATTTCTGCTTAGCTTCAAGAGTAAAAGTTGTATACAGCACTTATTCGCTCTTTACAGCAGGCAATCGTTCTTTACAGCGCTTAAGCGCTCTTTACAACGCTTCCAAGTACATGTTTATATATGCAATGTGAATTATTTTAATTGACATATAAACGCATACGATGTCCTTTTTAGCTTTTTGGGTAAAAATTAATACCTGTTACAAAGTTGTACCACATATTTTAACATATCTGGTATGCATAATTTCAAATTGATCTATACACACATTGTAAATATTTTCTCTTGTTAAAAGCTATAAAGTTTAAAATAATTTCTAGTTAACGACTTAGCCAATAAACAAATACATTTTAAGAGATTAACATGCATTCATATTTTTTCAATTAATTAGTAAATAACACGCTCTTTTGTTTTATAAATTTAATAGCATAACCTTTAGAATCATATAATTGTTCAGTGTTTGCTTAAATCAGTATTGGTGCATCTTTTACTACAATGTTGGGTGTAGTTATTACAATCTACTTAAATTAGTTAGTCTACGAGAACGTTCTTTTCCATCAAATTGTGTGTAATGGCATTATATCTATAGTAACTTTTTGTCTGGCACTTTGTTCTTCAATGAAAAGATGTGTCACTATGGATTTTGCTATGTTGGACGCATGACGAACCTCAAAACAAGTAAGAAAAGCTCTAAGAAATATAGAAGTTGATTGTCAGAAGTTCATTGAAAAATGCTTGGGAAACAGATGTTGCATAAAGGATTACTTACAGCAATGAGCAAAGGCCACCAACTAGGAACACAGATAATTTGATAACATGTGTTTAAAAAAGTGCAAGATGTCTACAGCATAAATAATATTCAAAACTTTCATTATATCCCAGAGGGCATTTCAAACACTTCTTTTGGTTTGCCTTTTCCTTACTCGGCTCTTGTCAACATCAAATAGGGGTTTTGCAATTAGGACCTATCCCTGGGACTCCCTTGGATAACAATTAAAGTAATTTAACTAGTGAACGTATATTATCTCTTTAAGGAAACATTGATCATCATCGTGTTATATAATAAACAATAAACAAAACATTGATCATCATCGTAACCCTTTTACATGATGAAAGTAATTTATAATGCGCATAGAAGAGGCCTTTGTACAAAATACTTTAGGGTATTTGTTTGTTTTGTACAAAGAAGTAAAGAATCATTTTCACGCGCCTTAACATACAATCAAAAAGTCAGAAGGCTACTCTTTATCATGTTAAAGATTACCTGTGTTGTTGCATGTGGAGAATTAATAGCTCGGTCGAGAGCTGCTAAAGTCTCCAAAACCTAGAATATACAATTTAAAAGTTTTCAAAATAAATATCATCAATATCATATAAATTTGTAAGATATGATGCATACCAACACCCATGAAGTGCCCAACACATTGTACAATCGATGAGCTATATTGAAGAGAGTCCTCAGTGCCTGACTTGCATGAGTAAAGGATACATTACAAACTGAATACAAGCTGTTTAATTAGGAGATCACACGATCTACAGAACAAATATGCAGAGAACATGCACGTGTAGATTGGAATTGCAGTAGACAAGTGCATGTTGGAATTGCAAATGCAAATTCTTTGTCAAAATGCCACACTAATATACCACTTACAAAAAGATTCTTTCAAATTTCAAAGTCAATATTTAACGTTAATGTAAACATTTACACATTTAAAAACTAAAACTAGTCTACTGAGTATGAACAAAGTGACCCGACTAAAAGAATACTGCGTAAAACAACTGCCCACATATAACTGTCTGCAAACATGGTGCATATACAAATGCTTCTATTCAATTAGTTCATTGGTTATAATCCATAATACAAGTCTAACCATGAAACATGGACAAGCCTAGTTCGGTTCATTATAATTACTGACCAGGCGTAAACCACATGGACACGCGGTTATAATTGTTCAACATTCAAAAAAAACACATGCAATTAACTGTATATGCTATATTTATTATTATTATGAATAATTGTGTGCAAAAGTTTTAAAATATGAAGGATAAATAAAAAACGATTAAACGAAAACAGCTTAAGATGTCATCACATCTAGCATAATATTGTTCTCTAAAATAAATTTTAAAAGTAACAAGTCTCGTGGAGTAGTCATGAAAAAAATTAACGTGGACAAAATAACCAGCAATCTGCCTCATTCACTACTCGCCTACCCAGGTTAGTTATTAGCACTACATGATACACTATTATACAACAGAAATGATTACCACAGTTAACTAGATACATTTGATTTAAAGATTGATTAAATAATATTATACTTATACCTTACGTTATATGTAAGTGTCCTACATTTACCAACAATTTGTTACATACAGTAGTAAGGATTTGAGTACAAAGGGGCCTTTCAAATTTAAAAAAGATGTCTTCATTATTGTTAGCTGTAATAAACATCCAACATAAGAATAACTGGTAAATGGTGACCAGAGGGGCATCCTTGCTACCTAAATTGCTAAACTAACCACCAAATAAATGACAAGTGTTATAATAAAATGCTTAACACGGGGTATAGCCTCTTCACAGTTGGATAAAATTTCATAAATACAAAAAAAATTGGGAAGAGATGCAGAAAAAAATAGAAAGCTACATTTCAAGCACAATAGCCAAGTACCTGCACGTTTTTTGAAGTAAGGACAACAGTGTCTCTTTGATCAGCCGAAATTTCTGTCCGTTTTGATCCAGGAGAGAGCAAAATACTGAACAAGAATTTTTTTCACAGAAAAACGAAATTCAAACTTCCAAGACAACAGATGCAGTATACAAGCATATTACAAATTAATCAATAACCAATTAACCACATCAACTATATAGAGATAATAATAAGTGGGAGACGAGCACCAAGTATTAGATAGATTTTATGTTAAAAAATATTAAATAATTAATCAATAGTCTTTTTTTTTGTGACTGATCAAATTACTTCTAACAAAAATGGTAATCTTTCAACTTTTTTAGGATTTACGGGGGCACTTTTTCATGTTAAAGTTATAAGGCTGGGCAGCTTATTCACCTTTTTCCTCCATTTAAGGTTGACTAGAGGTTGCAGAGCATCCCAAGATTAATAAATTAAATATGTAATTGTGATCAAAACTTAAGTCCTTTCTTTATGTATTGAACTTCATTTTCTACATAAGCTGATGAATACAACAGCTTGTAGTTGCAGAAAGCTCACAAATGGCACAAACCAATAGTAAGTAGTAACAGAATACGCCAAAACCAACACATCTTGAAAACACAAATCCCTTCTATCATACAACCAACCAGGTGCAAATTTACCATTTCTTTGTGTTTCTGCTCCAATCAGTGTAAATTTGGGTCAAGCAAAAACTATTCGATACAATCTACTTCTACCAGTTTTTCAGCAATTTGTTTTGATGACAATGTTGTATGCAATTTAGAAAGTATAGTACATCAAGCAGATCTGAGCGACTTCTGTTGCTATTAACCATTAGTCCATTACTCATAATAGCCGTGTTTGATGCTAAAGAGTATCTTATCCTATATCTACCGAATCCTCTGTAAGAATGACAGTGGGTTGGTCTAGGCCATACTATAAAAAAACGGAAACATGCCTTCTATAAGTTGGACCCAACCGAGAAAGATATCTTGTTCACTGTTTGATATGAGGTGTCAAGCAAACCGGGAGATATTTTGGTTTTTGTTTGACCACCAAACTGAACCACGATCATCCCAATCTGCTTGTAACAGGCAACTATTTCTCTTAGCAAACATTAAATCTATAAGTAAAACAATATAATCAAAAACCACAGTATATAGCTTTATCATAACATACGATATAGAACACATATACTCACAAATGATGTCCAAGGTTACCTAATCTGTTAACTTAATAAAAAATCTAAAACTAGATCGCATCAAGAAGCATAATATAATTCCATCAAATGCACAATATCTAATAATAGGTCCCTGATTCTCACAGTAAACAAGATCTGTGTAACATTTTTGGAAAAACTTAGCTTGCATGTACCTCCTCCTTTCAGTTTCATTGGATATATTGATCGTGAATTTGCAAAGAGAAGCCAAAAACGAATTTAAAGGTTCTACAGCACCAAGCATCCCACAGGCCTGTTACAATAATAGTATTAATAATTTATACTGGTAATTTTTGCTATACATGACATTAGTAGTGCTAAATTAAAATGTTAGATCACATATAATCGAACAAAATTTTAGCTTTACTTTGAAACAAGGCTGAAGTAATATATGCTGAAGGGATACTAGAGTTACCTGAGTAAATGCTTGGTAACCTTTTAACATCTCCAGTATAATAGCCTCTCCTTGTGACCTTGCACATACATTTAAGAAAGAAAGAAAAAAATTAAGGTAAATTCTTTTATATAGATACTATCAGATTGATGATAAAGAAATGCTTAAGCATACTTAGCCAATATAAGAGACAGAGCATCTAGTATGGTAAACCAAGTTGAATCAACCATCGACGTGCAGAGAACTGCAGCTGCAGCTTTCCCCGTACACTTCACTTGTGGACTGGGATCACATCTCGGAGACTCTAGCTGATTTTGACAACAATAAGAGAAGCAGAAGAAGTGAGAGATCATTTGATATTCTAGTTTAAAATAAGGCTCAAGTTATTGCACAACTGCACAGGAAAGAACAGAACACATGGAGAATAGTACCTCGCCAACATCTACAGCTTCATCCGTCAAAGTTGCTACAGTAAAAACCACCCCCAACAAACCCTCAATTGCCAAAGTTATTGCGTGAGCTTCACTTGCTACCAATACAGCAGCATTTGATGCATCATTGTCTAAACTCCACTCAATCCCTGCCAAAAGAAGAATAGCAGTGTTCCTGTGTGGGATTATGATGAATACCACAAAAAGTAATGTGGGATCTTCGAATGTATACAACCATCTAACAATTAAATAAGATGTCTAATTTCATCCAGAGGCACAAAAAAATCCAGAATTGTCATATTACATTAATGCATATGAGTAAAGGTTGGCTCATATAGGATCATGAGTACTCAATATACAGCAAATCTACCAACTAGGCCATGGTTTGCTACATAAATTAAAAAAAATTAAGCGCCTCATGATAATTTTCTACACAATTGTTATGAACATTTATAATAGATATACAGGAACAAACTTTGCTGATTAGTAATGAAACCAGAAGCTAATTAGTAGTACATTGCAAACAAGAGCTTGAATATAAATATAGCCTGCTTAGGTATTTCGCAGCTTGGATAAGAAAGTTAATGATTCAATGCTCACAAATACATCAAATAATAGTTTTCTTCTGCTGAACAACAATACATTCTAATTTAAGGTAACAGATATACTACCTTTAGCTTTACTGCTGAACATTCCTGCAACAGCTGCCAAGCTCTCATCACATGTTTCTTGATACTAAAATATTACAACTGATCAGTTCTCTATACAAGATCAGAAAAATTACAAGAATTACATTTGAGACAACAACTAACAAAACTTAATCCCATGATACTATGTGCATGGCCAAGTCAAGTAAAATTTGAATACAAAGGTTAAAGGTAAATGGAAAACTTAAACCACAAATTTATATACAACCTTCATTCACGCTTATATACAACCTTCATTCGCTGCTTCAGCTTGTTTGTTGACTTTCCTTGTTATTGCATTTAAATTTTATTAAACTATAACATAATCAGTTTTAACTCATTTAATTCTTTCTTAGAAACCAGGAGTAAGATTGGTAGTTAAACTGCATACTTGCCAATTATAAATTCTACTTTTTCCCTGAGGCACATTTTTTAGGGACCTCTTGTCCTTGTCACTCTATCTTATCTTAAATATAGCTTTGAATCATATCGAAGCAATGCAAATGATTTTTTATTTTATAAAGTTTTCATGAACCAAATGAGAGACTAATCAATCCCCAGAGAACCTTAAACATAACTTTCACTCACCTGTACATTTGACACAACACGAGCAAGTGCTTTCACCATACTCTCTACCACATTGGTGTTCTTAGGATTCCTACAATATGCAACAAAGAAAGGGTTGAGTATATTACGCATAAAGAGAAACGCAACCAGAAAAAAACAGGAAAGGGAGACCATATGTGCCCCTCCAGAATGCATACTTCAAACATTAACAAAGAGGATCAATTGAATTACTATGATTCCAGAGCAACTGAAGAAACTGAAAATCGACTAAATAACACTATAGCAGTGTGAAACTTGTCAAGCCAGCTATCCATATTTGTTCCTTCATTAGCCTCGTCAAAATATCCTACTATATTATCAGTTAAATGTAAGATCGTGAGAAAAATATCCTACTATATACTACGGTAGACATTCTGTGTAGCGCAAGTCATTTGTTGTCTGTTCCATTTCTATGTACAAGAAAGCCCTATAACTCCAAAAATCCAGCTACATAAGAGCTCAACTGCTAGTATAATAAACATAATTCTCTTCAGTTCAATTACATCAAATAACTCGAACGTTGCATTTCAACATTTTGTCAAACACACACTTTAAATGACAAGTGCCAATCGCACAAGTCAAACACATTACTTGTCAAAAAGGATAATCCTTCTAGAATTATAGGCTTTATAGCATAAAAATGTGATATGTCTTGGCATACAATATATTAATTTATTTCAACCAAACAGCCTAATTAAATAACTTACATGTCAAAGTTTTGGAAAAGGACTTTTAAAGTGCGGGCCTCCACACAAAAACCCTGTCAAATCACAAATTCTGATAATCAGATTTAGGTTCTGCAAAAATGATTTTAATTTAAAGATGAGTTGCAAAACAAAATGTATTACAAGTATCTTCTTTAAATGTTAAAAACACTTAGGTCGTTGGAGTTACCCTCAAGATTTCAAGGACAAGTATGCGATGCCATAAAGGCATATCTAGAGATATGACCTTCACTAACATACTGAGAAATACCTGCATAAGTTACAAGTGACCACAAACAGGCTCAACTTATCACAAGGATAACAAAATACAATAATAGAAGTGCTCATATTGTAAAAATGAAGGTCAAATATAGCTCCATCACCGACTAGGTTAGAGATTTAAAATTTACTGGTGATGATACTAGACAACAGAGTAGACAAATGAGATAAGTATATTATTAAGATATACATTAACAGATGGTAACCAAGCCACATGATCAGTGATACAAAGTAATTATTGATCATAAATAACACAATATATGCTAAAAGACTAAGGTACCAATATATCAGATTGTCAAAATAACACATGAATCTTATAATAGCATAGAGAACCATGTACATATCTGGTTTCGTCATTTGTTAATATAGCAAAATTATAATCCTAATAACAGAAATAATGATAATAATAATAAGAACAATCGAACTAAGATCAATGTTCATGTTCGAATTTATAATATATTTTTCAAACAAAAGAATCGTACGAGTAGGCAGGTTTGTGTACATCTTACCTCCCAGATCCTAATCTAGAAGCGAGATATACTAGGTAAGTTTGGTTTTGGTTTATTTTAAACAAAAGAAACTGTTAGGTGAAGAATATTAGGACATTTCTTCTACTAAAGGATTTTTCCAAAAAGCTAACAGCAGCATATTTTATTGGACCAAAAATAGAACGAGAAATTCACTCTTGATTTATCGATTTATTATGTAGAGTAATTTCTTAATGGATAAAGCTTATCAAAGCTTCATATTTTCCTTTTTCGATATCAGAAGCGTGAAGGGAGTTATTGTCCTAAATCTTGTTCAACAGGGCATATTAATTAAACAAATGACAATTATATGGTTTAACTATGTCCATGTAACCTTCACATTTTCCTATTAGTTCGAAAAAATAGTTTTCCATGTATGAGAATTCTGTAGCATGTTTGAAATATTACAACTTCAAAGATATAAACTAACCAACATTTGAAGAGATAATAAAAAAATAATGATAGGAAACTTGAGGCCATACCTCAGATTCAGTTACAAGGGATTTACTGTAATGCCTAATTATATGGGCAACTGACCGCAAGACCAAGCGACGGAAATAAGGCTCTCCAACTTCTCCTTCAAGCTGATTAAGCACAGTACAACACACAACAATGACAAATAGTACATCAAACTACAATAGCAGAAAGAAATGATGAGACTCCGCACACAAAGATTTACCTCAGTGTTGGTACGAATTGATGTCATGAGAAGTGAACAAATTTGGTGATGCAAGACCTATACATGACAATGCCGTGTTACAATTTTTATAATATAATAAATGCTACAACATACTAGGTAACATGGCAAATTGCACGACAGCAACTAATATCTTGAAAGTATCACCATTTCTGTTCACCTGTTCGTATGGAAGCAAAGTTCTGAATACCACAACATAATTAGACAGAATAAACCTGAAATTACAGAAAATAGAAGTCATTTCCTGGGTAATCACGAAGCAACAATAAAAATTTAACTCTTAATTTCTGTAATTTTCGTTGACGTGGCTATCACTATAGGAATGATGATTATGTTATGCAAACAATAATATCAACCATGTATGCTATTCTAACAACAAGGTCTTCTGCAAGCAAAACCTTATAATTAAGAAAAACCATGAGCAGACCACCATCGTGATATAAATCTCTTGCTCACATAAATAAAAAAACTATCAATCATATTTAACTTGACAAACAAACAGGACATGTAATAAATTCCAATAATAAAGTAAAAATAATTTAAAACAAATTCAAGGTGATGCATTTTTCGAAAAGCATGAAACTGTAACGGCAGTGACAGATTACTCACTCGAGTATATCAAGTGCAAAAGTCCGCTGAACAGAACTAATACGTAACCAAGATGCCTGCAAGAGAGAGGTTATAACATTATCTATAGAATACATTAGTAATTGCACCAACACGGATCTACAAAAGAAAATTTAAAGCAAATAAGCCGTGTCCAACAGATATGATATACAGAAAAGACAATTTATCTAATAATCACAATATAGCACATACAGATCCACCTGCAGCAAGAGCTGTCAGGTCCTCAAGTAACAGCAACCCAAGATTTCCAGAGTTGGTCAGGGTTTTCTTCATGATTGACAACCCTCCAGATAAAGATTCTTGCTCCAGTGACCTGTGAAGCATTCAGCGAATAATTGTAGGAAAAAAAATAAACAGTTAAATCATACAAGTTATGAATGCTTACGGCCACTAATTATCCGGAAAAAGAAAAGAAGGGAGTCATGATTTAGACATGAAACTGGAACTGTAGTATGATAATGCTTGTCTAGGTTTGTATATCTAATCCGCAGGAGTAGTAGAAATATCCACTAATGGTTGGAGGTAAAATAACTAGAATACCAGTTATATATAGCAAGCAGCAGCATAAGAGATAAAATCAGGAGAAGCTAGATACATCTCATTACATACGTACTCTAAGCGATTCATATTGCGATTAACATCACTCGTGACTGAATTACTGCGAGATATATATCCTCCAGAACCATACTTTGCGGTAGGTAGTGATTCAGCAGAAACGACATGATCGAATATCAAAGCCACCGCTTGTCTAAAAGTGGCAGCAGCAGTACTGTTTATAGTTCAACAATAAGATAAAGTGAAAAAAACAAATGATAAAAAAAAATAGGCGGTTACTAAATATGATATGCCTAGTCACATATTAACTTACTTGCGAACACTGTCAGAAGATCTGTTAGATTCAAGAAGCCGCAGACAGATACCAAGGGCTTGTGCCATATGCTCCTGAGAGTTTTGAAATAGTTTATGCAGAAATTACTAACAAGTTCAGCGCTTTCCCATAATAAAATTATAAAAAGATAGCATAATGTAAAAGGCTTGTTCAATTTCAGCTTGTGGCATAGTAGACAAGCCGTCACCTAGCAGAAAAGGGATAGTTATGGGTAGGAATCCACCCCACCTTGATTCTAATTAAGGTACATAAGACCTTGTGGATTATGTGCATTGATAGACATTGCCTAGGCGTCCATTTAGCCAGTTAGGCGTTCCGCTATATTAGATCGAACAATTTTTTCTTTAACATGTTGGACTTGCTTTTTTTTCATTTCCAATATTTATACAGCTTTCTCATTTAAAAACTTGAAACATTAAATTAATTTTTTTATAAATTAATAATAAAAGTCTCGAAAAACTAGTACTAACATAGATCTAATTACATTAATTAAAAAATAATCTTATATTTAAGCAAATATTATCAAAAAATCAAACATATATGGGCATACATATAAGTGAAGTGAACACCTAATGGACACCTAGAAAAGCACCTTACAAGTAGGCTTTTCGTGGGGGCCTTTGCTCCCCTTGACAAGTATGCATTGGTAATAAATTTAGGAAGACTAGGTTACAGCAAATACATCTTAGTTCATGACCATATTCGTGAAGCATTACCAACCTATGTACAGATATGAAATACTAATGCAGGTGTTTCCGATAAATTAACAATAAATATGAAATACTAATGCAGGCGTAACGGATAAATTAGCAACTAGAGACCCGACACCAGGCCCGTACAATACCTAGGCTTTTAGCAAAAATTACTTTTCATAATAAAATATCATAGAGAATAAAATATGCATCTGTCATTACCTCTGTATCTGGTTGTAGCCGAGACTGAAATATTATCAATATCGTTTGTAGAGTCTTAAGTTGTACGCTCTCATCTAACATTTCGCCATGCTTCAGTAAACAGAAGGAAAACACAGGTAAGATTAGATAGCAACAAAATAAACCAAGAACTAAACAACTTGTTGTAGAAAAACATTATCCTATTGTTTGAACATTGTGGAAATATATAATCAGTATTCTTATCTAATTCCTTACTGTGTCAGAACAAATTATAAGAGCAATCTCTTGTCTGTCGATACGAACGCTAATTTTCAAATATTAGCAGGTACCCCGTGCCAAGCGCTTCTCAATATCAACAAAAAAAATAACCATATTACATTTCAATATTAGGTTGAACTGGTGGAATTATGGTATAATCAGGAAGAATTAATTGGAAAATTAAACAATATATTACATGTAAAAAATCAATAAAAATTGTAGAAAATAGAATAACCAAGAAAAAAAAAATAAAGATGTATAGATTACTTATCAGTGTCGTGTTTTCAATTACTGTAAGGGAAAATACAAAACTAAATTCATATTCCAACCATAATGTAGGGGGGTGGCCCTATCTGTCACTTTGGGGTCAAAAATGGTTCAAAATGTCACTTCTGAAAATTATGGTCTAAAATGTCACTTCAAACTACATCGTGTAGCGTTTAGGCAAAAGGCCCAAAACGCTAGACAATGCAGCGTCTTGTACCTTTTTTTTTAATTTTCAATGACACACGTTACTTAATGTAGCGTTTGTCTGATTTTATTTTTTTTGCTTTTAATGTGCAAAACGCTACATGATGTAGTGTTTCGTTTTGGGCCCAAAACAGTACATTATCTAGCGTTTACATTTATTTTTTTAAAATAAATGTAAATTTTTAAATTCAAATAAAAAATTATTAAACCTTAAATTAATTAAAAAAATATTTGTAAAACCCAAAAGGGGATTGGTGAACCCTAAAATGGTAAAAATTATTATATTAAGTTACACTCTTAAATTTAAAATTGTTTAATTTAAATTTTACATTTTTGGTTCCTAGGGTTTAGGGCCTAAGCTTAAATTAGAGTTTAGGCTCTAGGGTTTAGGGCCCCTAAACCTTAAACCCTAAATCGGTGTAACATTTATTAATTTTTTTTTAATATTTCTAAAACCCAAAAGGGGATTGGTGAACCCTAAAGGTTAAAAAAATTTAAATTATGGTATACTCTTAAATTTTAAAAATATTAAATAAAAAGAAATATCAAAAATGTAACATTAAGTGATGTTTCCGAGCCCCTAAACAATTAAACAAAAGAAGTTCAAAATAAGAAAAAAAACCAAAAGCATACAAAACGTTACATGAAGTAACGTAATGGATGGACTTTGAAAAGTAAAAAAAATAAAACAAAACGCTACATCATGTAGCGTTTTGGGTTGTTTTCCAAACGCTACACGATGTAACGCAGTGAAGTGACATTTAAGGCCATAATTTCCAGAAATGATATTTTCGACCATATTACACCCCAGAGTGACATTTTGGTCCATTTCTCATGTAAGGGGGAGGGTTGTATTATTAGTCGTGACCCCGGAAGATGGTATGAGTAGTTGTAGTAAGATACTAGAGTAAGATTAAAATATATAAATTTGTTACTGGATTTGAAAATTCTAATGAGAAACTATTTTAAAAATTAAAATTTGTCCTTCGAATAGGATTCTAACGTAAAAACTAATATTATATATAATATATTAATTATTACATTCCAATTAAAAATGTAAAAAGATAAATTTATTAATGAATTTGGAAAGCCTAACGAAAGCCTAATAGGGCTCTATTGGAAAATTATGAAAAGGACATATTCCTTTGTAATTCTGATGAGAATCTAATAAATATATATAAACTAATTATCATACAATTTATTATTTTAACCAAAAGCCGTACATTACCACAATGATTAGTTAACCAAGACTTAAGATAAGTGGCAAGTTCTAATAAGATTTTTATCGGAAAAATAAATGAAAATTTACTATAATATGCAATATCTAAGAGATTTTTAATGGAAACATTCAAAAAACACTAATTGTAATTTTAGGATTCTAATATAAAAATAAGGAGTATATTATTAGACATCAAATATTATATTCCAACTTCATAACTGAATTTGCGATTCTATTAGGGTTCTAAAACAAAATGCTTTATGCAAAAAAAATAGTTATTAAGATTTCAATGCAAATATTAAAGACAGTGTATTACATCAAATTTACAAATACGGGACAATGGGTCATGAAGCCCAAAGATATTATTTGGCAACTAGATGAAAGGATTTGGAAGCCCAATTTATTAGCACATTAATCATTATGTTTTTAATTTAGGATATTATGTCTTAAATTTTGAGTTTAACTACAAAAGTAGAGTATTGTAATTCGCTATTGAGAATAATATATCGTTGTCTCTGGAAATCTCTTCTCTTGCGAGATTTTTTTACCCCTAACTCTAAGCACCCGATGAAAACCTTTATAAACCTTTGAAAGGGTGTTTTAGCTTGTAATAAACAACAAAATTTGGTTAGCTATCTATCTCTTTATTTAGGCAACTACGGAAATACTCACACACATATCTCGGTGCCTCCACAGAAGTTGGGTCCCTGACCTCTTATTACAATATTACAAATAAGCAAGGAGTCTTCCCTAGGCTAAGTGTTGCAGATATGGATTAGTTGGCGAGATGACTGTTTTCTTCCTTCTCCATTACCGTGTACCCGATCACGAGTTTTTCTTATCCATGTTAACATATAAGCATGATATTCATATCAACCTCATATTCATTCACGTTATAGGAGGATAGGTTACTATTATAGCGCTTAATCTCCCTCTTTTGACTTGCAAGTTTTCAGTTCGAATTGCTCCAACCTGGTATACTGAAAAAAATCTGATTCAAACGATAAGATTGATTATCCCTACCTCCTGACAGACCCTTACTACGTACAAGTGGATTGGAATTTACTTCTTCTTTCATGTTAAATAAATATACATCAAATTGCCTACTACTAGTATGTCGTTTCATCTTGAGCCCTTATTAAAAGTTATCACAAGCTACATATAGATGTTGAACTTGAAGGAAGAAACCCAAACTTAATCGTCAAGCCCCTGTATAGGAGCTGAGATAGATACTAAATGTTGCATAGTTTCACATATGAATGAATTTTAAGTTTTTTAGGATAAACTCACATTGTTTTTAAAACTAGGGAAAGCAAGAAACGTGAAAGGCACTCAAGTGAACTAGTTGTGCAAGTCTGTTTCACTTACATCTTTAAGAGTATCTAGGATCTCCTTCAACGCTGACGGAGCAACTGCATCATGAGATAAAAGCTTCTGCATACAAGATAACGCTATGACACTAAGCTTGACAGTTTTAACCTCGCAAGCCATTAGAAAGATCCGTAATATATCGTCATTATGCGCAATTTCATCAGGACTAGATAAGGACCGCAGCTGCCATAACACAACCAGATCACACATCAATACCTAATTTCACCTAATAGCATTCCTATTTCATCTTTTACTTCACTACATAATTTCAAACAGAACCAAATAACAAATCAATACATAATTTCCCAGTAATTAAGTTCCTATTTCATCTTTTCACTATGTAATTTCAAACACAGCCGAACTACAAATTAATACATATTTTTGAGTAGTTAGGTTTCTATTTCATCTTTTACATCACTACGTAATTTCAAACAGAGCTGAATTACAATTTACAAATCAATACATGATTTCGAGTAATTACGATTCTATTTCATCTTTTACTTCACTAAGTAATTTCAAACACAGCTGAATTACAAATCAATAAATAATTATGAGTAATTAGGTTTCTACTTCACTACGTAATTTTAAACACAGCTGAATTACAATTTACAAATCAATACATGATTTTCGAGTAATGAGGATTCTGTTTCATCTCTTACTTCTCTAAGTAATTTCAAACAATGCTTAATTACAAATCAATACCTGATCAATTTTATCGAGAATTTCTAGTAATTAGATTTCGAGAAATATGATAGTGAACTGAAAACAACACCTAATGAAATGTAAGTAATTAGGTTCCTATTACGTCTTGTCTTTAGCTTCAATACGCAATCTCAAACACAGCCGAATTACAAATCAATACATAATTTCGAGTAGTTATTTTTTCGAGATTTTCGAGTAATTACAATAAGATAGTAAAACTGAAAACACACATCTAAAAAATGCAAGTAATTAGGTTCCTATTTCGTCTTTTACTTCACTACGCAATCTCAAACACAGCCGAATCACAAAGCAATACATGATTTCAAGTAATTAGGTTTTCTAGAATTTCGAGTAATTAGAACATGATAGTGAAGTAAAAACACACATCAAACAAAATGCAAGTAATTGAGTATAATAAAGGACCTTTAAAATAGCGTGTTCAGCTCCGTCTTTAATAGCAGGGTATCTCCGACGAGCTTCGCCGGAGAGTGATCGGAGATCTGACTCCAGAACCGCCATCAACGCCATTTTCGATAATTAAATAATAATCTCAATAAATATATGTGTTGTATATTGTATGTCACAGCTGCTGTGTGTGTAATTTAAGTTTTCAGTAGAGAGAGAGGAGACATGTAGAGAGAGAGAGATGTACACAATCTAGATCGAGAGTGACTTGAGCGTTATATCGCGCACTGTATAATTATATGCGCATTTCCAAGAGAGCCAGAGAGGGGTGTTCCCAATTGTCACCGCAAAATGGCCCTGCCAAGTTTATTAAAAATTGGCCACAAATCTCGCTTCAAAACAGGGAATCGAGATATATTTTTAATATTAAAGAAAAACGCATTTTCGCGTTATGTTTGTTTAAAAAAACGAAAAAATATACTTTCGTGTTGAGTGTTTCTTTAAGAATAAAAAATTTTAGAAACCGAAAATGGAATTTCGGAGTATGTTTTTTGTTCGAAAAACGCAATTTCATATATTGTTTTTTGCTTTAATTTTGTTTGAAATAAAACAAAAACGCAATTTCATATATTCTTTTTCTTTCAGAAAACCAAAAAATAAAAATGCAGTTTGGAGTTGAGTTTTTTAGCTTCGGAATATGTTTTTAGTTTGGAAAACGTATTCTCATGTGTTGTTTTAAAATTTTTGAGAGATTGTTTTTTCTTTATTTTTTTGAAATAAAACAAAAACGTAATTTCATATATTGTTTTTGACAAAAACGCATTCTCGGTTTTCGTTTTTGGCTAAAAATCTGCAAATGAGCTTTTAGTTTTTTTTCGAAATAAAAGAAAAAACGGAGTTTCAGATAGTGTTTTGGTCGAAAACGTAGTCTCGTGTTTTGTTTTTGATTTTAAAACGGAGTCTGTAATTCTATTTTCATTGTAAAAACGTTGTTTCAAACTAAGTTTCCCTCAGGATGCAACAATTATAATTTACCAGCAGAAGCTACTGGAATTTTTTCTTTAAAAATTAACTATAAAATACAAATTAAAAAAACAATACTAATATGGATAGAAAATACATCCCAAATACGCATTAAATGTCACATTAATTACATTTCGGCTTCTTGTCTGAAGTTCAGTACAGACATGTCTGGTCCAAACTCGTAGCAGACTCAAGACGGCCCATGTAGTTAAGGCCCACAACAGAGGTTGGCAAGGTCCACGAACATAAGATGTTCACGGACTAGGACCAATACGGCTGGAAGAGCTGAGACATGTGTCCAAAACGAACTCAAAGTCCTAGACAGAAGGTTCTAGAGTTCTTTCCCTTATAGGACTCCTAATCACCATCTAAGTTGGAGACTTGTCCACCAAGTCTCCCAACACAAGTCTAACCCTAGACTTACCTCTATATAAAGGGGTTTACCCCTAAACCTATAACTACATTTTTGGCTTGATTCTCTACCATACAGAGATACGTAGGCATCTTATAAGGACCGATAGCACCAACGCGAGAGCAACCATTAAAGCTCGAATGTCACAAACCCTATCATTAATTACTAACGCACTCTAGTTTTTATTCCACAACATTTGGCGTCGTCTGTGGGAAGACTACAAAAACCATGGTTAACACACGAAGCAGAAATAATAGTGGAACAGCCACTCATGTAGCATCGCGAACAGTCGCATCAGTGGTAGAGGTACCACCGCACTCAACCTATGCCTCCACCCAAGGAGGAACCCAGGTAGGGGCAACCGAGGCTCGACCACAAGGGACGAATCTCCTGCCTCCTCAAGGGACGAATCCCCAATTTTAGCAGCTACATGCACTTGTGAACTCTCAACCCGTTGAGTATGAGTACTCAACGATCGTTACCACTAACCCCCCTTACTTTATACCCTGAGGTTGGAGGAAGTGGGGACTCTAGTCGGAGCAAGGCACAGGGGCGGACGCCCCAATATATACGTGGCTTGGATCTTATTCCTGAGGACCGATAATTCTCTGGAACCTATTCTGATATAGACTCCGAATCATCAGACGATGAGGTTGCTCCAAGGAGGAGGCGTGCTGGTAAGGAGTCGATGCCTAATACCAATCAGCGGCCCAGGAGCACGCAATGGACGAATCCCAAAGATGTCCATGAGAGGATCAGGGCTCATGAAGCTGAGATCCAAAGGCTAAAGCGCGACCTGGAGGTGCACCTGACCCCAAGACATCCACTTGCTGCGAGGCAAAGAGATCTTCCTCCAATCATAGACCTGGATGGTCCAATACCAAGAAGGGTTGTTTCCCCAAAGGCTGATCCAAGTGATTTGATGCCCCTAGGAGACCCTGATGATCCAAACCCACCATTCACTGAAGAGATAATGAATGCATGTATGTGAAGGAAGTTCAAGATGCCCACCATCAAAACATATGATGGTACTAGCGACCCTGCTAATCATGTCAGGATGTTCTCCAACGCCCTGCTACTACAGCCCGTGAACGACGCTATTAAGTGTTAGGTCTTTCCTCAAACCCTATCAGGTATGTCTCAAAGGTGGTACAGTTGTCTGCCTTCAAACTCTATTGGATATTTCAAGGACTTGAGCCAAGCTTTTATCAAGCAATTTATAAGTGGCATAGTACACGAGAAGAGTTCGTCCTCTCTTATGGGCATAGTCCCAGGAGCAAAGAAATCCCTCAGAGATTACCTGAACTGATTTACGAAGGAGGCCTTGAAGGTCCCGGATCTTGACAACAAGGTAGTCATGATAGCCCTACAGCAAGGGACAAGAGACGAGTTCTTTAACATGTTCCTGGAAAAACGCCCTCCTGAAAGCATGTTGCAGCTCTAGGATATAGCCTGAAAGTATATCAAGGTGGATGAAAGTATGAAGAAGACAGCTGTGAGTAATGAACTTGCTAGAAACAAGAAGCGGAAGACGGATCAGGAGTACGATGTCAAGGACAAATATCCTCGAATTGGCAAAAGTTCTAACTCATCTTCAAAGAAGAATTAGCAACCAAGGTTCACTGAATAGGCAAGGTTGAACTCTCCAAGGAGCCAAATCCTTATATAAATTGAGAAGGATAGAGAGTTCAAATGGCCGAAGCCACTAAGGGGAGACCCCGAGAAAAGAGACAAGGGTCGATACTGCAGGTACCACAAAGATGTTGGTCATGCTACTGATGATTGTAGGCAACTTAAGGATGAGATTGAGTATTTGATCCGAAGGAAAAAATTCGAACGTTTCACCAAGGGTAGGGAGGCTAGAGGCCAAAAAATAGACAATGACCGAATACACGATGATCGAAGGGGTAACGATAGAGATCGCAACCCACAGCCCCAAGTGCCAGTGATCAATATGATCTCAGGAGGTCCTACAACAACTGGGACTACAAGGAACTCTCGAAAAGCTTATGCGGGAGATGTGATGAGCATAGTTGGAGAACCGTCTAAGCGTTCCAAGTCAGAGATGACGCTTGAATTTGGTGACCCAGACCTTGAAGGTTTGAAATTTTCTCAGGACGATCCTCTAGTTATCACCCCGATAATTGGAAATTATCCTGTTATGAGGGTCCTAGTGGACAATGGAGTTTCCGTGAATATTCTTTTCCATGACACATTCATAAGGATGGGCTACTATAGGTTTAATCACGTAGAATGCAAAGTCGAAAGAGCAATATAACTTCTCGTAACTATCGGGGAAGAGCCCAGGGAGGCCACACAAATGTTGAACTTTCAGGTTGTTAAGGCAACATCTACTTATAATGTCATCGTGGGTATAACAGGGATCCATGCGTTTAAGGCCGTTCCTTCAACCTACCACATGGTACTGAAGTTTCCAACTAGAAATGGTGTTGGAGAGGCGAAAGGAGATCAGAAAATGGCCCGCAGTTGCTATGTTGAAGCACTTAGGCCCGATGGAACGAGGGGCGGGTCCTCCCCATAGAAGACATGGATGTCAGTGAGAATGACAAACTTCGAGGGAAGCCAGCAGAGGACATGACACAATTCTAAAATTCGTCTGATATGTTATGAAATATACCTATAGAGAACCTGCTATGACCACGTAGAAACAAGCTCTGCTATTCGTTTAACCCCATGACCACATAGAAAGATTAAAACGAATTAGACACTTATACAACTAATCACATGACCACATAGAAAGATTAATTGACTTTACAGAGATAGCAATCACAAAACATAACTGGATGACCACATACCATAGTTAATTCATTCATCTCTATAAGCATTAACGTATATACAGGCACAATCAAGAACACATCTCAGAAAATCAAAATTGTATAATTGTCATAAAGTTTAGGGCTTCAAAACAGCCATCCAACAATAATAATTTAGCCAACCATAATCATAGTAAAAGTTACAAGGTTCATGAAAAAGATTAAAATAAAATACAAAGTGTAGAGTTAGAAGAATTATTCTTATGTTGTTGCTATCAAATTTCCAAGCATAAAGTCCTCATCCTTCTCCTCTTAGCTTCTTCTCTTGTTTAGCTTCTTCTCTTGTTGGCTATGAATACGTATCTTTTATCTCTAATAATTGGGGTGATGGCCTTATTTATCACTTTGTTGTAAAAAATGGTCCAAATTGTCATCTTTGAAAATTAAGGCCCTATATGTCATCTCATAACGGACAATCGTGTTACGTTTTTGTTTTTTTAAAAAAAACCTAAAACGTGACTTTGTGTCACGTTATCATTGTTTTTTTTTATTTTTAAAAAGTGGTAAAACGTTACTTAAAACTGTGTTTTGCTTCCTAACAGTACATCATGTAGCGTTTTGACCCCAAAACACCACTTTATTTAACGTTTTACACATATAATTTTTTTAATAAAAATTATTTTTAACCTAAAATAAAAAATTATTAATTTCCTAAAATACTAAAAAAATTATTTAAATTGTTTCTAAAACCCAAAAGGGGATTGGTGAACCCTAAAATGTTAAAAATTATTAAAATTAGGTTACACTTTTAAATTTAAAATTATTTAATTTAAAATTTACATTTTTGGTTCCTAGGGTTTAGCCCTAGATTAAATTAGGGCTTAGGCTCTAGGGCCCTAAACCCTAAATCCTAAACCCTAAATCGGTATAATATTTATTAATTTTTTTTAATATTTCTAAAACTCAAAAGGGGATCGGTGAACCCTAAATGTTAAAAATTGTTAAATTATGGTATCATTTATAAATTCTAAAAATATTAAATGAGAATAAATTTTAAAATTAAAGTAACATTAAATGATATTTTTGGACCCCTAAATAATATACCAAAACAAGAAAACAAAACAAAAAATAGGAAAACACATAAACGGGACTTGAAGTCACGTTGCCCATTAGAAAAAAAAAGGCAAAAAATTACACGATGTGACGTTTTGCACTATTTTCTAAACGCTACACGATAGTCCGTTTTGAAGTGACATTTTGGGCCTTAATTTTCAGAAGTGATATTTTGGGCATTTTTAACTCAAATGGTGACATTTTGATCCATTATTCTAATAATATAAACCTAATATATAAAAAATATATTTTAATGTTTCTAGGAATAAACAAGAGTTTCCCAAAACCGAAATGGATTCTACGATCAAAATTCGTAGTTGAATTTTCTCTTCTGATTCTGGGATGCTCAAAGTGAAATTTGATATCTGGGCCTGTTTATAATGAAATCAAATCTCATTATCTTTGCGTGGGCTGTTGAATCGCCCAAATGTGATATAACTCAAGATACGGCCCAAACAATGAGTCTCGCGCAAACAGTTCAACAAATCCGAATTTTCTTCAAATTTAGCTCCAATCCTTTCCAATTTAGAATTTCTTCCTTTCTACAATAAAATATTAAAATGTAATTAATAAAGATCCAATTAAATGCAAAATATTGAAATTCGATGGCTCGATAGATAATATTATATTCTAACTGTCAAGGCAAATGGGACAGTCTATTATGCAAATGGGACAATCCCTTTACAAATGAGACAATGAATGGGACAGTCTCAATTAACTGCAGAATGTAAATAATAGTAATTAAAATGCAGAATCTTGAAAACTTAATAAGTAAAAACACCAGAAGTTTTCACTTGGTTCGGCCCCTACACCTAGTCTATGGCCTATATCCAAGTCCCTATGCCAACTAGCATAGAGAATGTATTATATCCACTTAAAACAAAGTACTTACAAACTTTCCTTGATTACAAATTTGGCCCACTTGAAAAAAACTTTTCCCTAGCACACAGCTACCTAGCACACATCTACTTGGCCTTCCTCTTGTAATCAAACTCCCACAACCCGGGACAAGTGATATAATACACCTTTCAGATACAAAAATATAATGTGAAAGTTTACAACTCAAACTAGGCTTCTTGTTTTCTGGATATGTATCTCGGGTATAGAACAAGAATATGTTTTTCAGATGATAAAAATTGACGTGAAAGCATTGGCCACAAATCTGAAATAGTGAGTTGTATTTATATGCAAAGTTCTAACATATTTATTTTCAAACAAAGAATAAGATAGATAAGATTTGAATAGAAGTTTGTTTGAAAATATTTGAATGAATACTTGAGAAACTAATCTGTTAGTTGTTTGAAAAAGGTAAACCAAGTAAAAGATAGGATTTGAATAATTCAAACTTGGTTTATAAGATAGGGTTTGTTTGAGATAAGTTTGAAAGATATTTATCCAGTCAAAACAAGATTTACATAAAACCCTAATCCTTATCTTGCAAAACATCCGAATAAGTCTTGTTGAATTATCCTTGTTGCATTATCCCATTCTGTTGAGACATCATCAGAAACCATGAAATTAACAATCTCCCCCTTTTATGATGATGACAAATTGCTCCCCCTATCAAAAACACTTAAAGCTCCTGGAGGTAGGAGATTAGCAACAACAGAATATAACAAGTATAATATGAATGCAACAATGTGAATGAGACAGTAAGATATGTTAAGAATGAATGAAACAGTATGCATATAATGAGAATGAGACACACAAATGAGACAATCTCAATTATATATAAAACTTAGAAACCCAAAGAACAACCCACCCATTCAACCAGGGTGTTCAGTTGTCTTTTAAAACATTCAAAATCATTCATCAAACAACCTTAGTCTGAAACACAAAAGCATCATAGCATCATAGTCTTAAAACCATAAATGAAACCACATAGAAAAGCCAAAGTCTTAAAACTTAAAACATAAACACAGAATCAAGTCTTAAAAACATCCAGAATTTCTCCCCCTTCATCATCGTAAAAGGCTTAATCTGAATCATCAACATCGACTGGAGCTTTCCCTTTGTCCTTGGCTGATGGAAAAACAGAAGCAGAGCCATATTCTGAGAAAAGCTTGTCAAAAGCATCTTGAGCTGGTGCTTTGTCGTCCCGTTCACGAAGCCAATCAAAAATCTTCGCTTTGTATTCTTCCTGCGTCATGCCGAAGACCGAATGTGGAGGGATGGCAGGAAGTGGCAGAGGAGCTGTGATTTCTTCCAAAGTACAATCGCCTATCCAGTCACGCTTCTTATGCCAGTACATTTTACTCTTGTCCTGCATAGCGGACAGCTGCTGTGACACAAACTTCGTCTCGGAACCCAGCTTGAAAAATAACTTAACAAATTCTTTTTCCCATGCCTTAGCCGAGGAAGCCATTCCTTCTTGCAGAGTCCCAAACTCAAAGTCTATTGTCTTAGCTAAATTTACATCAGAAGCATGCAACACAGAAAGCTTTGCATTGATAGAGTCCAAAGACGAACAGACAAACTTTCTGAATAACTCAAAAGAAACATTCATAATACTGACTTCAGAAGTCAGTGACCCAAGAGTTTTAACAGAAGCAAAATGTTGATTAAGATTAGCCAAAGCAGCAGAATTTTCATTTAATTTAATCAACAAGGAATTAAGCAAGGTGTTTGTAGGTTGATCAAAGGGGTCAGATGCATAGTTTGGAGACTTAGGAATACCACCAACATTCCTATGAGAATCATAAAAAACTAACTCATTTGACTCAGAAATAAATAAACCATTTAAGGTTAACACTAACAAATCAAACACAATCGAAATTTTATCAGTCACAGAAACAGGGGTCAACACATGAAAGTACTCAAAAATACGAGACAGAAGGCCAGGGTATGGTAAATGCATAGAACCATGCTTGACACAATGACTCATATTGGTTATAATTAACGAAGCAATATCACACTGGATCTTTTTCATAAAAACAGACATAAGAATAGAATCTTAGAAAGTGTCTCACTCTATCACGACCAGATTTACGGGGAAGTACATTTGTATGAAATAAACGAAACAAAACAAGAGAGACTGGGGTTAAATCATTTACCGAAGGTTTGACTGAGACAGAAACAAAATTTTCGCCAAGAATAACTTTGAGCTGTTCCTCGTATTGAAGGCCGGGAACATCTTGAAAAGCTTGATGAGTAGTCGACGGACAAATTCCCTTGTCAGGAACGCCTGTAAGCCTTGCGAGTAGATCAACTTTAAAACAAATCGGATTCCCTTGCACCTCCGAGAACACAATATCACCATCCAGAATACGAAGCTTGGTGTAAAACTCTTTTACTAACTCAGGATAAATAACCTCTGGGGGCGACAACAATGACGAACAACCAACTGAATCAAACAAGTCCACGATACCGACTTTCTTGAGAAGATCCAGATCACAAAGACGTTCCTTCAAAATCAACTTTGACATCACTCTCGTCGAAGTAGTCTCCTTTGCATGTCGCTCAAAAGAACTATTGGTCGTTCGACTTGATACTTTCGGTTCGAAATTACCGACCCGTTGACGCTTGGAGCCTGAAGCTGCATCGGTTGGGGTTCGTTGAGCGGCGGATCTAGGTCGAGTGAATGGTGTCAATTTGTGTGCCATGGATAAAGATTGAGAAAGTAGAAGAGAGATGAAAAAGGTTTTGATTGTGTTTAAGAGAGAGTAGGTGAATAAGAAACTGAAAAGATTAAGAAGATGAGTTTAAATAAAAGTGAGAATTGAAGAGTTAGAGATGGAAAAGAAAACGAACAGACGCAAGACAAAAGTGATGTACTGAAAGAGTAATACATGCACGAGTTCCAAGTATATGAGAAGTCTAATCAAAGATATACAAAATCTAATGCTTTATACACGCATAAACATGCGGACAAATAAGATAATAAAAAAAGCTATTAAACACAAATTCACAAACATGAATGCAGGTAATAAATAACATGGAACTTAATTCCCCAAAACAAATAATAGATACACAACATATATTTAAGTATTAGGACATAATTCACAGTTAATCAAATAAAATTACATAAAATCACATAGTAAATTACAGAGAACACATACCTAATTCACGACGCATTATACAAAATCTATCTTCAGCTAAGGGCTTAGTGAAGATATCTGCACGCTGTTTCTCAGTAAAAATATAAATAAGCTCAATATTACCTTTAGAAATATTATCTCGTAGAAAATGGTGACGAACATCAATATGCTTAGTACGAGAATGCATGACAGGATTTTTAGAGATATTAATTGCGGAGGTATTATCACAATAAATAGGAATATTTGTATAAGAAATACCAAAATCTTGCCATGTTTGTTGCATCCACAAAATTTGAGCACAGCAACTTCCAGCTGCAGTATACTCTCCTTCAGCTGTAGAAAGAGCTACTGAAGTTTGTTTTTTACTATGCCATGCAACTAAACAATCTCCTAAAAATTCACAAACACCACTTGTGCTTTTTCTATCAACCTGTGACCCTGCATAGTCAGCATCTGAAAAACCGATTAAGTCAAAGGAAGAGGAGCTTGGATATAATAATCCCAAGTCACTCGTACCTTTTAAATATTTAAAAATACGTTTAACGACATTCAAATGAGATTCTTTAGGTTGAGATTGAAAACGAGCACACAAGCATACACTATACATAATGTCAGGTCGTGAGGCAGTTAAATATAACAATGAGCCAATCCTACCTCGAAATTTAGTGACATCTACAGGTGTACCTTGTTCATCCTTTGTAAGCTTAACTGAAGTACTCATCGGAGTTGATTTAGGTGTGACATGATCAAGTGCAAATCTTTTGAGTAGATCCTTTATGTACTTGCCTTGATGAATAAATATTCATGCATTAGACTGATTAATTTGCAAACCTAGGAAGTATTGCAATTCACCCATCAAACTCATATCAAATTCCTTATGCATGCAATCAGAAAACCACTTAC
This sequence comes from Apium graveolens, assembly GCF_009905375.1. Lineage (NCBI taxonomy): Eukaryota > Viridiplantae > Streptophyta > Magnoliopsida > Apiales > Apiaceae > Apium > Apium graveolens. Next base: position 305,106,744 of record NC_133652.1, read on the forward strand.
ACAAAGATTCGTTAGAAGATCCAAATACTATATCATCAACATAAACTTGAACTAAAAAAAGTTATCACGTTTATGAAAAATAAAGAGAGTTGGATCGAGTGTACCACGAATGAAACCATTGTTCACAAGAAACTGATTGAGACGCTCGTACCAACAACGAGGAGACTGTCTCAATCCATAGACAGATTTCTTGAGCTTGTAAACATAGTTAGGGTACTTTTCATGAATAAAACCCGGAGGCTGCTTCACGTAGACTTCTTCCTTGAGATAGCCATTTAAAAAAGCGCTCTTGACGTCCATCTGATAGAGCTTGAACTTCTTATGAGCTGCAAAAGCCATTAAGATTCGAATAGCTTCTAATCGAGCTGCTGGAACATATGTCTCGTCGTAATCGATTCCTTCCTGCTGGTTATATCCCTGAGCAACCAAACGAGCTTTGTTTCGAATAATGTTGACGTCTTCATCCTTCTTATTCTTGAAAACCCAACGAGTACCAATGATCTTGACATCTTGAGGAGGTGGGACGAGTTCCTAAACGTCACAACGCTCGAACTGGTTCAATTCCTCCTGTATTGCAACAGACCATTGTTCATCTACAACTGCTTCTTGAGCATTCTTTGGTTCGAATTCAGCAACAAAAACACATAATGCACATAGATTATGAAGTCTGCTTCGCGTAGAGATTCCTTATTACAAATATGTAAGTAGATTGACTGGTGGATGATTCTTCACTGTTCTGGAAGAATTTGGAAGACGAATATTACTCATCTCTTCCACATTAGAATTGTCTGCCTGGAAATGAATAGGAGTTGTCTCATTCAAAAGAGACTGCCTCATTTCCGCCTGTGAAGATGTATCCAGAGGAGTAACAGAATTCACATTTGAAACACTATCAGGAGTCTTTGGAGAACCAGAAGATTCATCTGAAGCTTGAGTAGATCCTGAAGAATTATCAGAAGATTGCGTAGGACATGGAGAGTCTTGACTGTTCGACTTGTCATAATGAGACTGACTCTTTTCAGAATGAGACTGTCTCATTTGGGAATGAGACGGTAGATCCACAGTGTCTTCATCAATCGAAGATATATTCCTTGATTCATTGAAAGCAATATTGATGGATTCTTCTACTTTGTTCTTGACAGAATTATAAACACGATAAGCTTTGCTTGTTGTAGAATATCCCAAGAAAATTCCTTCCGTAGATTTTGCATCAAACTTGCCTCGATTATTCTGAGTATCTAAAATAAAATACTTGGAACCAAATACTCGAAAATAATTAATGTTAGGAGTCTTTTTCTTAAGCAATTCATACGGAGTTTTAAGCAAAATAGGACGAATAAGTACTCTATTTAAAACATAACAAGAAGTGTGTACCGCTTCAGCCCAAAATTTTCGTGGAAGTTTACTTTCATGCAGTAGAGTTCAGGCAGTTTCCTGCAAAGTCATGTTCTTGCGTTCGACTACTCTGTTTTGCTGAGGAGTACGAGGAGCTGAGAATTCATGAGTGATTCCTCTCGATTTGCAGAAGGTTATGAAATCCTTCTCGAATTCACCTCCATGATCACTACGGATAGTCTTGAGCTTATATGAATACTTAGTCTCAAGGTTAGTAATAAGATCCTTAAACTCGACAAAAGCTTCATCCTTAGTACGCAAAAATAGTACCCAAGTAAAACGAGAATAATTATCAACTATAACAAAAGCATAATTCTTACCTCCCAAACTTACATACCTTTCTGGACCAAAAAGATCTAGATGAAGAAGCTGCAAAGGGTCAGTTGTTGACACACGATTCTTAGCAGTGAAAGATGTCTTTACCTATTTTCCTAGCTGACATGTTGTGCAAGGTTCAACCTTCTTGAATTTCAGCTTGGGTAGACCTCGTACCAGATCATGAGAAGATATCTTCCGAAGAAGATCCATGTGAACATGACCTAAACGTCGATGCCACAGATTCTGCTGATCTTGAACAGTAGCAAGACAAATTTTCTCCTGCTGTTCATCAAAATCTAACACGAAAATATTTCCTTTCCTTTTGGCAACTAAAGCAAACTCGTTAGTCTTGGTACCAATATAATATACATCTTTATCAAACTTAACCTTATGACCAGCATCAGTAAGTTGACTTACACTAATAAGATTATATTTCAAACCATCAACTAAACGAACGTTAGAAATAGCAAACATGTCATTACCAATGGTGCATTTTCCAATAATTCTGACGGTGTTTGAGTCTCCAAGAGTAACTAAGCCACCTTCCTTGGCAACTAGAGATAGAAACTTGGATTTATCCCCCGTCATGTGACGTGAACAACCACTGTTGATGATCCATTTATTTCGTGGGACATGAAACTTCAAGCAAACCTGCAAAAATTGCTTTATCTCTTAGGTACCCACTTAACCTTGGGTCCTGGTTGGTTAGTATCACAAATCTTATATAAATGTCTATCTGATTTCTTAATCCACATCTGAACAATATTAACAGATGTATTAGCAGATTTATATCTAGCAGACGATTTATAAGATGAGTTAGAGGAGTGGCCCTTGATACCACATAATCTAGATTCAGATGTAGGGTGACCAGCTTTGCCACAATCTCGACATTTCTCATAAGGCATCTTATACTTCATAGGAGCTCGCTTGTAACCTCCTTGAAATGCACGTTTCTTGATTGATTCACATCCTAAACCTCTTTTATCAAGAGAAGATTTTTGTTCACCAAGAAGAGCATTCAAAGTTCCTTCTCCATGAAAATATTTTGCTAAATCTTTTTCAAGATATGCCACTTTCTGCTTTAATTCCGGAACCAGGGGATCAGGAGCATTGTCTCTTTTGACAGTTTCTGGATCAACAGAGATTGACTCTTTCTTCAAAGCTTCAAGACAAACATCTTTCATCTCAATCTCATTTTTGAGATATTGATTTTCTTCAGTAAGTTTTGAAATCCTTTCAAGCAAGGATTTGTTTTCAGCAGCCAAGGCTTCCTCCTTCATGGGGTCATCCATTTCACTAAGAACTTCACTTAATGCTTGTTTTAAATAAGCATTCTTTTCTTTTAGCTTCTTAACTTGAACCTGCAAATTCAACATCGATGAAGATATATTTGAATTATACTTTATATTTTGTACCTCATCATTGTCACTGGAGTTGTCCTCAAGTCCTGCAAAGCAAAGTTGAGCAACTTCATCGTCTGAATCGATCTCCACGTTAGATTCATCATCACTCCAAGTAATTAGTGCCTTCTTTTTGTTCTTCAGCTTGTAGCAGTCCTTTTTAAAATGTCCTTTCTTTCCACACTCAAAACAAGTATCCTTGTTTTGATTTGTTTTATTCTCCTTGCTTGGATTAGATTTGAAGTCATTCTTTGGAAACTGTGACTTCATAGGTCGTTTGGATGCATTCTGTTTGGAAAGAAATTTATGAAACTTCTTTGTTAGAAGAGCAATCTCTTCATCAGAATCATCAGGAGATTCGTCTGCATCTGCATTAAGTGCAAAAGTTTTCTTACGAGGAGCTCCGTCTTCTTCATCATATCCGCGTAGTTGATTTTCGAATTCTTCCAATTCACTGAACAGTGTTAGAGTGTCCATAGTCTAAAGCAGTGTTGAATCTTGCAAAATGGTGACCTTTGGAGCAAACTTTTTTGGCATTGCTCTGAGGATTTTCCTATTGATCTCAGATTGAGGAATGATCCTTTCCAGAAGTGAGATAAAGTTCATCAATGTCAGGAATCTCCCTTGAGCATCTCGCACGCTTTCATCTATTTCCAACCTGAAACCTTCATAGTCACTCATGAGCATACTTAATTTTACTTCACGTACCTTAGACGTGCCTTCGTGGCTGACTTTGATCGTATCCCAGATCTGTTTGGCAGTAGTGCATGCTGATACTTTTCTTAATTCTGTAGCTACCATGCTATTGAGAAGTGAGTTTATAGCTTTAGCATTGGAGTTCATTGCATTCACTTCTTCAGGAGAGAGATCCTTGAGAGATTTTGGCTTCCCATCTTTCATTGGAATTGTAAAACCATTTTCTACAGCATCCCATTCGAATGCATCACGCTGGAGAAAGATTTTCATTCAGAACTTCCAGTCATTGTAGTTTTCAGCACCTTGAAGCAGTGGTGGATAATTGTTTGAATACCTATCTGGTTGAGCCATGGATCGCTAGCAAAATAAACACTAAAAAGAGAATTAAATGCACCTGCTCTGATACCAATTGAAATTCGATGGCTCGATAGATAATATTATATTCTAACTGTCAAGGCAAATGAGACAGTCTCTTATGCAAATGGGACAGTCCCTTTACAAATGAGACAATAAATGAGATAGTCTCAATTAACTGCAGAATGTAAATAACAGTAATTAAAATGCAGAATGTTGAAAACTTAATAAGTAAAAATACCAGAAGTTTTCACTTAGTTCGACCCCTACACCTAGTCTATGGCCTACATCCAAGTCCCTATGCCAACTAGCATAGAGAATGTATTATATCCACTTAAAACAAAGTACTTACAAACTTTCCTTGATTACAAACTTGGCCCACTTGAAAGAAACATTTCCCTAGCACACAGCTACTTGGCCTTCCTCTTGTAATCAAACTCCCACAACCCGGGACAAGTGATATAATACACCTTTCAGATACAAAAATATAATGTGAAAGTTTACAACTCAAACTAGGCTTCTTGTTTTCTGGATATGTATCTCGGGTATAGAATAAGAATATGTTTTTTCAGATGATAAAGAATTGACGTGAAAGTATTGGCCACAAATCTGAAATAGTGAGTTGTATTTATATGCAAAATTCTAACATATTTATTTTCAAACAAAGAATAAGATAGATAAGATTTGAATACAAGTTTGTTTGAAAATATTTGAATGGATACTTGAGAAACTAATCTGTTAGTTGTTTGAAAAAGGTAAACCAAGTAAAAGATATGATTTGAGTAATTCAAACTTGGTTTATAAGATATGGTTTGTTTGAGATAAGTTTAAAAGATATTTATCCAGTCAAAACAAGATTTACATAAAACCCTATTCCTTATCTTGCAAAACATCCGGATAAGTATTGTTGAATCATCCTTATTGCATTAATCCATTCTGTTGAGACATCATCAGAAATCATGAAATTAACAAATATAACTAGTATGAAAACAAATATCATCTAAAATATACACAAATATATATTTTATCATATAAGAAAAGTTTTAAAAATTTAAAACAACCGTGACTTGTAACCCAACAAAACAAATCCAAACCTCTTTATTCCATTTTAGGTAGTTCGAATTAGCGAATTTTGACAGTTTTCGGTGTAGTTCGATTACTCAAATCGGGAAATGAAAAAAATACATTTTTAGTTAAATTTTGCTTCTTCTTTCTTGTCGAGGTTAAAATTTTCTTCGTATTAACCCCAAATAACAAACATTTAATAACTTGGTCATCAATTTAGTTGCAAGGAAAAAATATTAATTGTAAAAAGTAGTATTACAACAAATTAACATTACTGATGGAAAAATATGATAAGTTGAACACTGAATTTTTGATCAGATTTAGCGGCAATTTAGTTTGTGATTAATAAGATAAAATTACTTTATGTTATATATAATCATTAAGCCACGTAGTCACAACCCTAAATTTGAAATCGAAACCAACCCGTAACCCCGTTTTGAAAATAGTTGAATCGGAATTGCAAACCACATTTTAGCTTCGGTTTGAATCATGATTATTCGTAGTATTAAAGGGTTATTCAATGATGACGGTGACCGGCTTTGAAGAAATGAGGATGTGGAAAAATTTGTAATTAATTCGGGCTTTTCAAAATGTCCGGATTTTTATCCGGGCCGAACCGGGTTTTCATTCAGGCTTTTTTAGATCCGGATTTTTATTCGGGTTTTGTTAAATCGGGTTTTCGGGTTTCGGGCCGGATTTTCGAGAAAAAAGAGAGGTCCATTTAAGGCCCACAGGCCGGGCCGGACTTTTTTCCGAATCAGGTTTTTCAGGCATTTTCTGAATCGAATCGGATCGGGATTCAGATTTTTTAAACATCTCTACTAATTAATTTGACAGATTTTTTACTGTAGGCCAATTTACAGACTTTGAATTAGCAATGTAGGAACAGAGAGAATAGGGTCAGAAGACATGAATGTTGAATTAAGCCCATTACCATCGAATGAATAAAATAAAACATGCTCAATTTCAGATGCACTCCCAAGGCACCAGGACTATATCCTAATTAATTTGCTTATAGTTACAGAATCGACACCTTATATAAAGCTCAGATTGTAATAAAATAAAAGATAAAATAAATGGCAAAAGTTAGTTTCCAATCATCAGCAATATCATTTTTTATAGAGCGCTACTCGATGAATATATAAAGTTCAAAGTAAATAATGTAACAAATTGTGTAGCTTACCAAAAAGAAAACCCAAAACACTGTTAAAAAGCCATGAAATTCTCAGTACACCAAACATCTACTATGAACTGATTGCAACCCCCACCACCCATGCACACATACAAGTTTCTTGCACTCGAAAATTACGACATCCCAAAATTAACACTGCCGCACGATACTGACTAAGACCCACAGAAATATGTTAATTATAGTACATATTTCATCATCAAATTCAAGGCGATAGAGCGCTACAGGGAACATTACTAGTACTACATTTGCACTGTCCAACTGCAATAACTTTTCATAGTAAATATATTTATTGAAATAATAATTAAAAAAAACCTAAACCATGTGATCCTGCAGATTACTAAATTTTCGAAACAGATGTACAACAGGTACTCTAATTGGCGTTTACTCAACGTAGATGGCTCCGCTTTTTCACTAGTATAAACTTGCGCTAGATGACAATGTTGGCACTATCAGATTCAGGGAAAAGCACAATTTACAGATTAGTGGAAGGGGGTACCTATAATCAAACACCCTTCTAAATCCAACTTACATCACTGCTGAGATATTGAATCTGGTATACCCTGAGACGTCCGACTCTTGATCTGATAGACCTGCTTCACCTGCTTTTCCTGTTTGATACTAGTAGTTCCAACTGTGGATCCAGATATCCATCTACTTGGTGGGGATGGAGGTGGACCAATGTTTTGCACAAACTGTTGTTGCAGGTTTGGTGATTGACCTGGATTTGGCATCCGCATTGGTGCCGCTATATGTTGTCTACTTCTACCACCACCATCCATCGTCAAACTAGACATTCCATTTCCAATGTTTAGGCACTGATCTTGATATGAGAACCTCTCTTGCCCCTTGAAATTCTGCCTAGTCCCTTGATACCCGTTTGAGGCATAACTGGGCTTGGGGCTTCTAACTATTCCTTCAGGTGCATGATAGTAGTTGGGATCCTTAGAAAATCTTGGTTCATATCCCAATGGGCCAGCTGCTCTTGGCCTATATGTTGCATGATTACTTGGGTAATTTCTATGCAACGTTTGTCCAGAAAATCCCGACGATATTTGACTAGATTTGACATTTAGTGAATTTCTTAGTAGCCGATGGGCTGCTTCTCCCAGCTGAGGGCCAGATATTGACCCTGGTACTTGTGGCCTGAAAGCAGATGGCTACATGTAAGGAAATTATGTATAGAGAGAGTGCATAAGCCACCGTTTATAATTACCGATCTCGGCTTTGTTGGCGCCGGCCGCTATTATCATCATGCCATAGCACAGGCAACGGCTTTATGTCGAATGATTTCAAAATCTGTAGGAAAAGATTTAAAGGTTAAGCATGAACTCATGAGAACTAAGAAGTTGCCACTTAAAAGTACAGATTAGCGTAACCGTGAGAAACTTACAAATATAAAAAAGCCATCTAATTACTTAAATGTTCAATTTGATTTTACTATAAGAGACCCTATATTAACCAAATACATCTCTTTGATTTACAAATATCACCAAAAATTATTCACAAAAAAGTTGTGATGAACATACCCTTCCGGGCGTAGCTACTCCTTTAGGAGGAAATGTAAGGTGCTGATGAGGTACCGGGTTCAAAAACGATACATTTCTGCCAAGTAAAAACATAAAAGTCAGAAACAATAAATCTTAGTGTTTGGTTCAGTAACCACAATCCCAGAACTTACAGAACATGGTTATTACTAATGTCTGGCAGTTCACGAACAGGGGAAGGAACTACAATTCTACATTCATTCCTCTCGCACAAAAAAATAAATCCATTCATTCCACCACTACAATATTGCCACAAATAGAAGAATACTTTAAAGCATAATCAAAACAAATTTATTAGGTTTTTGCAAGGAAACACAGCACACAAAAAGTTAGACCCTAACCTTGCATTTGAGTCGATTGGCCAGGGAATTCTTTGGTTTAAAGGCACTTGGTTAACGAAGTTGTAGTATGAGAATATATGGGGATATAATGAATGACAAGGACTGACGTACAGCAAATCGTACATGACCCTATTTCGTATTTGCTCCTCCTCCTGCATGAAATTTGAAGTTAGGCAGTTGAGAACACCCACAACAGTTAATTCAGAAGAATCAATCAGGTGTTATCTTTAAAATAAATGCAACTCAGACAGTTAAAACATTGACAACAGAATTTGAAGTGTACATTTATTAAAATTCAAATTTGGCAAACTATTAGAAACTAAATACTGCTTTCATAAATTAATAATATCAGTCAATCACATATGAAAACTCTTGGAATAACTGTTAGAAATCCACAAATTTGACTTGCATTTCAGATTTGAGTGAGCATTACTCACCAAAAATATAATAAAATAATAAAGAACGAATAAACTGATATTAGCATGCAGTACAGTAACCGGAAAGATAACATACAAGAGCATGGCTTTTGGTATGACGTTACAAAAGTTCACTAGCCAACTATTTTATAGACACCAAAAAAACCTCAAATAAGAAATGTCAAGTGTAACTCATATAATAATTTTACAACTATAGAGTCATAGACCTACGTACAAATCCTTTGATTATTCTTCTACTACAATCTTGATTCTTACTACTAATTTAACTACTCAATATTAACTAAAATACCTAATCAATTACAACTAATTTCTCTGAAATAATAAAATATAACTTAAACAAGTTGATTTATATTTATTAATTCTTTTTACTGTGTCATTCTCGTCTCTTTTGAAAAAAGAATTTGAAAAGAGTTTAGAAATAAGGAAATCCACAATCACCTCCAAAAGTGTTATCTACAATAATACTTAAAATAATCACGTTCAATTCCTCATCAATAATCATCTCCAAGCTTCAATATGTAAATATTGCAGTCAAATTTCAGAAAGAGATATATTACAAAATAAAAAAAATACATATATTAATAAAAGATCATTCGTACTGTTAAAGAGTCCTCGAGCTTCCTTGTTTCGGCAATCAGTTTCTTCTCATCAATGAATGGCAATTTCACAATACCCTGAATTCAAAGGACATTTTCAAGGCCACTTCAAATGAGCACACAAACAATAAAATGCATCATTCTGTTTACGCAAAATATCATGCGTTCAGATTTAAGTAGAAAACCTGCCAAGCGAACCGCTTCCCATTCATGTCAATTGCAAAATCTGACGAATAATTTGAACAATCAATTACATTTCAATTATATATTTGTAAATATATATATATATATATGTGTGTGTGTGTGTGTGTATGAATATTAAAGTTAAGGAGGGAAATAAACATCAAACATATGAGAAAAAGCAGCTTAAACATTGTAAAAAGAAACTATTACCAGAAGGATAAAACTCGCAAATAGGTGAGGATGGATCAGTCATTAAATTCCTGAATTTTCTAGGTAGAGCACTTGAACTGTAAAATGACAAGCTTAAAGGTATAAACATACAATGCTCATAATATAACAAGAAAGCTACTTCAAAAGTATCGCACATAAGAAAAGGTATAATGAATTTAATAATTATTTTTCGAGAAACTATAATGGACCTTGCAGCTGGTAAGGTTCCCATGAGTTGATCAAAAGGTTTAAAAGGCTCTCCGGGAAAGAACGAAATTTCCAAATCAGCTAAATCTTTAAGATCGGAAGCAAACGGAGCATAATGATATGGATAAAACCTGATAAAACCAGCAAAGAAATCTGAATTTTTCTTGAGTTGCATATAAAATGAAAAAAGTATATGGAACATACATGAGTGAACAAATTTCCCTTCCTCTTCTTCCAGTAATATATACTAAGCTTTCGGATTCCACATAACGTCATATTACCAACAGCCCAACGGCATTCTCGATCAAATTAAAACTTGGGTCAAAAATAGATTTTAGAACCAATACCAGTCCTTATATATTTGTTTAATAACCAACCTATTTGTTTAATAAACAACTCATATTTAAGAATATAATGTTTTGCTACACAACACATGTTTGTTTTATAAGATATATATACTTTTTTGAAGATTTACTTGTGTTCATAAAAGAGCAAAATATGATCACTATGTAGGTTCAAAATAACTGTCTTATTCCGCACAACAAAATGCTTTTTTGTAAATTACATAACATTTGCAAGAAAGAATAACTATGCAAAGAAAATTGTTATTTTCAAAACAAAAAAAAATACATTTACCTTTTAATGTTTTCTGCACAACACAATATTTTTTTTGTAAATTACATTATATTTTTTTAAAGAATGTATTGTTATCATACTAATTAAAAAAATTAAAAATTAACTCGCAAAAAGTATAAAAATAAGTCATTTACCCAAAAAAAATTGTATTACATAGAATAAAAATAGATAATTTTTAGTCCTAAAATTTGGTCAGTTTCCAGTTCGAAGTGGAACATGACCTTAGAGATCACACTATTAAGATACACTAATTATGTATTACTATGAAATATTCTCATCAAGTAGATACAGAGGCACTTGACTTTTTCCCTTAAAATAACTTCATAAATAAATCAAATAATCTAAAATGTGTAGAGCTTGAATAACCATCATCCAAACTTCACTACCTAGCCAGATTCAAGGAGCACTACTAAGTGAATATTAGATGAGAAACCTAAGGTCTTCTGCTAAAACAAAAAATTAAAATTTTAAGATAAGTAACAAGATACCGACCATTGCCACGAGCAGACACCCTGATAGTAATAGCGACAAACCCAGCATAAACCTTCCACATAATGCAAAACCTGCACATAGGTAATGTGCATAATTTGAGCAGTCGCCTCATAATTCATTTTTCTTTTTTTTTGCTAAACATCATAATTCATTTTGTTTATACAGCCACACAAACTGGTGGCCGATTCGCAAAGAGATAGTTACCAAGAAGTTTAAAAAATCCAAGAAAAAGATAGTGAACAGGGTAGAAACTAGATCAAACTATCTATCAATAGTTTTTACTAAATACACTTGCTAAAAATCCTTAAATTATAAAGATGTCTCCATCTGGCAGTACAAGTGTTAAAGATAAAGATGTAGCTTACAGCTGCTTATCTCCACTGACAAAAAAGCTTGTGGACAAGAAGTTAACTAAGCATCCAATAGTAGGGCTACTTACATAAATACATTTTGCCCATGATGTCCAACTGCTAGGCCTGCTAGGCTACTACACAGATAATTCTGGAAATTGGACTAGTCACAATTAAACACATTGTGGACTGAGAGTCTCAGAGTATTGTTTAAGTGATACATACTAGTGCATAAAAAATGCAGTACTAGAAATTACATAAAAAATTTAACTCCAATGTTTTACCAACAAGTTTATTGCGTATTTGCGTAGCAGAATTCTGATAGTACTTTTCATAAAAGGACTGATGGTTGAGGTTTTCGAAGGAAAACAGCATTAGAAGAAAAATAAGTCATAATTAACAGACTACGAATATAGATGTACCCCTTCCATTGCACAGAGTGGGATTCAAATGCCATTTGGGTTGAATTTGACAGGTTCAAACTACATTTTTTTGGAGTTTGGGAGAAGTAGGATATTTACTACTGGTGCATGTGACCTCTATTGGAAAATGCTTCGCCAACACTTTCCGAATCCTGAGAAACAGGTTATTTGTTTTACTCACAGATAGAAACAGATGTTTGTGGCAGCTTTCTGAAGGCTTTACTTGTGAATATAAGGAAGGTGGCAAACTTGTTAAAAAGAGAGGCATGGTGCCATGGTCAGTACTAAATTTCTAATACTAGATCAAGTGCATAGGAGAGAGTTTTATTGTAGATATTTTGCAATTAAATCCTATTGTTGGTCATTCATAGACCATAGTAATGTTAGTAAATTTTTGCATTCAATTTAATGTTGAAGTTTGGATCATCCCGAAGTTTTAGTATTCACATTTCTTTGGCAATGCCTAGTACACTTTGTAAGAGGATGCAGATTGCAGGCCTGAAGGGAGGTGAAGTATAGCTTGAAGGATAGAGGATCAACAAAATTGATGCTGCATTGCTTCGGTGGATCGTATAAGTTATAAGAGAATATTAACAAAGATAATTTGAAGAGTTTGCAGCCAATGTCTCCATGTTAGGCTACTATTTGAGATTGCATTCATCTAGCTATATCAGGCAATCAAAAATAATACGTTTATGGAATTTTGTAACACATATCCAGCTAAGAAGCCTAATGCACACAACTTTCTTTGATGCTTAGGAAAAAAAATTGTGCTCATTTTCTCCAAGCAGAGCTGCCAATTCAGTTTCATGTTTGCATAATACTTCAGTTTGCCCCCATTTTGCAATAACAGTGCGTCATTTACATCAACACAATTGATGAATTCAATATTCAAGTTCTAGGAAATTATTGAGAAGCAATTAAACTGTAAATAAGCATATATCAAGTACTGGTAGAACTTACAACGTCTCTTTTGATTTCAGCAATTTGGTTTATATCCGATAACTCGAATTTCTCGCAGTAATACCTTTCTTTATAACCAGGTTCCCCTAACTTCACCTGAAAGCCGCAGAAGGTACCAGATGTTAAACGTCAATATAAGACCAGATAAAATAAATTACATTATGTTAATCTAACAACTCAGACTGTTGAAAGACTTTATCAAATAGTGCACATTGTCAAGTAACCAACTCTCACAACACCTTAAGGTGTTAGGAGGCCTTGATTGCATCACAAAAGGCTATCGTCAAGACGTCAACACTCCCCCTCACACGTATGAGTAAACAATCGGAGAATAGCAAACAGACTAATAAACAATCAAACAAATTTATTTACACAACTTGGTGTGGGATGATACGAGGGTTCAAAGCCTACACGTCTGCCCAAACCGAGCTCATGTTAAGTAACCAACTCTCCCAAAAACTATAAAGTGTTAGTAGGATGCCTTAATTGGATCACATACTAATATACTATACTCAACAAAAGTATACCTTACCAGAAATATAACAGACACGTTTTCTATTTCATAGACTCCTAACAGCATGACCACTGTAAACATACACGGGGGGGGGGGGGGGGGGGGGGGGATAAAGACCTGTATCTTCTTCCACAGACATGGTCATCACCTCCTAAATTGTTACCTATTACCTTCTGACTTGGAATGCCGAAATAAAAAAACCACGAGGGTTTAAAGTCTTCAATCGCAATGACTAACAAAATTTACCAAAGGAAACCAAAGCCAAAATTGATATCTTGTAGGGTGGCTATTTACTGAAGGAAAAATCTACATAAACAACATCAACCCAATATTGCATCCAAACTTTTTAAATAGAGACAAACCTTGTCAACAGCCACAGCTTGAGTTGCATCTTTAACTTCTTTCCTTGCTTTATTTCGCATCTCTTCATTGTTCTCTTGTGCCTGAATACAATAACAATATATGGAGAGAAAAAATTCATCCCACTGAACCTAATTCCCATTATGCATAGTATTAAAACTGAAAACTAGATACATTTAAGCAATTACATGTTACGTCAAACCTAATTAGAAAAAATGCTGCAATTTTCAATGGAATGTGTAAAAGCCCTATAATTGTAAAAGTGCATTTACGAATTAAAGCAAATGTAAATCATTAGAAATGACCTAACACTCCTAAGCTACACATCAAGACATCAAAATGACGGATTTCAGTTTGTTGAAATAATCATATATATATATATATCATATGATTAAACGAAGGTGCCGAAACATGTTCAGCAAATTGAGAAAATAGCGATCAAGGTGCATAAACTTTTATAGAGTAGTGCAAACATCTACAATATAGTTTCTTCAAGTGTAACAAACGATTGAATGTCGTATGTAACTAGATCAATATCCAAAAATATAACATATATACTTTTGGTCATTGCCAGACAGACCTTCTGCAGGCGAGCTCGCTTTTGAAAGATTTGATCTTCGTAAACTGCAACTGCCTGAATGAAGTGTTCAACTCTATCAAGCAAAACCTGAAATACATAAGGGCAGGATAAAGATGAACCAACCTCAGTCTATAGTATTACCTTGACTACGTAAAAAGTACTCAACACAGTCAGAAAATTTTAACATGCCAGCCTTTTTCCTCTTTTTGTGAGTGTTATGTATTAAAGTTTCCAATACTCATATCATTTAAGACCAAACTGATACGAAACTACTAAGACAATATCCTCACAACCAGGAACATCTGATGATAAGAGAAATAAATGTACACTTGGATACATATCTTCACATCAAAACACATTCTTATGAATATTTTTATATTACGAATGATTCCAATAACAACCAAGAATGTACAAACCTAAAATGCAATGGTTATCGAAATCTTAATGTCAATATAAGACTGGATATCAAAATTCCAAAACACCGAATTATATTGTCTCTAGGGTGCGGACACAAGCCTCCATGGTCAATGATACTCTATAACCCAAGGTCATGCATCAATTCTTTTTTAAGGCACCTTACAACGATAACATATAGATAACTATGTCAGGTAAAAATAGTTACCAAGCTTGCATTCAATCTCCACAAGTTTCTATTGAACTCAAAGAACCATTTTAACTTAAGTTCAATATAATAATCTCAAATATTACATTGTGGCTCACTCCTAGGAGGTCTGTGATGGGCATATGACAGAGCCATTCAATTTTTCTCCCTATGTAGTTTAATTAAGTTAGCTATTGTTCCATGAAAATATTTCTTTATAGGATATCTATTACCTATACATGCGTTAACATCAATATAGAAACAGCACCTTCTCGTTTATTAACATCCTACGTTTTCATATGTCGTCTTTCAATTAGTCAATGTGTCCAAATTTTGGTTCAAGGATCCGTTCGGCAATTACGAAGTGTATATTTCCAATAAGGATACGGCCGTACTGCAGCCAAAACCGTAATTTTTCATTTAATTTTAAAGTCTCAGGTTGGATCTCGGATTCTGCAAAAATTCAGGGACCATTGTTCAATATTTTTTAAGCACTAAGCCACTAACTGTAATTTTACAAAATATCATCCTACCCAGACCACAAGATTAACCACAGTTTTCTCGCAACTTATCTGGTTCCTACTTTAAAAACTAAAAGAGATAAAATCAGTCTGATCAATCTTCACTACACGGATATTTCTTGATGTGAATATGAAAGGAAATTTGGTTGAGGATCAGCCTATTAATCTGTTGCTCACTACAATGGGGTTTGACAATGACAAGAGACAAATATGGGTCACAAAGCTTACTTGGACAACAAAGCATGATAAGCATGATGAAGGAACGGATGAAGCTTTGCCACTCAGCTCAACAACCAGCATGGGCTGACCTATTTTGGCTTATATAATTAATAATTCGACTTTTGGCTTGCAAGTTTTTACCTTTCAGTTGAAAGGGTTTTTCTTGCTTTAAGCACTTAAAATTTTATTTTCCTATTTGGATTCTGTTTTTATATGTTTTCTATTTGGATTTGGATTTTAAATTTGTTTCCTGAAAGGATTCAGATATTGGCTAATTCAAGCTGATATTGAATTTCTCTTGGAATTCTGTTGGGTTTAGGTTATTGGTTAAGCCTATAAATACCCCTCTCATGTAATCTTTTAAGATATATGTGATGATTATGTTTTGAGATAAACTATGATTAGTTTTCTTTCTTCTAAACTTCAATTACTGGATTGTTTTGAAGGTTAGATTCAAATTACTTAGTTTCTGGATTGATCTAAGGAATTTGAGATTCAAAGTTCACGTTTCTGGATTGATCGTGTTCGTTGAAATATCCTTTTCTTCTTGCTTTTGTTTTTTTGTGGTGCGATCCACATCAATTTGGTATCAAGAGCCAAGGTTTTTTTTCTCCAATTTCCTAATAGTTGGGAGATCTTGGTTCTGAAAAAAAAATTACTATTCACGGGTACTGTTCACGGGTTACTGTTCACGTGCACTGTTCATCAGAATTTTTTTCCCCTTCATATTTTTGATATGGCTACCGATGAATTACTCATGAAATTAATTAAAAAATTGGAGGATATAGATGTACGAACGGAAAAGCTTGCTGATTCAACAGAGTCTAGATTGGAAGCGGTTGGTAAACTTTTACTTAAGGTGCAAAACGACAAGACACATGGTGAACTTGTTGATTCGGGTGATTTTGTTTCACCTAAAGAGAAAAGCTTTAAAATTGATGACCGTGGGATTAAACTTGATGATTTTACAGGATTAGGCAGCCCAGCCCAGACGATTTTCTTGAATGGGTTCGACGAGTTGAGAAGATTTCTGATTATAAGCGGTTTGATGATAAGACACGATTTCAAATTGCTACGATCAGACTTACAAAGAATGCAGGATTATGGTTTGAGAACCTGAAGGCAAGAAGAGCTAGATCTGGAAAAGAAAAGATCATGACTTGGACAACTTTAAAGAAAAAACTTCGTGCAAGGTATCTTCCGGATGATTACGAACAGGTACAATACTTGAAGCTCGCCTCCCTTTCTCAAGATACAATGAGTGTTTCAGAGTATGTTGCTGAATTTGATAGATTATGCTTAATTTGTGACTTGGCGGAAAAAGAAACAATGAAAATTGCAAGGTTTATTCGTGGATTAAAACGACCTATTGCTAAAAAGGTAGAATTACATTCATATAGCTCGTTTAATGATGTTTGCAAGCTAGCTATGAAAATAGAATCTCATCAAGAAGAGGAGAAACCGAAATCTACTTTTAAAGGGTTTGGGTCTGGTACTTCCAAAGGGGTTGGACAGTTTAAATCTAATTTTTCCGATGACTCTACACAAGCTTCGCTGAAAAGTCAATCGACTGGCTTTACTGCACAACCAGAGACTTCTTCATCGGCCGAGAAAAAGGTTGAAAGGCAGAAAGTGTATGTGTCTAAAGAAGAGTGTGATAGTCGACGAAAGTGTTTTAATTGTCAAGGTAAAGGACATATTGCAAGTGAGTGTCCTTCTAGAAGAACTCTTACTATAAAGCAATACATGGAGTGGGATGCAGAGGAACAGTTCTTACAATTTCTCCCAGAAGTGACTCAAGAGAAATTAGTCAATAATGACGGAGATGAACTTGCTTATGCAGAGAATGAAGCTAATTTGCTTGTTGTTCGTAGGATTTTACACACAGAGACTACACCAAATACTGATCAACGAGAAAACTTATTTCACACAAGGTGTAAAGTTGGGGATCGGACTTGCAATATGATTATTGATAGTGGATCATGCACGAACGTTGCATCCATTGACATGGTCAATAAGCTAAATCTTCCAACTTGTGTTCATGAGAAACCATATAAGTTGAATTGGCTTGATGACTCGAAGGGTTTAGATGTGAAAAAGCAAGCCTTGGTGAGTTTTTCGATTGGTAGTTATAAGAATGAATTATGGTGCGATGTGATTCCTATGAGTGCATGTCATCTTTTACTTGGAAGACCATGGCAGTTTGATAGAAAGGTAATGCATGAAGGTGATACTAATGTTTATTCGGTACAAGTTGGGAGTAAACGTATTAAACTTCAACCTTTGGCTCCTAATGAGTATTATGAACATATGCGTGATTCAAAGAAGAAAACTAGCTTATTTTTGTCGGGAAAAGAATTTGAAAAGGAGGCGGCTACAAATGGGGGTATAGCATATGCTTTGTTTGTAAAGAAAATAACTCCTAATCAAGGCGATTCAGATCCACTTCTTCACGATTTGCTCGCTGAATTTGGTGATGTTTTTCCAGATGAGTTACCTACTGGTTTACCTCCAGTACGAGGAATCGAGCATGCAATTGATCTTATTCCTGGTGCTCCTTTACCTAATAAACCTGCTTATAGATGTGATCCAGAGGCCTCTAAAGAGCTTCAGAGACAAATTGAAGATTTGATTGAAAAAGGTCTTGTACGCGAGAGTATGAGTCCTTGTGCGGTTCCCGCTTTGCTAGTTCCAAAGAAGGATGGAACATGGAGAATGTGTGTTGATTCTAGAGCGGTGAACAACATTACCATCAAATATCGTTTCCCTATGCCTCGATTAGAAGACATGCTTGATGAGTTACATGGTGCGACAATTTTCTCTAAGATTGATCTTCGAAGTGGATATCATCAAATGTGGATTCGTGAAGGTGATGAATGGAAAACAGCTTTTAAAACTAAACAAGGATTATATGAGTGGATGGTGATGCCTTTTGGTCTTTGCAATGCCCCTAGCTCCTTTATGCGGCTCATGAATGAGGTACTTCGTCCTTTCCTAAACAAATTTATCGTTGTCATTTTTGATGATATTCTGGTTTATAGTAGAGATAAATTTGAGCATATGCATCACCTTAGACTTTTGTTTGAAAAGTTGCGAGACCAGAAACTTTTTGGTAAACTCGAGAAGTGTTCTTTTATGGTATCGCGTATCTCGTTTCTTGGTTATATTATTTCTGATTGTGGAGTACAAGTTGATCCTGAAAAGGTTATAGCTATTTCTTCCTGGGTTGTTCCTCAAACCGTGCATGAGGTGCGGAGTTTTCATGGATTGGCTTCTTTTTATAGAAGATTTATCAAAAACTTTTCTTCTATTACGGCTCCTATTACCGAGCTACTCAAAAAGGGTGAGTTTGAATGGTCTAATCAAGCTCAAAAGGCATTCGATGAGATTAAGGAAAAGCTTTGTAATGCTCCAGTTTTAGCCTTACCAAATTTCAATACATTATTCGAGGTTGAGTGTGATGCAAGTGGAGTTGGTATAGGTGCTGTGTTGATTCAAGCAAAACGACCTATTTCATTTTTTAGTGAAAAGCTGACTGGCACAAAACACAACTATTCGAATTATGATCGTGAGTTTTATGCTATTGTCCGAGCATTGGATCATTGGTCGCATTATTTGCGTCCCAAACCTTTTGTGCTATATTCTGATCATGAAGCGCTAAAGTACATTAATGGACAGCAAAAGTTGAACTATCGTCATGCTAAATGGGTGGAATTTCTTCAATCTTTCACATTTTCCTCAAAATACAAAGAAGGAAAGTCTAATGTCGTGGCAGATGCTCTTTCAAGGAGGGCATATTTGTTAGCTATGGTTGATGCTCGAATTCTTGGTTTTGAGCTTCTTAAAGGCTTATATGCATCTGATGTTGATTTTGCACAAGAATTCAGTTCTCCAACTCGGAATTACACCATTCAAGATGGGTTTCTTTTTAAGGGGAATAAGCTTTGTATTCCTAATTGTGGTGTGCGTGAGTTACTTGTTCGTGAAGTACATAGTGGTGCTATTGCCGGCCATTTTGAGGTGCATAAAACTTTGGATTTGTTAAATGAGAGTTTTTTCTGGCCTCGAATGATTCGAGATGTTCAATCAGTGGTTTCTAGATGTGCTACTTGTCAAAAGGCCAAAAGTACATTTTCTAAAGGTTTGTATACTCCACTTCCTGTTGCTGAAGTTCCGTGGGATAGTGTAAGTATGGATTTTATCATTGGTTTGCCAAGAACACAAAGAAGGAAGGATTCTATAATGGTTGTCGTTGATCGTTTTTCAAAGATGGCTCACTTCATTCCAATGACTAAGATGGATGATGCACAACATGTTACTGATCTCTATTTTAAGGAGATTGTTCGTTTGCATGGTATTCCACGAAGCATTGTTTCTGATCGAGATTCAAAGTTTTTGAGTCACTTTTGGAAGTGTTTATGGAGATGGCTTGGAACTAAGTTGCTATTTAGCACATCTCATCATCCTCAGACGGATGGCCAAACTGAGGTGACTAACAGGACTTTAGGTACCTTACTTCGTGGATTAGTAGGCAAGACTCAAAAGGACTGGGATATCAAGTTATGTCATGCCGAATTTGCTTATAATCGATCTCATTCTTCTACTACCTCCCGTTCTCCTTTTGAAGTGGTTTATGGATTAACCCATTTCTTCCAATTGATTTGCTTCCTTTACACAAAGATGATATTCACACTGATGCCAAGAATCGTTTGGATGTCTTTAAGAAGACCTGTGAGCAAGTAAAAGAGAGGATTGAGAAGATGAATGCACTTTACAAGGCTCGAGCCGACAAGAGGCCTAAGCAACCTGTATTCAAACCTGGAGATCTTGTTTGGGTTCATTTGCGAAAAGAAAGGTTTCCAAGCAAAAGAAAGAACAAGCTTATGCCAAGGGCAGATGGTCCATTTGAGGTACTTGAAGCTTATGGAGATAGCGCTTACAAGATAGATCTACCAAGTAACTTTGGCGGTGTTAGTGCAACTTTTAATGTGGGTGACCTTTCTCCTTACTTGGATGATGTGAATTTGAGGGCAAATTTTTTTGATGAGGGGGAGAATGATGTGAATATGAAAGGAAATTTGGTTGAGGATCAGCCTATTAATCTGTTGCTCACTACAATGGGGTTTGACAATGACAAGAGACAAATATGGGTCACAAAGCTTACTTGGACAACAAAGCATGATGAAGGAACGGATGAAGCTTTGCCACTCAGCTCAACAACCAGCATGGGCTGACCTATTTTGGCTTATATAATTAATAATTCGACTTTTGGCTTGCAAGTTTTTACCTTTCAGTTGAAAGGGTTTTTCTTGCTTTAAGCACTTAAAATTTTATTTTCCTATTTGGATTCTGTTTTTATATGTTTTCTATTTGGATTTGGATTTTAAATTTGTTTCCTGAAAGGATTCAGATATTGGCTAATTCAAGCTGATATTGAATTTCTCTTGGAATTCTGTTGGGTTTAGGTTATTGGCTAAGCCTATAAATACCCCTCTCATGTAATCTTTTAAGATATATGTGATGATTATGTTTTGAGATAAACTATGATTAGTTTTCTTTCTTCTAAACTTCAATTATTGGATTATTTTGAAGGTTAGATTCAAATTACTTAGTTTCTGGATTGATCTAAGAAATTTGAGATTCAAAGTTCACGTTTCTGGATTGATCGTGTTCGTTGAAATATCCTTTTCTTCTTGTTTTTGTTTCTTTGTGGTGCGATCCACAACAGAAAGACTCAACAGGCATTGAGGAACTCAGATAAACATTAACTTCTCTTTGATCTCTTTTATTGGATTATGGTCCACATCACAACATCATGGCACCGCTCTGATGGAACTGTTTCGTTAGAAGGTTATAGGCAGTGCTCTCTTGAAGCTGATTTAGGGGAGGCTCTAGAACAGTTGATTTTAAGTTCTGATATTTTGTGGTGGATGGCAGTTTAAGGTTCATTGATTCAAAAATCTTTTCTGTGAAAGGATTCGTGTCGTTAAAAGTCTTGCATGCTCATTTAGCGATTTCCTCCTGAACAATATCTTGGCGTTTGCAGCAATAACTCGGATAATCTAATGTACAGCAATATACTAAAATAAGTCTATGTTTTCCAATAAGAAAACCTATTAGAATAACTATTGATAAACCACATATTTGGGACAAAAATCAGGGATATCAATCAATTACAGCTAAAATTTAATCGTTCACCGGAAGCCGTAAGAATTCCATTCGTGGAACTTAATTACTCAAGTGATAAAGATAACAAATTATGTAACCGGAAACAGTGCATCGATGGAAGTTGGATCAGAAGATAAGAACCAGAAACAGTGCATCAACTGAACAGAAGATAAAAAAAATCCCAAAAAAATATATATATACCTCACCCGCATCAGTAAGATAACCACCCATTGCTGTAAATTCCCTTCTATAAACATGCATAAGCAGATTTATAGCACCCTGAAATCAATGAAACATTTGTTTTATAAATTATGAGCATGGATTAATATGAAGAAAGTTACAATTTGATTAAATACAATGTCTCAAGGCAATCAGAGAACATTATCACTCTAGTATAAGGTGGTCACTAATTATTATGGTTCAGAATATAAGCGGTACTAAATCACAAATATATATAAATATATACAAAAACCGTCTGAAAAAACACATTAAAGAGCTCTATCAATTATTTAATAATGTAACTGGGATGGGTAATAGCAGCAGCAATTTTTTAATTGTCAAGAAAATACAAGCAACGAAACTACGATGATGACAGAATATTTATACACACACACACACCCATACATGCCTACCACAGTTGGTCCATTTACATAAAGACTTTCATGTCTTCTAAACCACCATCTACATCTTCACCATTCAAATATTAATTTTAATCATAATTGATAATCTTTTCCCGGACTGAGTTGTTATCTGATCCCATTTCTTGAAATTACTACAGGTAAAAGACCTGCAGCTGCTGATAATACAAGCATAAAGGGGAATCAAGGAGTTGCTAATCTTTTCCTAGACTGAGTTGTGTTTTATATAAAAAAACATACATTTAGTTGCGGCATGTGAACTGCATTTTAACATCGACTCTTGTGCTTTTTACGATATGCCCCTTCAACAACACAGTCATGAGTCAACACTTCCATTAAATGCAAACCAGTATGGGTATTTCAGTTTCCCAAACTTTCACTTTCAGTAAATTCATACAAATGACATTGTTATATCCTTCTCCTTCAAATTATCCCTAGTATTGAAGGCCAAACATAGGTTCAAACTATTCTGAGATAATGCGATTATTAAAAAAATACAAACAAGAGATTTATTATAAATTGCATAAGTCTGTACTCTGTAAGGTAAATAAGCTGGTATTTCAGATGTACTAGGGAACCTTGGCAGAAGAGTTTTAAGCCATTTTCATTGTTGTTGATAGGTCTAACTGTAAAAATTGATCGAGAACAGCTTTTAGCCATTTAAAACCTTGTTTTTTTGGCTGAGAGGCTCAAAACTAGTCAGCAATTGTCTAACATGTGGGGAAGGTTAAAAAATTGACCAGATTATTATCTGAGCCGATGACTATTTCCTAATTGTTACAACTAGGTTCTATCAGATCTCGACTACTTGAATCACCCCAACTCGAATCATATTAAGAAAAAGAAAATTTTTAAAAACCCGAAAATGAATCCTGCTCAAATGGAGAAGAATGGACAAAACTTGGAAGACGCCGAGGCAGCTTGAGTCGTGAACGATTTTCATCTCTGGTAATAAGGAGATTATGCATCTTCTCCACTACTCTTAGAAAGATGTGTGTTTATGTAAATGTATATATTGAAGACTCATGTGTGTGTATATATGTCATCCTTTCATGTAATTTAATACGCACATGCCTTTAGATTTAGTTTTTTATTTAAAAGTATATATTATTTTCTCTTGCCCTTTTTTTACAAAAAAAAAAATAAATTATAAATAAATTAGCAACAAGCATATATTAATTTATTAAAAAGGTAAAAAAAAGTTTATTTATAAGATAATTTTTATGAACAAACACATTAAACTATAAACATGGATTTTTTGGCACTTTTGCATAATTAGATAAAGAAACAGATTATGCTCTATGCTGAAAGTTAAAAAGGGCTGAACTCCTGATGAGTAACATCTCTTCTCTAGAAAAACACATACCTCGCGTATTTCAAGTGTAGGCATATGAGGAAGAAAGTCGTTGCCAACGAAAAAACAAAGAAACACGAAATCGTCTACCAATCTTTCAAAATCAACAGCAGAAGTATGATTGGAAATCTCCAGATCATATTGCAAATACTCTCGCAAAATCCATATGTTCAAAAACTGCAAAATAAAGCTTATAAATGGCAAAACAAGGTGCATGTCATGTACATATGAAGCAACTTCGATAAGATATATTCGACACAAATAATCTCAAGCTTTTACAATCATAATGATTATCACCCCCGACCTGATACTTCTTCTTGTGTATAGGAATACTATCTAGAAGCTTCCCATTAGAATCACCACGGCAGTCAGCTGCAAGATGACCAACTTGACCACATTGGAAACACTTCTCCTGATGCCCAGGAAGAGTAATCACCTATGCATAGAACAAGTAATTTATATATTAACATACTTGGCTGTATTTACATCAATACTATTCAAAATTCTTACAAACTAACCTCCCTTAAAATTGAAAAGTGAACTTCATGAGTAGCTAGAGCTAACATGATTAGGTCTGCATCCTGATCATAACACCAATAAAGTTTGGGTCTCAAAATCAGAACATTAGTATGCAAAAGAAAATTTAATATCCATTAAAAGCAGACTACATATTGACAAAAGAACAAAACTAACAAAAAAAACCTTAATAGTTGATTAGATTTGCATACCAATCCATAAAGACAATGCCGAGTGTTAGGATTAAAACCAGGCTGATTGCGCTGCAATCGTATGTAGGACATTATCTTGTGCTCGCCCTCCCCAGGAACATTTGAATCGGAAAGAATAACCTTCAATAATCATCCAATCGGGCCCATAAATATATTAGGAGAGACAAAGTTCCTGAAACATATTTACTGAAAAAAGGATGCCCGGCAAGAATTACTCCCCAATGAAGGAATATCCAATCCACGCAGAACTATGGCCAAAGAATTTTCACCTTTGTATACTGCCAGCCTGGATTATGGTTTAATCTAGACTGTGCATAATACTGAAGTGCTACGGAAAGCACAGCCATGAACTGAGTGCCCGGTGTGATGACATTGGAATCAGATGTTTCTAACTTTTCTTTAGGAGCAAGTTTAGCCCCCTCGGCCTCAAACTCATTTCTCAACCTCTCCTCTTCAGCTTCCTTAGTGAGAAAAACCAGTAAACATTAATCTACGTATTTTCTCTAATTCACTACAAAAGAACAAGAAAATATAATAATCTTACTGCCTCAGCAGCATCTTTAGCAGCTCTGAATCGTCGAGACCTTTGCTGATTCATTTTAGCCCTCGGAGCCACCCCATCTACAGTAGCGTAATTATTATATAAGTGAAATCTGAGCTGTGCTGGCTCATTTTTTAAAATAGAAAAGTGAAGACTAAGCTTACCAATTGCCATATAAAGAAGTTGTCTAGGGCGAACCAACAAGAACAAATGGTCAATATACTCAAATATCGCCCTAAACACATCGTCATAAGTAGCAGGAGCGGGCTACAAATTTAAAACACCAAGTATCATATGTAGCACAATTCAATTATAAATCTAAAATTTGTAGAGAGAGAGTAAGGGAGAGAAGAGATAAAGAGGCACAGAGTGAGAGAGAGAGACGGAGGGGAGAGAGAGAGGGAAAGAGGGGGAGAGAGAGAGAGGGGAGAGGGGAGAGAGAGGGAGAGGGAGAGAGAGAGAGGGAGAGAGAGGAGATAGAGAGGAGAGAGGGGAGAGAGAGAGAGGGGAGGGAGAGAGAGGGGGAGGGAGAGAGAGAGAGAGAGAGAGAGAGAGGAGGGAGAGAGAGAGAGGGGGAGGGAGGGAGGGAGGGAGGGGGAGAGAGAGAGAGAGGAGGAGGGGGAGAGAGAGGGGGGAGTGAGGGGGAGAGAGAGAGAGGGGGGGAGGGGGAGAGAGAGAGGGAGAGAGAGAGAGAGAGAGAGAGAGAGAGACTCAACAACAATACCTTCCCTTCAGGATGAAAGCAAGGGTGAATAATTCCATTCATATCCAAGTACAAATTATCAAACTCCATATTATTAGGGTTAGGTTTCCATAAATCAACAGGTACAACCACTCCATTTTCCTCCTTAGCCTCTTCCTCAATCACATCAACAATTGAAAGTGGATATCGATCCACAAGCCACTTGTAAAACGCAGGCACTCCCATTTTGCTTCAATTGATTGAATTTGTTTAGATCAGGGCACGTATATATTTCAGGTGTAATATACAACACAACACAACAATTCTCAAAAGCAACCCGAGAATGTAAATGAAGTTGAATTGAACCCTAAAACTCTCTCTCTCTCGCTTTATCTCTCTATCTCTCTCTGGGACACTCTAGATAGATACAATTTTCTTTACACACGCCGGTACAACCCGGGTTTGGGTCTGAACGTCAGATTGAGAGGAGTTGAGGTTGACTTGACTCGTGCAAAAATAAATTAGCAAAAAAAATAAAGGACTCTCCAAAAAAATATATTTATTTGTATAAAAAAATTAGTTAGATTGGTATATTCAATTTAGATTTTAAAATTTTATTAAAATTAATGATATTTAATTTGAATTTTAAAAAAAATTATTAAAATATGGGCGTTGACCCTAATTATCACTTTTCCTAAAAAGTGGTTCAAACGGTACTTCTGAAATTATGGCATAAAATGTTACTTCAAAACGTCACATCTGGTAGCGTTTTGGGAGTTTGGTAAACAACCCAAAACGCTACACTATGTAACATTTTATATTTTATTTTTCAATTTAAGCCCAAAACGTTATATCATGTAAAGTTTTGACCCCAAAATAATATTTTATCTAACATTTTATATATATTATTTTTTTAAATAAAACTTTTTGAATCCAAATAAAAAATTATTGGATCCAAAATTAATAAAAAATATTATAATTATTTCTAAATCTCAAAATAAGGATTGGTAAACCCTACAATGTTAAAAATTATTAAATTAAGTTACATCCTTAAATTTTAAAATTATCTTTCTTTATAAAAGCTGAGTCTACCACACCATGTAGTTAGCCAATCAGAGATTTTCTCATAATTTTCAGCCAATGAGAAGCCACCATTTCAATTTCGACCAATCAAAATTCACAAAATTATTTCCTTTTTCACAGACTTAACCATGATGTTAACCACCTTGAGTTAGCCTTAAATTACTTTAATTAATGTTTATACTTTTTATCATTAATTCAAATTCAAAAACATTTCCTTTTTGACTTTTAAACATTACTTACAAATTTAACATAATCATTTCCTTTTTGAACTTTTTGCCATTACGAACAAATCTCTCATTTACAAATTTACTATTTTACAGTTTCGGATTTTCTCATTACTAACAAATCTATAATTTATAAATCAACTATAATTATATACATGTATAAATAATTATGGCATAATATGCATTAGCTTAAATCATGCATGTTTAGAATAATTTGAGTTAGCTATGATTATGACATAATATACATTAGCTTAAATCATGCATGTTTGGAATAATGTGAGACATGATTTATTCAATCTCTGGATTTGTCTTTATTTTTCATTTATTTAAAGTGTTAGATTTTCCTGTATCCTTGCGTATAATTAATGTTGACAACTAATTTATATTTGTAAATAAATAATTCTTCACCATAATCAACTCAAATCAATTTGATATTTGAGACATTTTTAATTTCTGACCACTTACACATGATTTATGTAATCTTATGATATTTGACATTAAACAAATACAGTCAATCAGAAATAAATATTATCTTCAAAAATATATTAATTGCACAATCTACTCAACGTAATTTATGCATATAATCAATGTTGACCACTATATTTTTCCTATATAAAGAGCTTTACACATATTTTGAACTCACATTAAAAAAATTCCTCTCAATAACAAACACTTTCGCTTACATCTGCATAATGCAAGGTTCTCGCTTCAGTCGTATTGCTTCTTTGACAACAGATAAGACAAGTTGGAGAATCAAAGTACGCTTGACTAGGATGTGGCCTGGATTCAACGGCACAACGGGTGACTTCAAAGGCTTGAATCTCATATTCCTCGATGATGAAGTAAGTACTGATTCCCACATATCGTGCACATAACTCATTAAAATATAATATATCCATATATCATACACCAGTTTAATTAAATGTGTCTGAAACATGCAGAAAACCCACATTCATGCTTATGCTGGTCTGGAATTTTGTAACGGTCAAGATGCGGAACCTACAGAAGGACGTCTTTACTCGGTTTCCAATTTTACTGTTGCGGAATCTAGGTTCAACCATTCCCCAGTTAGTAATAAAAAGTGTATATTTTTCCAAAAATATACAAAGATGGAGCGGATAACAAAAGAGGATGAGATGATTCCCTGTCACAAGTTTGAATTAGTCTCTCTTGGATGTTTGCACACACGAGTCGGTGAATCGAGAATTTTTACAGGTATTTTTTAGTAAATAAATTATCTAAGTTCCATTTTAAAGAAAGATAATTAAATATCCCATCTTTCTCCAAAGCAGATGTTATTGGCGTTTTTGAGGGTCCATGTACAAATTCTTCGCGCCACACCCAAAAAGGAATAAAGAATATCTTCATGTTTGACATTGTTGACGGCAGGTAAATATAAGATGAGATACGATTTCCAACATGAAAATTTTTTTACTTATGATTTTTGGTTAATTTTTAAATTTTTAGCTTGCGAGCTAGGGTCACGGTGTGGGACAAACTTGCAGACCAATTACGTGCTGATGTAGAAAGTCTACAAGGTGATGCTCATATAATAATTATTACCGGCTGCAAAATTACAACCTACAACAGTAAGAAACATGCATCTACATTCATATTTATCATTAGATAAATATTAACAACTTATCAACAACGATTCTAATTTTTTTTATCTTTGGTATATTTTTAAAAAGGTATGATGCAAATCAGTTCATATGGATGCTCGAAATACTATATAGATTTAGACTATGCAGTTGTACATGATCTACGTCGAAAGTTTTCACTCACACACGGCGCAATTGATGAATCTGAATTTATTGGAGTTAAATTTGAAGAAACCATTAAATCATATAAAGTGGGAGACATTAGCAATTTACGGATGAAAAATATGGATGAGGTTGGAAACAAAACCTTCATACATAATTTTTTTGCACGTATAACTATGTCATAATAGTTCATATTCATATTGATTACAGATGGAAGTAATGTGTTTTTCTAAGATTGAAAAAATTGATGATTCTATGAAATGGTGGTATTACGGCTGTGACATTTGTTCGGCCGAATTGGAGGTGGTGGATGACTTTTATCGGTGTACTGGTGAATGCAAACAGATTATCTCATATCCTGATAAAAGGTACTATTTGTCTGAATTTCACTGTCCACTGTACAACATTTTTCAATTTCATAATTTCTAAAATTGGTTAATGTGCCATTCCAGGTTCCATGTTACAAGTTATGTTAGTGACTCCACTGGAACCATTCAGGTTATATTCTTTGATCGCGAGATCCGAAGGTTGACATCAAAAAATGTCAACAATATTCAAACAGTTAAGTATAATGTAAAACTTAAATGTATACAATTATATTATTGGTAAACACACATCACACATGGACTTCTTCAATCTGATTTGTTTGTCAGGACGGTTCATCAAATGAGTACCCAGAGTTACTAAAGGAGTTGGAGGGAAAACAACTATCAGTGACCATTTGTTTAAACAAGAACAATTTATTGGACGGTCATTCAATATTTTTTGCCTCTGATGTTGCTGAATGTGGTGAAGCAGCAAATGCAGACTGTCCAGTTAAAACAAATGCACAGAATATTCATGATCTTAGTTACATGGATGTAAGGATTTTTTTCCTAATTCATTAATTTTTGTTTTTTTTAATGTTGATACAATGCATGTCGATTTATCTGTGAATATTTAGGGGTCCGGCTCCACAAAATATGAATTAACATAGAAAGAGGAAACTTCTTCGACTAATTCTAATCCAACAAAGATGACACCAGATTCCATCAAGTCCACAAATAAAAGATTTAGACCATCACCCAGTCATGTGGTCCTTGAGGACGATGTCGTTTTTGATTTGAAAGGTCACTCCG
This sequence comes from Apium graveolens, assembly GCF_009905375.1. Lineage (NCBI taxonomy): Eukaryota > Viridiplantae > Streptophyta > Magnoliopsida > Apiales > Apiaceae > Apium > Apium graveolens. The sequence continues at coordinate 305,136,639 of NC_133652.1, forward strand.
AAAAAATTCACAAGGTAAATAAATTATCATATATTGTTCATTAAGTATATTTGGTATTCCAATCTGCTAATTCTGCTTTATCTTAATTTCAGCAAGGTTAAAAGGACACGAATGGGCAAGGAAGATCTCCTAGCATAAAGAGTTCATCATTTTAAAATAGTAGAATAGGAGGATTTTCATTATAATTAATTTGTTTCGTTACATTTCATATATGGTAATGATTTGAGTTGGATTCCTTATTTATAATATTGATTCAAGTTTTGCTTGCTTTACTTTTTCTACCAATTTTTTTTATAATAAATTTAAATAAAATATTATTTAAATTTTCTACGCTCCATTCCTAAGATTCATTCCTAAATTACGTTTTTAAAATTTTAGCAACTTAGTATCTTCATGATTGATAATGTCATAAATCACGCACATGATTTACTTAATATTAATATTAACTAAATCTTTTCATACAATTTCTGTCTTAGCTATAATTATAGCATAATACACATTAACTTAAATCTTGCACAAAATTTAAGCACGAAGATTTGTTTTATTTCCAACCAATCACAAACAAAAAATTCAAATTTAGTCTTAATAATCACGCGCATGATTTATTCAATATTCATATTTGACTGTATCTTTTCGTTTATTATATTTATTAGGTATAATTACTGACATATGTATGATTAACGTAAATCTTGCGATTAATTAATGTCGATATAGTTGTCAAATTTGACTATATATTTTTGTGTGAATTAATGTGTTAGCTATATTTTCTGACAACTTTATACGACTAAAGTAAATCTTACGTGTAATTAATACTGACAACTCACCATAATCAACTCACATTAGTTACAAAAATTTTAGTGTGGTTTACAAATCTACAATTTGGGGTTTTCTCATCAGTAACAAATCTCATAGATTATAAATCAATAAATTATGTGTCAAAAATATAGCTAACACATGTACACGACCCTGATATATGGGACGATGGCTAAAACCCATCATATTAGAACAGTTAATTCAAATCATCTAGGCATGTTATCAGACTCAGCATTTCAAAATTAACTATCTTTTTCAGTAAAAATGACTTATCTTAAGTCATATAAATTCAAATAACAAAACGTAGATTCTGAAATGAAATAGATTTAAAAATGAATCATGTGATAAATGGGACAATGGTTAAATCATTCCACATTAGAGAAGTTAATTAAGATTATGTATGAAGGTTAGCGGATTCAACATTTCAAGATTCTAAACACCTTTTGATAAAAAAGATTTATCTCCAGTAATATAAATTCAACTTAACACTCTGTTTAAAGGCTTGGCTCTTATACAACCAGCTATTCTAATGATATATAGAACATGACAGAGTAATATGAGTAATTACTTTAATTAATGTTTATACTTTTTATCATTAATTAATGTTTAATTATTGTTTATACTTTTTATCATTAGTTTCAAATTCAAATTCAAAAACATTTCCTTTTTGACTGTTAAACATTACTTACAAATTTAACATAATCATTTTCTTTTTGAACTTTTTGCCATTACGAACAAATCTCTCATTTACAAATTTACTATTTTACAGTTTCGGATTTTCTCATTACTAACAAATCTATAATTTATAAATCAACTATAATTATATACATGTATAAATAATTATGGCATAATATGCATTAGCTTAAATCATGCATGTTTAGAATAATTTGAGTTAGCTATGATTATGACATAATATACATTAGCTTAAATCATGCATGTTTGGAATAATGTGAGACATGATTTATTCAATCTCTGGATTTGTCTTTATTTTTTATTTATTTAAAGTGTTAGATTTTCCTGTATCCTTGCGTATAATTAATGTTGACAACTAATTTATATTTGTAAATAAATAATTCTTCACCATAATCAACTCAAATCAATTTGATATTTGAGACATTTTTAATTTCTGACCACTTACACATGATTTATGTAATCTTATGATATTTGACATTAAACAAATACAGCCAATCAGAAATAAATATTATCTTCAAAAATATATTAATTGCACAATCTACTCAACGTAATTTATGCATATAATCAATGTTGACCACTATATTTTTCCTATATAAAGAGCTTTACACATATTTTGAACTCACATTAAAAAAATTCCCACGACTGCAGACTCATTTCCACCTTAATTTTGCACGATATAATCTTTTATCACCATATTAATTATTAAATTTCATTTTGTATCTTCCAATAGTCCTCTTTTGCTTAAATCCTGTTTGTTTCTAATGTTTTATCTTTTTACTCGTCAACCATGAATGTATTTGTCACTTAACTCTAATCCTTCATGGCACATTAGTACTAAAGCTGCTTTAGGTATTAACTTCTATATTTAAATTATAATTTTTATATATACTAAACGTAATGTGTATTCAAATTCATCCCAATGACCTAATTTATGTTCGTGTTTATTAATTTGTTAGGTTTGTTGTTATATATATATATATATATATATATATATATATAGCTGCATCTTTACAATGCATATTGTGCTTTCAAGCTGTTTGATGAATAACCCATTTACGTACTTATAGATTATGCCAAAAAATTTGCTTATTTAGGATACTACAAATTCAGTTAAGCATTCTAAGGACATTTTAATATCAGGCATCTTGCACTTATGGATACCTCCAATTCTCAACAAGGCAATGCATCCACGGGAGAAAAACGAAAAAGAGGTATGATCATATTTTTGCACTTTTTAAATCCAGAATTTGACATTTTTGTATTGTGTTGGATCATAGGAAGACCAAAAAAAATTGATGTAACTGGATCTTCAAACACTTCAGTGAATGGAACGATTTCAGGTTTTGAAACTTTTTTGTCTTCTCATCTTTGTCTATTGGATGCACACGTAAATGCACACATCGACAAGTACCATTACTTTATGCTAAGATGCCTAATATATTTTCCATTACTTTTAGGACAATATGCTCCACAACCATTTGTAAACACATTATTGCCGGTTTACAATAGTTTAAAACCAACACCATACAATCATCATTTCACAATTCCAGTGACTCCAAATAATATGGCTTCTATTCTTAACAGAGGTAAGTATATAAAATGTTTTTACAAACCAATGTTCTCTTAATTATTTATCTAATTATTTATAAAATATTTAGCAGAAAGAACTCCGTTGACCCTCGCAAGTACTAATATCAGTGTTCAGCGACCAAGACTGCAAGAAGGTAATATTTAAGAGATTTCACTTTCTCAGGATGTGAGATGTTTGATTAGTATAACATTCATACTCATAATTTAACAAATATTCATTGTATTTCTACTGTGAGCTGAAAGTGAATTATTTATAAACTTTAATCTCAATATATTGGGTTTCTTTTCCAACTTATTCGGACAATTTAGCCCACATCTATCTGCAGAATCAGGCTTGAACGTTCATAACAGTGTATCACCGACATTATACAACCATCATTATAGAATAACGCAAACTTCCAATAATTTTTCATCCTGCCCTATCAGAGGTACTTCTATGTCCCAGTGATGTGATATTTAATCTCTATTTGTTATTTATACAAATCATTTTGTGGTGTTAGCAGAAAGAAGGCCGCTGATCAACATCACTAGAAATATTATTGGTGACAAACCAAAAACTCAACGAGGTAATATTCTAGGAGTTCTCCTAAAGAAAGAATTGTTAAATCTATTTTTTTTTTATTTTTTATATTCATTATTGATTATATATTTTTGGCGTATCTATGTAATGTCGTCAAACTCTATCAAAATCTTAAAATACATCAGGCCGTCCTAGAAAGGTGTCTGCCAACACAACACTTGACAAAGAGAATCATTTCCTAGGTATCACAAAACTATTTTCTTAGTTTCGAAATAGATTGATAAGTAAAATATTAATAATTGGACTAAATAGAAAAATTGACAATAAAAAACAAATTAACAACTTTCATTGCATTTCAGGAAAAAATACTAGAGAAACTTCTGTACTAACGTCACCTCCTCAAAAGAGACCAGTTGGTAGGATTAATATGGATTTTTCTTGCAAAATTATTAATGATTTAATATAGTTTTTTATTCTAATACAATCTAATGAATAATGATGCAGGACGTCCTCAAAAGATTACGGAGAATCCAGTTTTTACATGTATTTACTTTTCTGGTAGTTTTGTGTATGGTAGTTTTTATATAAAATTTGTGTTCTCTTTCTTTTCACATTTACTTTCCACAGCCCCTCTACGTCCTTTTTTTACCGATATTACCAAGTGCAATGACATCTTACAAGCCTAATAGTACAATACAAACACCATCCACATCGCAAATGGGATTTGACGTGTATGAATTTTTTTATATATTTACTCAAATCTGTGAAAAATCTGTTTGTTTATTTTTTTATACTTTTTATCGGTTACATAATGAAAATCTATTTCTTTATTTAATAGACCATGGTCAATTCAGTACTTTAGAAAGAGAACACTCTGGAAATGAATGTTCTTCAACAAGACGTCCAATTCTAGATATGCCGATTGGGTCAGGTATTGGTTGTACATCCAATATCAATTTGCTATTTATAATCAAACGTAATGTACTCATCAACATGAATAACTTTTACAGGAAATTCAGGAGCTCAGAATACCAACAATGAAAATACTACATCGTTCAGTCGTTCTAAAAATCCTGTTGTGAATTTGTTGTCATCTTTTGATGACGCGAGTGAGTTAGCATCATGCAATGATGTGCAAGGTATTGAATCAACTGTCTATAAATTTTTCCTTTACATTTACATGTTTGGACTAATTTGAAAATATTTTATACATTGATTACTGTATAATGACAACTATATATTAGTACTCTATAGACTATTACTTTACCATGCATAGCAGACATATCTAATGAAATTTTAAAAATATATGAAGATGATTTTATCGGTATTGACACTGACGATGTCTCCGAAGATGAAATGGATGATGATTCTGAGATGACAACTGCAAGGGGGGGTATTTTTATAATTACTACCAGCTAAGCACATGCATATTCTTTTAAGTCGTTATATAACCAATCGTATATATATTTCTAATAAGTGTCTACTATTTTACTATCATTAGATGTTCCAACTGAATATTTGAAATTAGGCCCACTACAGTATAAGTGCAAATCATGTCATTCTATAATGTGAATAGAAGAGAGGAATAATAAATCAGCATCAGCTAAGTCTGAACCTACATTCTCAATTTGTTGTGCTGCTGGACAAATTGAGCTACCTAAGGCAAAACAACCTCCTGCATACCTTGCTCAACTACTATTTGGAGGTCCTGAACAAAAGCATTTCCATGACCGTATCAAAGTCTATAATTGCATGTTTGCTTACTCATCATTGGGGGCAAAGTGGATAAGTTTGTAAATGTTCATGGCGGTGGACCATTTTGTTATCGACAAGGTGGACAGAATCATCATAGCATGGGGACTTTAAAACCGGTTGAAGGTGGCAATCCACGATTCTGTCAATTGTACTTCCATGACACCGAGAATGAAGTTAATAACAGGATAAATGCAATTCAATCAAATAATGACAAAGATAGTGCAAAACCTGAAATTGTACAAAATCTCATTAGAATGTTTGATGATGTGAGTCCTTTAGCAAAAAAAATTCGGCAAGCAAGAGATCGTTTTCAAGAGGAGGAACAACCAGAACTTATGATTGTTCTCAAAGAATCCAGGTTCGTATCTGGACGAATAAATCATATTTCACCCACTCCAGATGTTGCAGCATTGATTGTAGGCAATGAAGATTCAAACTGTGGTGAACGAGATGTTATTCTCCATCTTAAGCAGGGTGGATTTGTGAGAATAAGTTTCATACATCCTCTTTTTATGGCACTCCAATATCCAATTTTGTTTCCATTTGCTGAGGATGGCTTCCATAAAGGAATCAAGTACAGACGCACACCTGAAAATACTAATAAAAAAAGAGAGTGTGTGACGTTAAAGGACTATTATTCTTACCAATATCATATCAGACCAACTGAAGGTTAATTTTCTATATGTTTGCTATATATGTCGAAAATTATTCATGCCAATATGTTTTATAAATCAAATAGATAATTGAACTTCAATTTTGTAACAACCCAATTTATTGAACTTTTTCTTTAATTTAATTATTTTGATTAATACATCTCACTTTTATGTAGGAATGACCTTACGATATGGTAGGCGTCTGTACCAGCAATATATTGTTGATGCCTTCTCCATTATTGAGCAATCACGTTTATTTTGGTATAAAACTCATCAGAGTACTGTCAGGGCTGATATGTACCAAAATATACGTGACCATGTAAGGAGAGGAGACGAAGATCCAAATGCTATAGGCAAGTCTTATATTCTACCGGCATCGTTTACGGGTTCGAGACGATACATGAATCAAAATTTTCTTGATTCTCTTGCCATATGTCGTGCTATCGGACATCCAGACATATTTTTAACTATGACAGCTAATCCTAAATGGCCAGAGATTCAAGAAATGCTTGACTATACTCCTGGCCTGACTGCAAATGATGCACCAGATGTAGTTGCTCAAGTTTTTAAGTTGAAATTAGATCAATTGTTGCATGTCATCAAGAAAAAAAATTTCTTTGGTCGCTGTATTGGAGGTATTTACTTTCCTATAATATGTACATTGTGTTTTATTACGTAAGTGTTTTTCTCTCTTTACACATGATTATATATAATTTGCTTAGATTGCATGTTGTTGTATTTAAAATAGATGCATTTCATCTAATCTCAAATCAATTAAAACACTTTTCATTACATACTATATTCAGCGGATCTCCAATACTTTACTTAAATTGTGAGACAATTGTTTTTTGTATTTTAGCATTACATGTGATAGAATTTCAAAAGCGCGGATTGCCTCATGCACATATGGTGATTTGGTTGCATCCTGATAGCAAACCTAAGACCATTCAACAAGTTGATCGAATGGTTTCCGTCGAGATTCCTGACAAACAATAAGATCCTCATGGATACGATGCTGTTAAGCAATTTATGATACATGGACCGTGTGGTGAATCACACAAGTTATCTCCGTGTATAGATTCAGATCGCAAAAATTGCACACGTCACTTTCCAAAAAGGTATACAGTATTAACAATTTTATATTTCATACATGTTCTCCAAAAAAATTATCTTACTTCATATCTGACTTAAACATGTTCTAGGTACTGTACAGAAACATCATTTGACGACAGTGGATTTCCCGTGTATCGGAGACGCAAAACGAATCATATTGTTCAGAAAAATGATGTGGAGTTGGATAATCGATGGGTTGTCCCCTATAATAGAGACCTGTTAGTCATGTTTCAGTGTCATATCAATATTGAAATATGCAACCATGCACGAAGCTTAAAATATCTTTTTAAATATTGCATGAAAGGACATGATAGAGCTACTATGCTACTGGTTAAAGCAAAAAAAAACACAACTACATATGTAGATCAATCCAGTTCTGAGCCTGTTAAAGCTGCCCCAATTGATGAAATTAGCCAATATTTAGATGGGCGTTATGTTTGTGCGGCAAAAGCAGTTTGGCGTACTTATGGATTTAGTATCCACCACAGGACTCCATCTGTGGAACGCCTCCCAGTTCACTTAGAGGATATGCAGACAATAACCTTCAAAGGTAATGAGTCTTTGGAAAATGTTGAAAATCATGCATTATTTCGCAAAAGCAAGTTGCAAGCATGGTTTGAAGCTAATAAAAAATATCCTTGGGGAAGAAACTTATCATATCAAGAGTTTCCTGCTAAATTTGTGTGGGATGGTAGGGGTTGTCAATGGACACCTAGAAAACAGGGCTTGGTCGTTGGTAGGTTACATTCTACATATGCCTCATCTGGAGATTTATTCTACTTGAGAATGATTCTTACCAAATTTAAAGGAGCAACGTCTTTTGCTGACCTTCGAACAGTCAATGGCGAAGTTTTTCCTACATTTAAAGATGCTTGCAATGTATTAGGACTCTTGGAAAATGATAACGAGTGGCACGAAGCAATCACTGAGAATTTTCATCATGCTACAACGTCACAACTGCGTCAACTTTTTGTACACATTTTGGTAAACTGTCAGGTTAGTACTCCGTCCAAGTTATGGTATGATTATATTAAAAGTTTTACTCATATTTATGAAAATATGTTCAATTCCAGGTTGGTAATCCATCAAAGCTATGGTACGATCACATTGAAAATTTTACAGATGACATAACTTGGATGCGACGATGTGTTTTGAAAAATAATGACTTGGTACTATCAGAAGAAGAGATACAAAATTGGGCTTTAGCAGGTTATCATCAATATTATTCTATGCACTATATATCAATATCGTGGTTTGTCAAACATTTATATATTATTGCATGAAAGTTCAGTCAATGGTGAATTCAACAGGTTCTAATTGTCATCACCCTCCGCTAAAATGTCTTACATCCATGTATATTAATTAAAATAACAAATCATTAATTTTGGATAAAACTAGACTTAGCTATCTTTCAAATGATACAGGGAACTACTGCAATTATCCTTCTACATAGTAGCATTTTATTATCAAAAGTTTGGTCATTAGAAACAAGTATACCTTCATTTATGCAGCATGCCAAATATGACATAACATAGATAAATGCAACTCAAAGAAGATAATAAGTATGTATCCGTTAAAGTTAATTAATATACCTGATGCTCAGAAGTTCCTTCTACCTTTGTAATAATATATGAAACAAGTATTATATCCTTCTACATTCTAAAAATGACTTATCTCCACTTACAAAAATTCAATGAACCAAATGTTAATTTTATTAAAAACTACTTAATTATCTTTGTAATAATATATGATACACCAATAATATCCTTCTAAATTATAGCAGTGAATTTAGATCAAGAAGGAAGGTTAGCAAATTCAACATTTCAAAATTCTAACCACCCTTCACTAAAAATGACTTATCTACCTGTAGAAAAATTCAAATAATGAACCGTTAATTTTGTAAGTTAATAGACTTAATTCTCTTTCTAATAAGGTATAGAAAAGGTGCAACAAAATATTATAATATAGCAGTTTATTCTGTAAACTTAGTTTGTAACAGATTCTGCAGTTTCTGAAACTGACAAGCCTACACTAAAAAAAACAAAACTCACTGTAGAAAAATCGAAATTGCGAGCTGTTAGTTTTGAAAAAAAGTAGTCTTGCATTATGTATCTAATATCTAGGGAACAACTGTTATATTCTTCTACATTGTAGCATATTATTCTACAAAGTTGGGCCATTAACGCATTCAACATTTGATGAAACAGTCAACAATTCACTAAAAATGACTTATCCCCCAGTACAAAAATTCAATAAATTAACCGTTAATTTTGTTCAGAACTATACTTAATTATATTTATAATAATATATGAATCAATGGCTATATCTTTCTAAATTAGAGCAATTAATTCAGATCACATAAGAAGGTTAGCAAATTCAGCATTTCAAAATTCTAACCACCATTCACGAAAAGTGACTTTTCTCCCTGTAGAAAAATTCAAAGGACAAACCGTAAATTTTGTAAGTTAATAGACTTAATAATATTTCTAATGAGTTATAAAAAAGGTGCAGCAAAATATTACAATATAACAGTTTATTCTGTGAACTTAGGTTATAACACATACTGAATTTTCTGAAAATGACAAGGCTACACTAAGAATAACCAAAACTCCATGTAGAAAAATCAAAATTGCGAGCCGTCAGTTTCGAAACAAACTAGACTTCATTATTTTTCAAATATCTAGGGAACAACTGTTATATCCTTCTACATTTTAGCAGATTATTCTACAAGGTTGGGCTTTTAACAGATTCAGCATTTGGTGAAACAGTACACTTCACTAAAAATGACTTATCTTCCCGTATAGTTTTAGAATAATAAACTAATTATTAATTTTGTTCAAAACTAGACTTAATTATCTTTCTAATAATATATGAATCGATGAATATATCCTTCTAAATTAGAGCAGTTAATTTAGATCACGCAGGAAGGTTAGCAAATTCAGCATTTCAAAATTCTGACCACCCTTCACGAAAAATGACTTTTCTCCCTGTAGAAATATTCAAATAACAAACCGTTAATTTTTTAAGTTAATAGACTTAATTATCTTTTTACTGATGTATAAAATAGGTGTAGCACAATTTTATGATGTAGCAGTTTATTCTTCAAACTTAGGTCATAACAGATTCTGCATTTTCTGAAAATGAAAAGCCTACACTAAAAATAACAAAAACTCCCTGAATAAAAATCGAAATTGCGAGTCAAAAGTTTTATCAGAAACTAGACTTTATTATCTCTCTACTGACATATAGAGCAACTGATAATTACATCTGCAATTAGCAGCGAATTGACAATTATGTTATATGTTCCTGCATCATTTATTTCATTTTTCTTAACATGGTTTTATTTCTGCAGAACTTGAAAAGATTTTTAATTCCATTGGAAAATCTTTACGGAGTTATCCAGACATGCCTTTGTCACCTTCTCAGTTTTTTAGTGGATTTTCAAACACTCTTATTGCCGAGGAAATGAGTTACGATATTGAAGCGGTGAAAGAAGAACATCAAAACCTGCACTCAAATCTAAATGCAGATCAAGCAATAGTATATAATGCTATTATTGATTATGTTTACAATAAGAAAGGACATGTGTTCTTCGTCTACGGTAGTGGAGGCTGTGGCAAAACATTTCTTTGGCGTACAATTATTGCTAGACTGAGGTCAGAAAGGAAAATTGTACTGCCTGTTGTGGGATCTGGGATTGCAGCTGTTCTATTACCAGGAGGCCGAACAACACATTCAAGGTTTAAGATTCCGCTGGACATAGATGAACAATCAAGTTGTGGATTGAAAAATGGAACTGATATAGCCGAGTTGTTACAAAATACGGATCTCATTATATGGGATGAGGCTCCCATGCAAAAAAGGTATGCATTTGAAGCGGTAGATCGAGCTCTAAGGGATATAATGGGTTATGTCTCATCAAAAAATCGTCAGAAGCCGTTTGGTGGTATCACCGTAGTCTTTGGTGGTGACTTTAGACAAATCTTGCATGTTGTGGAGAAAGGTAATAGACAAGACATCGTAAGTATATGCATTAACAGGTCTTACATATGGGATGAAATTATGCTCTTCACTTTAAAGCAGAATATGAGACTACATAGAGGTAACTCTGATGCCATTAATAATGCTATTGATGAATTTAGTAAATGGGTACTGGATATTGGTGATGGTAGACTTTCTTTTGTTGATGAAAATAACCCGAATAAAGATCCTGAAGTTTTCATTCCTGAACAGTTCTTAATTCCTCACACCAAGGATCCAATAACAGATATTGTTGACTTCGTCTATCCTGATGTTGAATGCAGTTTTAAAGATCATCAATATCTCAGAGACAGAGCTATTTTTGCTCCCACTAACAAACTGGTAGACGAAATTAATGCTCATGTGTTGGATCGAATACCTGGTGAGGAACATGTATATCTTAGTGTTGATAGCATTGACGAAGGTCCTATTGACGAGCATAGTTTAAATTCAGCTTTTCCTATGGAGTTTTTGAATTCAATCGACATGTCTGGAATGTCTAAGCATGAGCTTAAGTTAAAAGTTGGTGTTGTAGTCATGTTAACCAGAAATATAAATCAGGTTCTAGGTTTGTGCAATGGTACACAGATGGTTATAAAGAAATTATTCAAGTGGACAGTAAAATGTGAGATAATTACAGGAAGTCATGCAGGAGCTATGCATATTATTCCGAGGTTTACCACAACATCAAATGAAAGCAACTCTAAGTGGCCATTCATATTTAAGAGGAGACAGCTGCCATTGCAAGTTTGTTTTGCAATGACGATTAATAAAAGTCAAGGTCAGTCTTTGGAAAAGGTTGGTGTGTATCTTCCCAGTCCTACTTTCTGTCATGGTCAGCTTTATGTTGCTCTCTCACGTGTCACTTCACCGGCTGGTCTTCATATCCTCTTAGGCGACGGAACTACTGAAAAGAAATATAGTACAAAAAATATTGTGTACGAGGAAGTTTTCTACAATTTACCCAAGATGTAGTATTTTAATATCATTATCTAAAATATCAAACCCTTTCTTTTTTAGAAGATGAAACCCAAATTTAATCGTGATCATTAGTTTTTCAATTTTTTAATGTGATATTTTGTCTAAAATTTATTTCACTTAATCATGTAAAGAGTTTCATAATTTATCTTCCAAAAGTAGATGGATTAAAATAAGAAGTATGTCATCCTTGCAATTTTAAATATCATCTAATGTCTAATTTTATTTTACTTCACTATCATCTAATGAGTTTATTAATGTTTTTTCACGTCAATTGTTAGAACTAACTTTTTTTACGTAATTACAATAAAAAAATATTATAAAAAACCCTCGGGGCCTCGGTGCGAAGCACGGGCTACATACTAGTTTAATTAAAAATTTATATTTTTGTTCCTATTTAGAGTCTAAAGGCCCTAAACCCTATATTAAATTAGGGTAGACCCTAAACTCTAAATCCTAAATCATAAATCAGTGTATGTTTTATTATTATTTTTAATATTTTCAAAAACCCAAAAGTGGATTGTTTAACCCTAAAATATTAAAATTTGTTAAATTATGGTACATCATTAAATTTAAAAACATTTATTTAAAAATGATTGTTGAAAATGTAACATTAAGTAATGTTTTTGGCCCCAAAATAATTCACAAATAAAACTTAAAAAACAAATAAAAAAACAGCACAATAATCTACTTAGCTACTTTCAGAGCATATGCACCGCACTTCCATTTTAGTTGATTCAGGTGCTTTATTAATGGGCTCATGAAGAGAGAGTGATGCAGCCATTCTTTTTCAAAGCCATCAATTATTAACGGAGCAGTAATTCATTAATAGAAACTTTAATAATCAATGGAGTACCTGATGGGCAGCAATTGCTGGGACCCACCTGATTTTTGCAAACTGTGCTTGCCAATATCTTTCACAATAGCTATCCAACACTTATATATATATTGACAACACTATCTAAAAGCTATATATATATATATAGGCAAAAGTTCCACAACCACGGTTGGCTCCATGTGGCTAAGAGCCAACAAATCACAGCCGTTAAAGGCGTCCGCAATGAAACAATGCGGAAGACATCCGCTATGATACATTGCGGAAGCCGCATTGATACAATGCGGAATCGTTTTATTTTTTTAATTTTTTATTTAAATAATATGTGCTTTAAATGTGTTTCTGATTTAAATATATTTATAATTTAAAACAAATATAATATTTATAATTTAAAACAATTAAGTTATTTTTTAAAAATAAAGTACTTAATAAAATTTAAGAAAGAGATTTATATTGAATTAAACATTGAATAAAATCTAAAAAAAAGAGGAAAAGAACCACTTCCCTTACTTACCATCATATTAGTTCGAGGGACGTATAGGCGGGTATACGTCCCTCGAACTAATATGATGGTAAGTAAGCGGAGTGATTCTTTTTTTTAATTTTAAATTTTATTCAATGTTTAATTCAATATAAATCTCTTTCTTAAATTTTATTAAGTACTTTATTTTAAAAAAAAAAATCAAACATAAGACTATAAATTCAAATTTATTTATCATCAAATTTAATAATGAAGATTTAAGTGTTGAAGATAACATTAAACATTCAATATTAGAAATTTCAAATGAAATGATATAACTTACTTATAGACATTGTACTCCATTCATACTTATCAAGTGCTTAATATATTTTCTCAACAAAATAATATTTATTTATTTTTTCACATACCTATATATTATAAAAAATAAATTAAAATTAAGTATTATATGTTTAGACATTTTTTAAAATATTTAATGTATTTTTTCATCAAAAAAAGGCAAAATATACAATAATAATTACAAAAAAAAAATTAAAATTTTGATATAAAAAATTTATGTAATATTGACAAGTAACATGAATGTTATTATGAATTTTAATTTTTTTTTACTATTTATTTTCTTCACCAAAAAAAATCAAAAAATAAACAATTATCTAAACTGCTTCCGCAATGAACCATAGCGTAAGCTGTTGCTTCCGCAATGATTTATTGCGGAAGGAATTAATATTTTGATAGTTTCTGCACGTTTTAGCGCGTGGGTTGGCTGAAGCATTAAATATACCTTCCGCCATAATTCATTGCGGAAGTGTGCATTAAATTTGCCTTACCAGCTTCGTTTTTTTGCTTTGTAAATCCAATTTCACCATTTTTCTCTATCATTTTTCAATTTGGAGCCAAAAAGAGGTTAGTTTTTCTTTACTATTTTTAATGGCATCTCATTTATTTAATTATTCAAGTTCATCTAGTGATCATGACGATTTTGATTATTTTACACTCGTTGAGAAAAATCCGGTTTATCGTAAGCTTATTGTAGATGATGTTAATGAATTGATAGATGTTGATAATTATAAATGTAAGAAAAAATTGGATATGGATGATGATGATATTGAGTATATGAAAAAAATAATATGGATGATGATGATATTGAGTATATGGAAAAAGAGAAATATTATAAAAAAGAAGAGGGAGGTTGTAAGGGAAAAGGAAAAATGAATGATGATGATTTTTGTAGAGAAGAGAAAATGAATATAAGTGATGATGATGTTGATGATGATGATGGAGATGATGATATGAGTTTTGACAAAAAAGGTTACGGTTTTTCAAAATCAAATATGAATAGTGTTGTGCCTTGCGTTGGTATGTTTTTTAACACTTTGGATGAAGCCAAAATTTTTTATAGAGATTATGGTAGAAGTGTTGGATTTGAGATTATTATTAGGAGTACTCATAGACATTCACGGGGTAATGGTATCTCCTCTCATTTGTATATTTGTCGTAAGGGTGGAAGATTAGGTTCTAGTACGAAATTGGATGTTGATGATGAAAGAAAGGAAAAAAGAAGGATTAGAGATGTAATTCCGAGAACAAATTGTAGTGCTCGAATGTGTGTCACTCATAGAGTTAAAAATTATAAATGGGAAGTAACTTTGGTTAAATTAGAGCATGATCATGATATGGTAACCTCGGATAAAGTACAATTCATTCAAAGTTCCAAAAATATAGATCCGGTTACCCGAGCATTGCTTGAGTTATTCGATAAACCGGGCATTGAAACCGCTATAGCGATGAGATTTCTTGGTGAAACATGGGATGGTGTGGAAAAACTTGGATTTTCTAATCAAGATATTCGTAACATAATTCGTGATATTCGACGACGAGTGTTCGATTCCGGTGATGCGGGGAGTGGGATGACATTGCTACGACAATTGAAAGAAAAAAGTTTTTGAAACTTTTTCTATCGAGTTGATTTGGATGAAGAAAATAGAGTTAGAGGTTTGGTTTGGGTTGATAATCGATCATTGAACGCATACACGAATTTTGGAGATGTTGTTTCATTTGACTCCACATATAGGACCAATAGGTATTGTATGCCGTTTATACCAATAACCGGGGTCAATCACCATTACCAAAATATCTTGTTCGGGTTTGCACTCATGCGGGATGAGACGGAAATTTCATATAAATGGGTTTTGAAGACATGGCTGGAAGCCGTCGGAAACAAACCTCCCCTCACTATTATTATGGATCAAGATATAGCATTGGGAAATGCTATTGCCGAGATTTTGCCGGATACCAAGCACATATTATTTTCGTGGTATATACGTAATAAATTTCCCGAAAAATTATCGGCTTTGTACACACAATATCCGGAATTTAAAGGGGATTTTAATGATTGTTTGTACAAGTCGTTGTCACCCACAGAATTTGTTGGTAAGTGGGAGGTTTTGGTTGATAAGTATGGACTCGAGGATCATGTTTGGCTAAACGATATGTATGCCATAAAAGATAAATGGATTTGTGCTTACACAAAACAACATTTCTCCGCCGGTATGACCACCACCTCAAGAAGCGAGTACATGAATTCATTTTTTGACGAGTATGTAAAAGCTTCAACCGGATTGAAAGAATTCATTGAGAATTCACAAAAGGCTTTGGAAACACAAATTCTTAATGAGGTTAAAGCCGACTACAAGACCGAGTATAAGGAAAGGAGATTGATATTTAATTCCGCCTTGGAAAATCATGCTTCTTCTATTTACACAAAAGAAATGTTTAGGCGGTTTCAAAATGAGCTTAGAAAAAGCACATCTTATGTGGTAAATAGTTGAAAAGATGGTTCTAATTACATGTGGAAGTTGTATTTAGTTGGGAAGTATAATGTGCCGAATAATCTTAGAAGAAGGTATCGGGTAATGGTTTCTTTGGAAGGAAATATTGATTGTAAATGTAAAAAATTTGAACATTCCGGGATGCTTTGCAAACATATCCTACGCTATCTTGACAAGAAACAAAAAAATATGATACCAACAATTTTTATCAAATCAAGATGGACGGCGAGCATAAATAAAATTGATGGTTTTTCGCCTTATAATCATCTTGTTCTTGTTGATGTTGGTGATTCAACAACTGCAAGGTATAGTGCTTTGTGTAAATCTTTCCAAGGTTTGGGTGCTCTTGGGAGTTGTTCAAAACCATGATATAATTACGTGATGGATTTGATTGAGAAAGGAAAGTGTTACGTGATTGAAAAGTTTCGTGAAGAAGAAAATAATTCAAGAATGGAGGAGGAGTTCCAAGCTTACGATGAACATGATCCAATATTCAATCCTCCAATGTCACAAACAAAGAGAAGAAAGAAGGATTCGGCAAGGTATAAAAGTGGCATTGAGACGTCAACAACAAAGAAGAATTCAGGAAGGTCTAAAAGTGGTATTGAGACGTCAACTGAAAAAATCCGTTATTGCGACTTTTGTGGTGTGGCCGGACATGATAGGAGGCGTTGTCTAAAAAACCCATATATAAATTTTAAATGATTTAATTCGCAATTTATTTGAAAGTAGAAATTTAAATTTGGAATGTAATATTTGAATTTGGAATGTAATATTTGAATTTGGCTTTTAAATATTATTTGGTATGTATTTGAGCTATTATTTACTTTTTTTATAAGTACAAATTTTAAAAAATTTGAAGCTGAAAAAAAACAGGGAAAAAACAGGGGAGCAGCAGAAAGTAAACTGCTAAAACTTGGTCCAAGGGGCCACTTCCGCAATGAATCATTGCGGAAGTGTTTTGCTTCCGCAATGATTCATTGCGGAAGGTCCCCTGTTTCTCCCCTGTTTCCCCCTGTTTTTCCTTAGCTTCGAATTTTTGAGAAATAACTCAATTTTATTTTTTTAAAAAAAATCAATATTAAATGGAAAAAAGTCAGAAATGGTGAAAAAAAATTAGTGACACTATTTTTTGATAATTTCAGTGTCTCCTCTAATTTTTGATTAATTTTTAAGAAAAGTCCATTTTTTTATTTTTTCTTTATTTTTAATTCGAATTGATACATATTATTAAAGGAAAAAAAATCAAAAAAAAAGAAAAAAGTCAGAAATGGTGAAAAAAAATTAGTGACACTATTTTTTGATAATTTCAGTGTCTCCTCTAATTTTTGATTAATTTTTAAGAAAAGTCCATTTTTTTTATTTTTTCTTTATTTTTAATTCGAATTATTACATATTATTCAAGGAAAAAATCAAAATAAAATGGAAAAAAAATGAGAAATGGTGAAAAAAAATACATAAAATATTTTTTAAAATTATCAGTGTTCCAGGCATTTTTTGCAATAATTGTAAGAGTTTTTATTATTTAATTCGAATTTATTCGTATGCAGTGACCAAATTATAAAAAAATGAAACAGGGTGACCAAAGTGTGATTTTTACAGAAGTTTCAAACTTCCGCAATGATTCATTGCGGAAGGGTACGGAAACCTGCAAATTTCAGGTTTTGCTGTTTCTGCAGCCTACAGTTTCCTGCAATTCCTAGTTTTCCTGTCCCTGTTTCTACGCTACAAACTCAACAATAAAAAGACATAACCATTCCAACAAATCAAACACCAATCCAAATTAAGCAATCCAACAAATCAAACACCAATCCTCATCGAAAATGATAAACATTCTAATAATTTATTCTAACATTCAAAAGCTATCCAAACCAAATCCAAATCAAAAATGCAAACCAAATCCATACGAACAATTTAACCATTCTAAATAAGTTCATACCAACATGAACAATCGAAAAACTACCACAAGAACCAACATAAGTATACAAATACAAGTCCAATAAATCTTCTAATACAAATTCAAGAAATAAATCATAAACCCAAATTTCTTTGGGTCAATCCCCATGCTGAAAGATGACGAGCACGCCCTTTACGCAGTTCCCAAGTAATGCGATAATGAAATGTCTCTACATCATCATATGGATGCCATACAGCGTGCTCTAATCTAATCCCATTAAGAATGGCATCCACATACTTGCATACATAGACGCCACAGTCAACTCCAGTATCTTGCTTCGGCCGAGCCGTGACTATAGCCTTCTTCATGAATTTCTTTGTAAATCTCTGGGGGTCCAATTAATTTAACCAGCACGGGAGGACTTTCTCCTATAATTTCAAATAATTAGTAACAAATATGAAATAATTAAGCATGAATTCTTTTTATAAGTCTTTATTAAGTATTTTATCCTAAATATGCATATAATAAATCAAATTTAGGGCTAAAAGACATTAATTATTTTTTATAAGTCTTTATTAAGTATTTTATCCTAAATATGCAAATAATAAATCAAATTAAGGGCTAAAAAACATGAATTCTTTTTTATAAGTCTTTATTATGCATTTTATTCTAAATATGCAAATGATAAATCAAATTTAGGGCTAAGAGACATGAATTATTTTTTATAAGTCTTTATTAAGCATTTTATCCTAAATATGCAAATAATAAATCAAATTAAGGGCTAAAAAACATGAATTCTTTTTTATAAGTCTTTATTATGCATTTTATCCTAAATATGCAAATAAGAAATAAAATTCAGGGCTAAAAGACATGAATTCTTTTCTATAAGTCTTTATTAAGCATTTTATCCTAAATATGCAAATACTAAATCAAATTAAGGGCTAAAAGACATGAATTCTTTTTATAAGTCTTTATTAAGCATTTTATCCTAAATATGCAAATAATAAATCAAATTAAGGGCTAAAACACATGAATTTTTTTATAAGTCTTTATTATGCATTATATCTTAAATATGCAAATAATAAATCAAATTCAGGGCTAAAAGACATGAATTCTTTTCTATAAGTCTTTATTAAGCATTTTATCCTAAATATGCAAATAATAAATCAAATTAAGGGCTAAAAGACATGAATTCTTTTTATAAGTCTTTATTATGCATTATATCCTAAATATGCAAATAATAAATCAGATGCAGGGATAAAAGACATGAATTCTTTTCTATAAGTCTTTATTAAGCATTTTATCCTAAATATGCAAATAATAAATCAAAATAAGGGCTAAAAGACATGAATTATTTGCATAACTCTTTATTAAGCATAAACTCTTTTTATAAGTCTAAATATGCAAAGATTAGAGGTTACCATGAAGTAATACTGGACAGAGTAAAGCATCTTGAAATTACTGAGGGGCCCATCTTCACGAAGTGGATCAACTAATAGAACTTTCATCTTGTTCAGGTTCACAATAAACAAGAGCCAATAACCTCCAGTGCATGTAGGAAATAAAGCATAATCACGTAACTGGATATCTGCCCCTTGAAATTGCATGTGGTAGGTCTTAAAGAAGTCAATCTAATCAGCAAGCTCCGCTCCTGTCTTCTTGTATGGATCCATCTAAAAAATAGACATCAGTAACAACACAATTCAAGAAATAATAGACATTTGTAATTAAAGAGGGGTAGGTATTAGATGTTAGTACATTCAGATTTGTGCTTAATCTCTTTGACTGGTACATGAGGAAACTAGGAGCAATGAAAAACCTCTTTGCCGGCGAATGTAGATCCCCGTTTTGCCACATATACCTCTCTCGAAGCCTTACCAACTCCATATAAGCATTGACAACATCATCCTCCAATTCATTCCCGGGTGCCAGGGTCTGCACTTGCTTCTTACTAAGGAACATGGTAATATCTGTGTGCCTTTCAAAAACATATGGCAGATCACCAGCTACCAATGTGTAAAAATCCAGTCGATCTTTCAGTTCTTAATTGGCCTAGTCAAATCACCCCGTCTATCCTCACCACCACGCCTCTCCTTATCTTTATAAAAGTCTTCACTTCTGTCGATCTGCAAATACATGTCAAAACAATGAACACATGTAACAGGAGTAACTAAATATGTCAAAATGCATTAATTCTTTTAAATTGTACCTCGAATATTGATGCTAACTTAGCAGGAACACTGGTAACATTACCACGAAATCAACAAATCCTCGTGTAACAGGAGTAGCACTAGCAAGATGCAATTAAATCAACAAACATCATACAATCATTCAAGAGTAGTTATACATGATGAATTTTAACTCAACACTGAGAAATAAATGATACCTCCATATCAACAGGATGAAAAGCAATCGGGAGATATGGTGTAGCAGAAGCAGGTGTAGCACTATCAATCTGCAATAAATATGAATCAACAAAACAATTTAGTCCCACATAAGAAATACTAAATAAGTGGTGCTTGTGATTAAATATACTGATTAGTACCTGAACGCCGGGAGGATGAGTGACAGGAGTGGTCAGCTGTGTCGGAGGAGTACCAGTCTCAACCTCCTAAAATAATAAACAATTATAATCACACACAATGCACAAATGCAGTTTTAAAGAACCAAATTAATACACTACCTCAACACCGAGTGGAACAGAGGTAGAAATGAGAGAGGATATAGGAGGTGGAACAGATGTAGGAGGGGTAGCGGATGTAGGAGGTGGAACAGATGTAGGAGGGGTAGCGAATGTAGGAGGTGGAACAGATGTGGGAGGGGGAGCCGATGTATGAGGGGTCTGCTGGGAGGGAAGAGGTGCTGTACTACCGACATGATGGGTAGTATGAACATCAACAGTCTCACCCGACAATAATATGTTAATACATATCAATGCATTATTTAAGAAGAGAGTACCATATCAATGCATTATTTAAGAAGTTTATCAAAGAGTACCTGGCGTAAGCGTTTCTGGGAGACATGAAGTGGGTCCTCGGAAGACTGTGCATCACTAGTCTCAGCCCGCGGTAACATTCACAACATTTCAATACATTATCAATTATAAACAAGTTTATCGTGAAATTTCTGACAAATAAATAATACTACCTCGCATGCACGTTTATGAGATACAGTGCCATGATCAGGTCTTTTAAAGGAGGGTCTATCAACCAAATGATCCCTCCACTCGGTCATGACTCGATCATATCGAGTTAAAAAATCCGGAACCGCCTCATAAAACCAGTCTCCAACATCATGACTGTGTACCACCTGAGCCAACCTCATAGCACTCTCCAACTAAAATATAAAAAAATGATAAATAATTAGGTATTTTATTCCTAAAAATGCAAGATTTAATCAATTTAAGGGGTTAAATGCAAAAATTCTTTTTTAAGTCCTAAATATGAAATAATTAGGCATTTTATTCCTAAAATGCAAGATTTAATCAATTTAGGGGTAAAATTGCAAGAATTAAGGAAGAGTTATAAAATATACCGCATCAACCATATTCTGCTGGTTATACCAATCACGAGGCCGTATCTTAGTGGCATGCTCAGCTACAAACGGTGCTATCTTCAATTTACTCACCCTCATATACCAGTACATGTACTCTGTCATCGGTACATAAGCCCCCTCTGTAACAATAGGCATTCCCGTGTCAATAAAAGAATCCCACTCCAATATAAACTGTCTCAACAAAACAATATGGTTATCCCGTTGCATACAGGATAACCTCTCCACACGTAGAAAACCGTGATCCACCCGCTCCTCAGGAATATGCTGCAGCATACCGAACTGTCTCAGAACCCTGTCCGACATGACATACTCCACCATATCAAAATGAATCATCGGTATGCGACCGAGTGCCGTATGCAACATATCCATCATGTCAGTATGATAATCATTGGCACTATAATCAATCCTCCTATAAAACCTCCGATATGGATGTCATGTCAACCAACTCATCTGAAAGCTATCAAAATCTCCCCGATAACCTCCTGTGTGATGGTGAGGGTTACTCCTCCTGTTAGCTACCGGTCTAGCCCACGATGTAGCCCTCGACAACACAAACCTCGTACGCGGTGCAATCTCCGGACGGCCAGGCAATACCCTCTCCCAAGCCCACAACATCAGCAACATAGCACACCCGTTCAGACTGCCTGAAGACTTATACACAGCCTTCGGCAAACATCTATACAAGTAGCTCTGAACAGCAGCCCCCCAAGCATAATCAATAATATGATCAGTGTCCTGTATAAGCTGTAGATATCGGGGGTGCACCACATCCCGAGATGAGGTAGGAAATAATATACCTCCAATCAGAAATAGAAGATATGCCCGGGTGTAAACTATAGGATCATGCTGAAGAAACTCTGGACGTTGCTCCCCCTCTGGCCTAGAACCATATCTCGTGCGTAACTTGTGAAGAGTCACCCCGTATCGACCATACATATCAGCCCGCTCCTTCTGAGTCATCCTCAAATCCTCCCAGTTGGTCTCCCAATACGGTTTTGGATTATCAAGCTCCGTATGGGTAACAGCATGACCAGTAATAGGCAGCCCCAGGATCATGTAAACATCCTCCAGTGTAATGGTCATCTCACCGAATGTGAAGTGAAATGAGTTAGTCTTTGGCCTCCACCTCTCCACCAGTGCAGTGATCAAGTGAATATCATTCTGCGGAACAACCAAGGGGTTAACAAACACCCCGAAACCCCAGCCTGTAAGCAAATGTATCTGCTCCTCATCCAATACCCAGTTACCCATGTTAGCAGTCAACTGTCTAACATCGAGCGTCTCCCTCTCACCCCCATGCCATATAAGAGTACTAATGTGATCATCCTGCATGGTCAGCAATGATCGATCCATAGGCCCGCATTCCATATTAATTTTATCTGCAATTTTCAAAACAAGAATTATTTCAGTTTGATATTATAATGCACAAATAAGGGAAGAATAACAAGCAACTAAAAAAATAACTGCAAATAAACAAGTAATTAAACAAGAATAGATTATGAACAATTAATTAACAATTAAACAAGTAATTTGCAATTAAATAAGTGTAAAAAAGGATATCTTTAAATATATCCTTATTTCAAATTCAAATTAATTATTCTAATCATATTTAGTCATTTTTATTAGCCCCAATTAAACAAGTATTTAAACAAATATATATTTAAATACTAAAAAATATCCTTAATTAAAATTATTAATTCAAATTAACCTAATAATTATTCATAACTATTCCAAACCATTTATCATTAATTTTAAATATTAACCTAATTATTCGAATGAAATTCACAACTCAAAATTAAACCTAAATTCATTTCTTAACTAATTCATTTCAAATTAAAAAATTAAAATGACCTAATCCTTATTTCAAATTATTACTTTAAATTCAAATTAATTATTCTAATCATATTTAGTCATTCTAATTAGCCTCAATTAAACAAGTATGCCTAACTCATATATTTAAATACTAAAAGCATGCCTAATCACCTATAATTATCCCAAATCATCTATCATTAATCCTAAATTTAATATAATAATTCGAATTAATATGTATATAATTAACCTAATTATTCGAATGAAATTCACAACTCAAAATTAAACCTAAATTCATTCCTTAACTAATTTATTTCAAATTAAATAATTAAAATGGCCTAATTAATCCTAACCCTAATTGTTAATTATGCCAAATTTTAACATATAATTTAAAATAAAAATTAATTAATTCAAAATAAAAAATTAAAAATTCCTAATTAATACTAACCCTAATTCGAACTAATTAATCAGAAAGAATCAAGAACATATAATTCGATCTAAAAAGTATCAAATCATGCTACAATCCGAACTAAAAAGAATAAAATCATCATACAATTCGACTAAAAAAGAATAAAATCAACACAAATAATCAAGATTATCATGTGTGTATAATCAAGAACATCTTGTGTGTGTATTGTGTATGTGTGTATATATACATACATCTCGTGTGTGTTTGTGCGTATACAAGAGAAAAAAATGGAAGAAGAATAACGAACCTCTGAATCAAGGAAGAAGAACACAAAAGAATCAGTTACAATTGCCTTAGAAAAGCTCAAAATCGCCCTAGGATCGCACGTAATCGCCCAAAAAATGCTCAAGAACAGTTTTTAATCGATAAAACTGCTTACAGATGGTTAGTAGGGGTTTATCTGTTCACGAATTCCGCAATGAATCATTGCGGAAGGATTCAGGGTAAAACGGTAATTTAACACCTTACGCAATGATTCAATACGGAAGAAAGGGTACAAGGGTCATTTTGTTTACTTCCACAATGATTCATTGCGGAA
Source organism: Apium graveolens (assembly GCF_009905375.1). Taxonomy (NCBI): domain Eukaryota; kingdom Viridiplantae; phylum Streptophyta; class Magnoliopsida; order Apiales; family Apiaceae; genus Apium; species Apium graveolens. The sequence goes on from NC_133652.1 coordinate 305,161,183, forward strand.
GGAACTAATCTCAGCCATTTAATATTTGAAATGCACAGTCTTGATTGGTTGGTTCAGGAGTGAATCCTATCCAACCTTGGCTGTGGAAGGGGACCCATATATATATATTGCTTTCAAGGATACTCCCTCGGTCCCAAAATACAAGCCCTTTTGACTTTTTACGCGGATTTTTAGGTGAATAAAAAGACTAGCTCCATTAGTATTTTTTTTTCAATTTTTTTCTGAATAAAAGTATACATATTAAATTTTAATTTAAGAATATAAATTTTTTAAAAACATATATGGAGCTATGACTTTTATACATATTAAATGACGCGTAAAAAGTCAAAGTGACTAGCATTTTGGGATGGGGATAGTATTATTCGTGGGACCATTAAATAATTTAGCCAAAGTTAAATATATAATATTTAATCTATAATAATAAGTAAGATAGCTAATATTATATAATTATTTATTTAGTGAATAGCAATTGATGAATTGATGTAGTTATATGGTTGTATAAAAATGTTAGAAAAAGTTGATTTTGTGTGAATAGTAATCAACGTCATTGGTTCAATCGATGAATTGATAAATTGAGGCTCTTGATGGGTGCATATACTCTAAGTAGCGTGAGATGTACTGTAAGTCTTAAAATGAGCATTAGAGCAACACTACTTCGTATAGCATTTTGTCCTATCAAAACACTACACGATCCCGTCTTAAAGGGACATCTTGGGCCATATTTCTCAAAATTGACATTTTGGGCATTTTTTATTAAAATAGTGACATTTAGGTCAATGAGGTATTCAAAAGTTCATGATTTTTTTATATTTTATAAAATCGTAGATTTTGATAGATTTGCGAGTATATTTTATATTGTAGAAATCACTGCTTAAATCACTAAAATTCTACGAGATTTATTCAACTAACTCTGCTAAAATACGCGTACAAATAAAATCAACCAAAATTAGCAATAATTATTCAAAAATGATGAATTATTATAAATTCTCTAAAATATGAATTAGATACACCCCTAAATATATGAACTTCATGCATTGTACTTTAACATTGAAGAAGCATAATCCAACTCAATTGTCAGAAAAATGGATGTGGTGTGGACGGCTGAGATAATACATTCCGAGATCGTGGTTATCAGATAAAATGCATGAATATGGCCTACAAGTTGAGAAAGATAAAAATCAACACTCTAGCAACTGAGGTGACGGATTTTGTGAATACGTGATGTAACGACTGAGATTTTCGCGATACAATTATACGAATAAAATATAGTTTTGTGATATAATTGTGAACTATGTGGATTTATGTATGAATAAATATAAGTTATATAATTTTGTGACTTATGTGTAATTTCAGTGAAATAGTAAAATGGAACGTACAATGTCTCGTTCCAGTTTGATGAGTCAGCGAAAGACATAAGCTATGTTTGTCGGGCCGTCAGGTAGAACGGGACCCATTATGCGAAAAAAGGACTTAATGAAAAAGGATTAAGAATAATAAAATTTGGGAATTATATTAAGTTATGATAAATATCGAGTCCTCCGTGTGATTCCGTGATTTGGATTCGTAATTGAGAAAGTTATATCATTATTTGAATTATCGGATAATTGTTACTCGTGTAATCAGCTATTAAAAGGGGAATGATATGTTTAAGTGTACGGATACGAAATGTGTTTGATGTTATTGTGTGAATATATAAAGTTACGAGTATGAATCTATGATTCACGAGTTTTTAAATATTTTTTAAAGGATTTATTTACTAAAAATAGGGATTAATTGATCATTATATATTTTTATAAAATTATTAAAATATGATCAAGGTGCGAAATTTATTTTTTATCTCTGGAATAGTCCCAGAGACTTTCTAAAAATAATAATTGGACTTATTTTTAAAATGATTTTTACAATGATTTTTAAAAGCATATTGCTATTATTGGAGATTTAATTGTAAAATTTATATAAATTGAACCGGTTGCTCAAAAATTAATTTAAAAATACGGGTGAAGAGCTAATTTTATGTTTTGCTTTATAAAAATAGAAGTTTAGCTATTTGCACTTTGTGTGGAGATAAATTATATTTTTTATTATGTTTTTGCATAAATAAAAGTAGAAAAAGAAAAGAGAAAAGAAATTAGTTTTTTATGTGTAAAATTACCTTGGTTCCTATGCACCAAGTATATACCCTTTCCCCTCCATTTCTTTTTCTTTCCTGGTCTCTCCCTTTTTCTCTCACTCTCTCGAGCTCTCCCGTTTATCTTTCTCGCCAGTATCTCTCTCGGTTTCTTTGGACAAACGAGTTATATACTCGAATTTTTGAGTAAATAGTTCGGTTAATACTTGCATGTTACTTGTTGGTAAATTCTTGAGAAATCGGTGAGTTTTCGTCGAAAAAAATCCCGAATGGGGCATCCCCGAGACCTTGCCGCCGTCGGTGATGAACTCCGGTGAGCCGACAGTTGACTATGATGCATGTCTGAGTCCTATAATCTGTATTAAAGCTAAAATAGTTGGTGCATGTCAAAATGTTTATGTAAATTTATATTTTTGAATACGGGTTTATAAATTTTGATTCGAGTAATCATGAAATTGATATATATTTAGTCGATTAAGTTTAAGCCATGATTCTCAAATTTTAAGAATTGAAATGACTACTTTTATTAGGTTTTGAATTCGGGTTTTAGGCAATTCCGGTCAAATTATATGATTTTTGTGATGTACGAGTTGAATTATATGTTAGGATGAATGTGCATGTGAGTTTGATTATAGAATTGGACCTATGATTCAGTTTAAAAGTGAAAAAGGAATTGAGTTCATGGATTTGATCCTCGTGTTATAATGGTTCGATTTAGTGATAGTGTTATGTTGGTATTTGTATAGGTCGAGTTGCATGTTATCGTCGTGATTTGGTGTGTTAAGTTGTTAAAGCTATTAATCTTATAAAAATAAAGGTTGCATGTTATATGTTTCTAAGTATAAACGATTAAAGATCTTGGTTAAATGTTGTTACTTGTGATTGTGATATAAGGGAAAGCGTAATTATGAATATTTCATGCCCGATTTTCGAAAGAAACTAAAGAGTTATATAAGGAATATAGTTGATATAATTGGTCTTAATTGCAGTGTGTCGAATTATGTGACTATGTGATTGTTTGCTATACGTAAGGTGTCAAGTTATTCGGTGTTATAAAGCGTAAAAAGGTGTTAATCTATTACGTGTTACGTGTGATACATGTGTATTAAGATAAATGAATACCGAGATTGGGGTAGAAAGTTAGACGTTCTGAGAAACGTCAGGAATATGATAAGGTTTCTAATTAGGGATTTTTTGTGTTGTAGATTTGGAAAGCGGAGGCATTCAGACTAGAAAAGGAAAAAAAGTCTTAATGTGGTAATAACTCAAGTTCCGTGAAACAGGAAAGCTATCTGAGGCAAATAACTCTGCCTTCTATTGTGAATTGATTATAGAGAGAATATTGATGTTATACACTAATAGAGTAAAAAAATCTTCATATTATTTTTATCGAACCTTGTGATAAACCCTGTTATTAACCCCTTATTTTAAGCACTTATATCATGTTTTCATATTTTGATATTTTGTTATCTTTGTGACCCTTGACCCAAGTGACGTAATGAACCTTTCATACTTCGTACCTTGTTAACCTAGATTCCTCTGATATTAAACTTATGCCATGAATATGTGTCGTTCATTGAAACTATCCTGATAAAAAGCTTTGATATACCTTGATTAATGTTGATCATTTTTTGACTTACAATCCCTATTATTCCAATTTGCTAATTTTCCCTCTAATTCTTGAATTGAACCTAAGAATAACTTTTGACTTGAATGAGTCCGAACGATTTTCCATATTTTTAATGTTAAAATGAATCTAGTTAAAAACTTCCTTGTCCTCCAAAATAAAGGTTTTCCAAAATGAATTACTAAAAGATTGGATAGAGACGTAAGAGGCTACTGGGACTAGTCGAGTCACATAAGAGACTAGCGGAGCCAGTCCAATATAAAGGCTGAAATAATGCTATAGGTACCTTAATGACCAGATCGGGGTTAGTACGGGCTGATCACCCGTATTATATTTAAAAGATGGATATTCCAATCAAGGGTTCTTTATTGTTAAATAAAAGTTTTATAAATGTTGCAACAAACGTTATGCTTATCTTTTGATTTGAAATTGAATAGTTTGAATTGAATCTTCTTTAAAGTTCTGAGAAACTTATTTCGAGAACCCTGCAATGCTACTTTTACATTGATGCTCAAAAGCCTGGAGCGATCTTCTCTTAAAGTGTGAAACTCTTTGAGAAACCTATCGATTGATCTTGAGAAATGTTGAGTATACAAACTTGAATCTTGAGAGTTTTGAAACCCTCTTTTGACACCCCCTGTAGCGATTGGGATTTTTGCGATGTATTTATATGAATAAAGTGTAGTTTTTGTGCTGTTACGTGGATTTTATGGTTTATGTATAATTTCTGTGAAATAGTAATAAGGAACGGATAAAGTCTCGTTCCAGTTTGATGAGTCAGCTAAGGGCTTAAGCTGTGATTGTCGGGCCGTCTAGTGTTATGTGAATGTATGAAGTATATTTGATGTTCCTGTGTAACTGTATGTTATTTGATGGTTGTGTGAACGAACCTATGACTGTGGGATTCCAAATGAATATAGTTGATTTTATTGGGTCTTATATATTTTTATAAAATTATAGAAATGTGATCAAGGTGCAAGATTTATTTTTATTATCTTTAAAATAGTCTAAGGGACTTTTTAAAAATGATAGTTTGATTTATATTGATGTTATGATATTTTAAAATGATTTTATGGAATTTATTTCCATTATTTGGGATTTATTTGTAAAATCTAACTCGCTCAAAAATGTATTTTAAAATTCAGGAGGAGAGCTAATTTCATGATCTTTATTTTAAAAATAGAATTTGTGATATTTTCTAATTTTATAAAGATGATTTATATTTTACAAAATAATTTTAGTGTTAATCAAGAGAAAAGAAAACAGAAATTCAGAAAATTGATTGCATTTTACCAAAATGCCCCTGCCATTTTGGCTATATATACAAACCCCTCCCTTTTCTTTTTCTTTCTTCTCTACCCGGTCTCTCTCTTCTTTCTTTTCTTCTCTCACTCTTTCTCTCTCCCCCCTCTCTCTCTTTCTCCCTCGGTATACTCTCTCTTTCTTTTTGTTACTTCATTTTACGTTTTGTTTTTTTAATGCAAAATGGTACGTAGTGTGCTGTTTTGATATTTTGTTTTTTTTTTAATTTTTTTATAATGTGCAAAACGTTAGTTAAAGTAGCGTTTTGTCTCAAAACGGTATATCATATAGTATTTTGTACTAAAACGGTACTTGATCTACCGTTTTGCGCATAAAAAAATTCAAAATGCCAAAATATTACACTAAGTACCGTTTTATGTATTTTACATAAACGTTACGCAATGTACCATTTTGAAGTGACATTTGTGGCCCAAAGTTATACAAGGAGGAGAGGTGCCATCTCCTCCTCCTTGTTCATGCTAGTAGGCGGCACTAGCTTGCATATTCTTGAAAGTTACGTGTAACGCAAGATCTGTATCTGTATATATATTTTAATAATAATAGTATATAGGATTTGATAATAGGGTCCAAGCCATAACCCTAGATTCTAATGGCTGCGAAATCATTTTATTTATTCTTCAATACCGATGATGCTGGTCCTAGTTTGTACAAAATTGATCTGCCGCCAATAAAATCAATGAAAAACAAGTCACCTTCGCCTCCGATAATAATAAATCCAGTACTAGAGTTATCAGAGACTGAGTACTAGGGGATGGTTTATGTTTTGTCGGCTGGTGAAGTCGTTAAGAGGAAACTGATGTCTTGTACTTTTTGCAACCTGACCCCCGACTTGTTGAATACAGGAGATTTAGAGAACCCTGTTAGGCTTTTTGAGAAGTATGATCCAGTGGAGAACAAATGGCATGTTCTTGATGAGTCCGCGCTGAAATCCCTGGCTTACCTTGAAGGCTACATTGTGCTGGAAGACCAGCACCAGGTGGTGATCACTTCGCAGGAAAAGAATAATAATACTAATTGGGTTCTTTTAGTTTATGATCTTGATCGAGATTTTTGGCTGCGTAAGTTCTCTCTCGATCAACACATGCATAACCTTGGTATCAAGGGGCCTTGTCTGTATTTGGGGGAAGGCTTCTGTTATGGAGTTAAGCCCGACGGCCTGAACCTACCCACAAAGTCCGGGCCTTTCTATTGGAATAAGGAGGATGGGGAGTTTAAGGTTACCCCTCCTTGCAGAATTTCGTATGTTCATTCCCAGGATGATTTTCTTGGTGCACCTGAATCTCTCGAAGCTGTTTCTAAGCTACAGCATCTTGGCGGCGACTACTTCCTTTATGTTTCTGCTTCCCCTGACTGGATTGACAGGGGCACTAGTAAAATCATGATCACCATTTTCAAGGAGCTTCTGCCCACTGCTGGAGCAAGCACACAAGTGGATACCGCCTCCTCTTTCAATGCCAATGTTGTCTTTTCCCAGATATATGTTTGCAAGACGGATACTCTCAATCTCAGCTGCATCTTTGTCCCAACTGTGAGGCTTTCTGTTTCTTTGACTTGTATCATGTCTTTCAATTTTGAGCCCTTCCACTGTCGTTGATTTGACACGTATCAGCACATCGGGTTGGACATTTATTTAATTAATTCACTCTTTATCTCATTAGATGATTAATTGCATCTCTCTAACATGATGCACCGCTGGTTTCATGTTTTTCTTTTATCCTTTTAGTGACCAGTTGCTTATGATTGTGGCTTGTGATTAGACAAGTGAACCTTTCTGTTAGTGTTCGATCTGCACATATCAAGTAGCTCGTATTATTTGACTACACATTCATGTTAAATAAGATTGATGAAAGGCTTTCGATATATAATATATTATTTAGCACCTATATACTATAGTTGGAAAGCTTTCGGAATTCATTGAGAAGCACTTTCTTATATGTAGTAACTAAGCAGGAAAGAAAAAAAATATGGAGTAGAGCTATTAAATGCAACAAGAAATGCAGTGATTTTACTATCATTATAAGGAGTTTTTTCCTCTCTTTTTGGTCACTCTTAAACCCAGAGAAGCTTGTGTTGGTCATTTTATTAAGCTAGTTGTTCCTCGTATAAGATTATTGAAGCTAACTGACGACTAATATGAGCCTCGTGTAAGATTAGGATTGCTTCTGATTATACCTAAAAGCATCGGATGAAGTACTGAATTCTTTTGAGATGCAAAAGCATTTATACATACGTTAAGACTTTTCTGGTGTGGCTGACATTGGATAGCTTAACATTTTTAGTTAAGACTTTAAAGTCATTATACAGTATTTTAGTTAACATTTCATTTAGACACATATCTTGGTTCATTTTAGTCATTTTTTTAAGGAGATGTTAGAATATTGATTAATAGAACACATTCAGATACCGTGAGTGCTAATATCTGCAATGTTTGCATACATTGCAGTTTGAGGACCCTCTGATTGATGATGAGGACGATGAACATGATGAGGATGATGACAATGGCGAGGATGACGTTGAAGGTAAGAATGTAGAAAGTTGCATAGTCTTCTTTCTGCAATTTGTCCAAATCTATGAACTATTTTGTTCATTTATGAGTTTTTTAGTTCAGGTAAACTGGTAAAATTAGAGATTAGCTCTGTTAGAACCAGTTTTCTGCGTGAACAATTATTGACCAAACACCTCAGATTGCCCTGCATAGAGAAGAATGCTAGTAATTGTCCACCCGATTCACCTTTGGTGTGAGAATAAGTTAACTGATTTTAGGTAGATAAAAATGAACACGAGAGCTCTGAGAATATGTGAGAGTGTGTATTATGGTTTCATTATGACTTCCTCAAAAATGGGAAGACCCCATGGCTTCTACACCATCGGCCATTGAGCCGGCCGAGGAGAATGGTGTTTTACCAACTCCAGCAATAAAAAGAGCCTTACTCATAGTGACAATTTTTTTTATACTTTTCTCCCTTACCCAAGCGGCAAGGGAGGTCGGCCCGGACCTCAACCGAGGATTGATGCTTCCTGCTGACCAAGAAGTGTACGCTGCGGTGGACCTCTCTGATTCTTGGAATGAGTTGATGACACAACTTTCCCTGGTATGCCACTTTTTCCATGTTCTCACTAAGTTCCTCTTTCCCTATTACTTTCTTCTTCCGTTCTGACATATTTGTCTTGCGATTACTTTCAGGTTGTTCCTTGGGCCGCTGCTGTGGTCGACAAGATCCAGGATATGCAGATCCGGACGAGGGACGTGACCCAAGTGGAGGTTCGGGCAACCAAGGCCGAAGAAGAGTTGGCTAGGGTGCAGAAGGAGCTTGAGGTTTCAGTGATGCAAGCATCGTCCTTGGCTAAAGACAAGAGGAACATGGAGGGAGACTTGACCAAGCTCCGTGATCGCTTGGACAGAAGGACAGTCGAGCTGAAGACGTCTCGGAAGCAACTGCGCAAGGAGAAGAAGAAGTTAGTGCTTACTGAAGAGCGCTGCTTTCAGATGGGCTTTGACGAGGCTGTCACAAGGGCGCATGGGCAAGGTTGGGACCATAAACTTCTCCTGGATGAAGGTATGGAGGATCCCGTCGACCGAACCGATGTAGATGAGGCTATCATCGTCTCCTCCGGCCCCGATGAAGATATTTCTAATTGAATCAGTTTATTTATTTTGTTGTAAATTCTGCCTTCTGGCGCTACTTTGCTTGCCTTCATGCTTTTAACATTTACAGCCTTCGTACAAGTACAGTGGTTTGTTTTGGTCACTTATTTTGTGTGTGTTAAGACTTTAAAGTCATTATACAGTATTTTAGTTAACATTTCATTTAGACAGACACGTATCTTGGTTGAATCTTAAGATTTAAAGGTCGAAAATAAATATTTGTCCTTTATTCTCTTTTAAGGTAATTTTTTTCATGGAGGTGTTAGGATATTGATTAATGAAACACAATACCGTGAGTGCTAATACCTGCAATGTTTGCAGACATTGCAGTCTGAGGATCCTCTGATTGATGATGAGGACGATGAACATGATGAGGATGATGACAAGGGCGAGGATGACGTTGAAGGTAAGAATGTAGAAGCTGCATAGTCTTCTTTCTGCAATTTATCTACATATATGAAGTCTTTTGTTCATTTATGAATTTGTTTAAGTTCAGATAAACTGGTAAAATTAGAGATTAGCTCCCAAAAGTTTTTTTATTATTGAGTCTTTGTATGGATTTTAAAGAATCGGTCTGATCTGTATTCGACATGTCCTGTAACAGTAAAGGGCTGTAAAAAATCAGATACACCAGTGCTAATTGGTCTGATGTGTTCATAGTTCTCGCTAGTATTGATTATGCGGAACCTTAAAAAAAAATTAGCAGTTGCTTGTTAACTTACGATACTAAGACTACTGTTATGTGTCACCATTTGTTTTAGTAGTACTACTTATAAGCATGAACTAGCCCAGAGCTTCCCACGGGCAGGATTAGAAGATGCAACTGCTCAGGAGGACGAAGATGTGGTGGAGTTGGTGATGACTCAAGCAGCGGTGTCAAGATCAAAAGCTGTGAAAGCTCTCAAAAGTTACAAAAAATGTGTATTGTACCTCAGATGTTTTTATAGGTTACATAACTGTATTATGGAAAATCAGGTATATAAGATTGTGTAGACGAACTTTATTGTGTATTTACTACATATCTGCATCACTGTGTTCTTTCTTTTAGCTGCAATTTTCCGGGCTCACCTTAAGTTTTGCCTTTCCAAGAGATTGGAGGTTTTATAATTGTAGCTCATACTTGTGCGAAGTTTCTGAAAAATACTGATTACATTATTCTCCCACCTTCTGCGAGAAGAGTACTAAGGCAACCCCTATATTTAGTATCCAAAGTTCACGAAGAAAGAGCACACTTGGTGGTCTTTCTTTTAGCTGCAATTTTCCGGGCTCACCTTAAGTTTTGCCTTTCCAAGAGATTGCTATATTCGTACAATATGCTACAACTGATTTTATCTTTATTTGTTACTTTGTTTTTGAGGATAGCAATGAAGCGGAAAAGTGTTGCTGGGAAGAACAATACTGTAACATCTGTAGATGCAATACTGATCACACACTATTGGACTGCCCTAAGATATCGACAATGATGGCAATGGCTTGTTCTATCTGTTGTGAACCCTGTGAACTAAAAGAGCAACAAGATTTGCCGAAGAAGCTTAGACTCAGAACTTGTGCCCGTTGTGATGACATTGGTCATCACTGGAGTAAAGACTGTCCTGATCCAATTTTCGACGAATGTGATTTCTTCTAATCACGACACCTCACTGCCATTGGTCGTAATCCACTGGAGTATGTAACCCTGATTCTGTTATATGCTATTTTGTGTTACGGTTACAATATCCTTCACTGTTAACCTACTAACAGAGTTTAATATGTATTAGGTGTCCAGTGAAAAATAACAAACTTGAGAGTCAGTTACAAAAGTTTAGGAGACCGATGATATGTTAGCTTCTTTTCTTTGTAAAAAATTGTATGTTCTTCTAATGCACATATAAAATCTTGACAAAGAGCATTGTTGGATGTAGAGTTCTGCACTTTCCTTTCATTTGTTGGCCCGAAAATCCCTACATTTGTTGACAAAGAGCATTGTTGGATGTAAAATTGCCAGTACGACGTATGACACCATGAAGATTATCGGAAATAGGGTATATAAGCTTCACATTAAAACTTTCTTGAATGAAGGAACTCCTTGATCCGACTATTGTATTCTGATACGATTCATCCACGTGTATCGTTATTCTTGACAACAAAAAGAAAACAGATGAGCTTGTGATTATCATTGTTGTTTATCCCATTAGAAGTTTGTCTAGCATAAGTCATTATTTCAAATATAGTAGACAGACAGTTGTGATTATCATTTGCGATATCTTCTAGTCACGAACACTCACTGGCATTGGTGGTAATTCACCCGAGTAAAGACTGTCGTGATCCAATATTGGACGATTACTCTCTTAAGTCTGATGTTGATCTTAAAGATGATCATAAACTCTATTTGTCGAGTATACATAATCAACTTAGGTGCAGAAGATCAGCATGGATCTGTTGTCTCAGATCAGTAAACAAGATATCTCAACAAATGGAATCATAAACCGCTATATGCTCTGGATACTACAAAAAGGCTGCAACAACAATTGCATTGGTAATATATTTTTGTATATGCCAAATTTTGACTTTTTTTAATAAAAAATCTATAGTGAAAAATAACCATAAGTACACAGAATTGGTAAATTTTAACGTTAATTAAACTTTTTTTTGAATGTTAAATTTTAGATAATTCATTTAGGATTTTATTAATTATAATACTATGATACTTAATCTATTTAAAATCTAAATTCGTTGGTTAGAAATGATGAAAAATAAAAGTTTAAAAATTTATCCGTATTATAATACTGACAATAATAATGATATATTGAACATGAAATCATAATACAAATATTTGAATCCTAATCTAGTTGTAATATATTGATGGGACAAATCCGAATCAGATTCGATTCACAATATAAATATTTGAATCCGAATTTAATTGTAATATATTGATGGGACAAATCCGAATCAGATTCGATTCACAATACAAATATTTGAATCCGAATATAATTGTAATATATTGATGGGACAAATCCGAATCAGATTCGATTTCTTGCACTCCTCTTTATGTTATGTTGCATTGTATCCTTATATATAGAACAACAATCTCTCGGGATTATAACACAAATACTGGAGATCCTTTTCTCCAGTTAGCAATTTTAGTTATATAGTGTATTCTAAATTACTATGGGAGAAAGAAAAGTGTTGAGCAAGTACTATTCGCCTGATTTCATAAAAGTGCATGCAAACAACAACCAAATAAAGGTTCGTATGATGCTGTCCCTGAATATTCGATGCAATTTATGTGGAAATTATATTGGGAAAGGTACCAAGTTTAATTCGAGAAAAGAAGAGGTTATCGGGCAGAGATATGTAGATACTATCAAGATTTTTAGGTTTTACATCAAGTGCTCCGCTTGTTGTAGTGAGATCACTGTGATAACCGACCCACAAAATTCTGATTATATTGTCGAGTCCGGTGCATCCAGGATTTTCGAACCTTGGCGTGAGGAACAAGAAACTAGGGAAGTTGGGGATGCTCTTGAGAACCGGGCTCGGGGTTTGAAAAGAGAGATGGGGGATGTTGTTGCGTTGGAGGAGTTGCGGTTTATAAAATCTAGACATAATGCAGATGTTAGTGTTGATGCATTGATTAATCACCTGGTGCCCGAGAAGAAGAAGGATGAGTTGTGTCAAGAGGATGATGAAGCTTTGATTAAATCTGAGTTTGGTGGACTGGAAGATGAAGAAGAAGATATTTTAGATAGTAATAATAATAATAATATTGGCTTCAAGAAAACAAGAGTTTCCGGGGATTTTAGTTATATTTGTGGTAAAGGATCTTGTGCTACATCGGGTGGTAAACTCATTCTCAGTCACATTTGTGCCATGAAGAAAAATCCAGAGCAGAAAGCATTGGAGAGAACAGGAAATAAAGACAAGACGAAAGACGATCAGGCTAAGAAGACACTACAATCTTTGTTCAAAGATTATGAGAGTGATGAGGAGGATTCCTAAATAGGTGCCTGAAAGGTTGTTCATTCAGTTGATCACTGTTGATTTGTGATTTAATCAAGATTTGTTTGTTTAAATTAGCCCTCTATTTATTATCAATATGTGTGTATACAACTGGCTAACAGTTCACTTTATGGGATACTTTTACTGTCATCTGGTTTTATTATTAAACTCATTACTATTTGTTTATATTAGCAGTTTGATAGCTAGGCCTTAAAAATAATGAAGATTAGAAGAAGAGGAAAAATAATAAGCTGATCAGATATGCAGCGTCGTGTGTGCTGTGATGGGTGACTATCCAGCGCGGTTATTGAACTTGGAAACTAACCGCCACTCATACAAGGGAATTTGAATGACTGGATAATGTGATTCAGTGACAAGGTTAGTACTTTGGCTGTACTTGATAGAGTTTTTTCAGTGTCATCTGCGTTATCCTGGGAAGTTATTAGCGTAACATTCCTCAACTGGGATGTTTAAATTATGGAAGTAGTATGAAACTCAAGAAGTTTGTGGCTGTTTAACGAAGCATGAAATTGCTCAGAGTTCAGCTTACAAGTATCTAATCCACATAATTTTGTTTTTCTGTGGCTGTTAACATGTTGAGTTATTTGATTACTGCCTGATAGAATCAAAACTTCATTACTATTGGCTGACCAAGCTTTTTTCTGCATTTTGCATTTCTTTCTACCATAGGAATATGTATCTCTGCAGATAGTGCTAGTTGTAATCAAATAGATAAGCTCTCTTACTTTATTTGCTGATATCATTATGAATAAGTGAAGAAGGCCGTTGAGAGAGACCGATAAGAAATAAATGGCCTAAAGATTACCCTGCACTCATTTAATATCCCTTTTGGCAACAGAAAGTCTTATTGAAACCACTGAATTCGGAATATGGTCAATGGTCACAGTCTCTGAGCTATCTAAGCATATGCCAAGAATTCCTTCCCAGTCTTTCCTTGAACATAACCTGCACTGTATTTGTTTTCACTAATATTCTTTGAATTTGTCTATCGTGTAAATATGTAGCATCTCGGCCTATCCTTGTAAAGATATATTCATTATTTAAGTCTCTATAACAGTTTCAATATCCAGTCCAGGGGTCAACAAGCTGCCAATAGTCAGTTTCCGAGCTTTATCCAGATTTGGCAGCCCTGAAATCCATCCTGAAGTTCACATCTCTTTATAAGGCCGTTTTGACGTTTCAAGGCATCAGAGTAGACAATGTTGTGCTCTTTATGCATCTAATCTGAGGTGCTCGTATTTTACTTCCTTTTTCTTATTTGTTCTTTGTTTCAGAAGAAGTAAGGATATAAATACTGTGAATGTTCTGATGTTAATTATTCAATTGTTGTATACATGTGTTTCATGACTAGAGTTTGTGTAATGTGCATCTGGTTGTTATCCTATTATACATCTAGTTGTTCTGTAATATGCTATTTTGTGTTACTACAATTGCAACATATGACACCATAAAAATTATCGGAAAAAGTGGTATAAGCTTTACCTTAAAACAGAGATTTTATATAATCTTTTAAAATTTGAAGGTATTGAATTATCGCTTGTATCGGAAGGTGATTTATAATATAATAGAATTATAACAAAAGATACAGTGACTCCTTAATACGGAGATTTTATAATAGAATTATCATTCTTGCTTTTCATTTTAGATTTTAAATGGCTTGTTTTGCATATTTCCGACAAATAATATAGGAACAAAATTTTGTTTACAGAAATTTTCGGATTTTATGAACTGTTCTAAAACCTCTACAAAATAAGTGCAACCCCTTGCCACAATGTTTTCATGAAGTTTAGCAAGTTAATCAGTATTATTGGGTTTCAATAAAATAAAATAATAAATATAAATTATTAAATTATGAAAACAAATATGGAATCGGTATAGGTATTGATCAACCAAAGTGGTATTGTACATTTTTAAACGCCCAGCGCAACATCTCCACCAAATTTTAAAATAAAGAGGAAATGATATATATCTAAACGCCCTAAGCAACATCTCGACCAAATTTTAATATACAAAGTAGAGGATATAAATGTATGTATGTATGTATGTATATAACCTCAGACCATGAGTAACCCCATCTTGAGCCTGCTGGAAAAACGACAAAATTTGTGTGCCTACGATGATAACATGCCGGAACAAACGCCGAAGAAGCGTTCGAAGATTATTGATTTACCCAAGATCGATAGTGGTACGCGGTGATTTATGTTCTAGGGCTTTTTATGTTTTTTTTTTTTTGAATAAAACGTACTTGCTTATACTAATTTAAATCCAACTCAAGGTTACATGAAATAAAATCTGGAGCAGCACTAAACCACTCCGTAGGACCTGACATATAATATGCAGCTTGTGCTAATACATGAGCCACACTATTCGCAGATCGACTAGCAAAAACAATCGACACTTCCTTAAAGTGTTTAAGACTACTACTACAAGTTTCAACAATAGTATCAAAGTTTGATCTCCCTCGATCCCTCTGAAATGCATCCACTAGTAGCTTGGCATCTGATTCAAAGATGCACTTTTCTGTTCTCCATCCTCGAATCCATTCTAGAGCTTCTTTTAAACTGCACGCCTCCGCCTCTCGCACCTGTGCAGTTCCATGCAATACATTGCATCTTGCTCGAAGAAAACGGCCTCTGCTATCACGAGCCACACAACCAATCCCAACGTTACTGCCTCCTGCACAAAACGATGCATCGATATTTATCTTTATCCACCCTTCCGGTGGTTTCACCCATATTTTGCAGTGTTCAGTAGTCACACTCCGGTTTGCACCCTCTGAGGCTCGAGCACGTTTCCAATCAGCCACCAAATTAAGTGCCATGGCCTTAATACCAAAAGCAGACATATGGACTCTCTCCCACACCCATTTATTCCTCCTCGTCCATAAACTCCAACACATCAGACCCACCATAATCCATTGTTCCCGTGTACCCACTTCAAGCACTCGTTTAAGAATTGACATGACAGTATCATTTTGTATGACCCTGACCACATTTTGCAATCCCACTGAACTCCATACTTCTCTTGCAATACCACAAGTAAACAGAACATGTACTGCATCTTCTACATCTGCATGACACCAGGAACAACAAGAAGAAACATTCACCATTTTACTCCGCAAAGCCATTGCCGTTGGTAAGACATTAATACATGCCCTCCATAAGAAATTAATCATCTTTCCCGGTATTTGCAAACCCCATATCTTCTTCCAAAAGATTCGATCCAACCCTGCATATTCACCTCGAATTTTCCTGTAGCAACTTTTAACAGAGAAAATTCCTTTGTCTTCTAATGCCCAATACCACGAATCTTCTTTACTCTGTATAGGAAGTGGTATTTATAAAATGAGTCTCCTATCCCGTTCATTGAACAAATCTGAGACCACCTCCACATCCCATGTTCGTTGAGTTTCATCCATCAGATTCTGCACCTTGATATCCTGTAACTGTTCATATGGTTCCGTTGTGATATACCCATCATCCAGAGCAGGAAGCCAAGGCACCTTCCATACTGTAGTCGTCAAACCATTACCAATCCTCTTACGTACCCCCCGCTTCATCGTTTCCTGGGTTTCCATAAGACTCCGCCAAAGATAACTTGGATTTGAACCAAGTGAAGCATTTAAAAAATCTGAATTTGGATAATAACGTGCCTTCATGAGTTTACCAACCAAAGGGTTGCTCTCCACCATCAGCCTCCATGATTGCTTTGCCAACATCGCTATATTAAATTCATTCAATTTCCGAAAACCCAACCCCCCTTCTTCTTTGATTGTGCACATTCTATCCCACGATAACCATTTAATCCCCCCATTCGTTTCCCCCTTCCCCCACCAAAAGGCGTTCATGCGTTTTTCAATCTTGTCAGAAACTGTATTAGGTATCAAGAATAACTGCATCCAAAAATTAGGTATGGATTGCGCTGCTGTTTTGAGCAATGTAACTTTCTCATGTCTTGATATTATTTGATTGTTCCAGTTCTGTAATTTGTCATCCACCTTTTTTACCAGGAAGTCAAACTCCCCTGCCTTATTCCTTCCAACACGCATTGGAACCCCCAGATATCGTCCAGGTGTTTCTGTTTCTCGAACACCCAGTTTATGACAAACCGCATTCCTACATTCCACAGTCGTGTTAGGCGAGAATGTAACCACTGACTTGTTATAATTCACCATCTGACCTGAATTTTGTTCATAACGATTCAATATCCCTCTCATTACCCCTGCTTCACTTGCATTTACACGAAAGAAAAAGTAACAATCGTCGGCAAATAGTAAGTGCGATATTGTTGGTGCCCCTCGTGCAACCGTACACCCATGTACCAACCCGACCTGCTCACTCCTTCTAATCATGGCACTTAACCCTTCCGCACACATTATATAAATATAAGGTGAAATATGATCACCTTGACGTAATCCCCTTTGAGGCACAATATTACCAAAAGCACCATCCTCATGTGAGAAGCTATAAGACACAGATTGCAAGAACTTCATTACTCGAGTTATCCACAGCTCATGAAACCCGAATTTTACCATCATGTTGTAAACGAAGCCCCATTCCAAGCGATCATACGCTTTAGAAATATCAATTTTTAAAGCAGCCAATCCATTTTTACCTTGTGTCTTCCTCTTCATGTAATGATTTACTTCAAAAGCTAACATTGCATTATCCGTAAGTAATCTCCCTTCTATAAATGCACTCTGCCTATCAGATATAATCGATCCCAAGCACATTTTCAATCTGTTAGCCATAACCTTAGAAAGAATCCTCACCAATACATTACAAAGCGAAATGGGTCTAAGATCAGACATGGTTTGAGGCACTTTCACCTTTGGAATTAAGCAAATTACCGAATGATTTATACCATCAGGAAGAACACCTGTGTCTATGTACTGCTGACAAAACCGGACTACATCATCACTCACCACACTCCAAAAAGATTGAAAAAATGCAGGATTAAGCCCATCCGGACCTGGTGATTTGTCCGGATGCATAGAAAAGACTGCACTTATGACTTCCTCTCGTGTAACCTTAGCTATTAAATCGTTATTTTCTGCTTCTGACACCCGTTTTACAGCCTCCCCATCTGCAATATTTCCATCCTCACCCGATGCAGTAAACAATTGAGAAAAGTACCCCTCTACAACCTCTTGAATCTCCTGTTTCGTTTCTCTCCAGACACCATTTACGTCCTTGATTCTTTTCATGCGATTAGACTTTCTTCTCCCAGACGCATACTTATGAAAAAACCGTGTATTATTATCCCCTTCCCGTAACCAAAAATTTTTTGCCTGTTGCTTCCAGTACACCTCCTGTTTCTCCAACAGATTCATGTATTGCCACCTAACTTCATTATACAGATTAATCCCATAAATATCTCTTCGTGAACGAAGTTTTCTCAGCCTTGCTCGATACTCCTTACCCTGTCGCTTGTATTCTGAAGCTAAGCCACCTCCCCACTCCTTCAAACGGACAGCACATAAATTAATTTTATTCACAATATCCAGGCCCAATGCTTCATTCCACCCATTCCGAACCACCAACTCACACTCCTTTTCACGTAACCATGAGTTCTCGAATTTAAATCTGCGCTCCTTTACTTGATATACCTGCTTATTCAAATTTAAGAACAACGGCAAATGATCAGACGTAGCTACTTTCAGATTTTGAACCTCCGCTTGTGGAAATAGACTGCACCAATCTTGATTTGCTAAACCCCTATCGAGTCTCTCTTGAATCCAGTTCGGCTTACCACGAGATTTTTCCCATGTATACTTATCCCCCACGTAGCCTAAATCCTTCAATCCACACTCATTTACTACATCAACAAAACCTTGAATCAAATGAAACGGATGAGGTCTCCCCCCTCTTTTTTCATCCGCACTCATCATATCATTAAAGTCCCCGATAATACACCATGGAAGATTCGATCTACCCGCCAAATCCTTCAATAAATTCTATGATTCTTGCCTTCTTCCCCGCTCCGGACAACCATAAAAACCAGTATATCGCCATCGCCCAACTTGCTCGTTTACCACTTCGAAATCAATGTAATGGGTGCCCCCATCTTTTATCTCACACCCTCCTTCATTCCTCCAAATTAACGCCACTCCACCACTATGGCCTTGAGCATCAACCGACCAGCAATCAGCATAATTCAGAGCTTTACATAAATCACTTATTTTTTTCTTTTTTGATAAGGTTTCTGATAGAAAAATAATACTAGGTTTTATTTGTTGGGTAAGCTCTTTTAAAAACCGAATTGTACGTGGTTTACCCAGCCCACGACAATTCCACGATAACAGACTCATTGTTGTAGGCGGGCCTGCACAACAGGTCCCGCCTCTAGCAAGTTTTTTGGCCCGAAATTAGATATATCCAGCCCATTTGACTCCACATTAATTATCGCACTTGTATCTACCATAACATCCTCATTCCCCCTCTTTCGTTTTGAATCCATGACAACTGTCTCATCCTCACTTATGTTCCCGCTCACCTCTATCCCTTCCATAATTTTAGCACTCAAATTATGTTGTCCACTCTGTTGAGAACACTGGCCAAACCGTATTACACCTGTCTCTCCACTAACTTCGGTAATTCGCCCGTCTATCTCCATGAATCTCTCACCCATATTTTTCGCCTGATCCGCACTACCTGGTACCTGAATTCTACCGGAATTCGAACGCCAATTCTGTCCTCCATCCCCACCATTACATAACCACCGAGCTCCGATATTCTGATTCTTCCCCCCCCTAGTACGAGCTCGTAACCACGTCCCATATGACCTCTCGATAGTCTTATCAGGATTCGCATAGACAATGCCACAATCTCGGTCAGAATGTCCAAGCAAACCACATACAAAACAAAACGTACTTAATCGTTCGTATTTAAAATTTATCCATGACCATACACCTCCCTCCCTCTTGAGCTTCATTCTTCTCTTAATCGGCTTATCAACGTCCATTATAACACGAATACGATAGAATACTTTCCACCCTCCATGAATATTCTGAGAATCAGCCTTCACAAAAGTTCCCACATAGTTCCCTACATTCTCCAGTAACTTCTCTGACATCATGCCTACAGGTAGATCGTAAATCTGAACCCATATCTCCATTTTATTTAACTGGACTGAATGGGCATCCTCATTTGCTTCTAATTTGTGATGTAACAGAAGGTTTTGTTCGAAAGTCCATGGCCCCCCCTCAATGACTTTTTGTAAATCAAGAAAATGATAAAATACGAATGAATACCGTAATCCACCTAAATCATGAATCTCCATACCCTCCCTAGGTCTCCAGATGGATGCCAACACATTCTGCATGGCCTGAAAATTGATATTCTTCTCTGTTAAAAACCTTCCAATCAACACAAATGTTGCTTGTCTTTGTGTATTCTCGGTTACCCCTTCGATCTGTTCTCCGCCTTCTTCCTCCTCCAATGCTAGACGTGCATACATCGCCTCCAAACTCATTGTATTTGACCCCATTTACGTAACTGAACAAACTGATAACAAATGATTAAACCCTTGTCACATGAACAAGACACTTGCAATTATGCAAGACGGCTTTTTATGTTTTTAATATTGTTATATTCGTACAATCAATCAATAACCGGGAAAAATACTCCTAAATTAGGGGATGTAGTAGCATAATTGTAACATGTGATCAAATTTTGTAATTATGAAAAGGGCCACCGTGTATTTTAATTAAAAACGGTTTATCGGTTTATGTATAACATATTTTATTAATTACGAGTTAACCAAATATTGTTTCCTTTTATTTTTTGGGATAGCAATGATGCCGCAAAGTGTAGTTGGGAAGTATGAACAATATTGTATGATCTGTGGATGCAATTCTGATCACACGCAATTGGACTGCCCTAAGACATCAAAGATGATGGGAATGGCTTGTTGTATATGTTGTGAACCCTGTGAAATCAAAGAGCATCGAGATATGTCGATGAAGAAGCTTATACTCATATCTTGTGTCCGTTGTGATGACATTGGTAGTCACTGGAGTAAAGACTGTCCTGATCCAATATTCGACGAATGTGATTTCTTCTAATCAAGACACCTCACTGCCATTGGTCGTAATCCACTGGAATATAGCATACGACATGTTTCTTTTTCTTTTAGAGGACCTTTGGAGTTTTTTCTTTCCTATGTTTATGTATTATCTACTCTTGTCAGATTCTACTCTTGGGTTAGTAATATTCATGTTGTGTTATTTTCAAGTAAAACAGTCTGCTTGTTTCCATTCTGTTGTGACTTTTAAAGATCTGGCCAGGCATGTTGTAATATTTCCCTGGTTCTGTAATATTCTTACTGTTACAATTACAACATAACTTAATGTTAACTAATTAATTTACATTTTTCTTTCATCTTTGTCCCGAAAATCCCAGCAGCATTTTTTGTGCTTTTGGTCAGCTGGTTTTGAGAGAGCGGCGATTGTGTAAAATGGCCAGTATCCTTGGTTTTCCCAGAATTATCATTTTCGTTCATCCCTTCATTCAGCTTCAGAAGAAGTTTGTCTTGCATACAGTTACTTCTTCTGAAGGAAAACCTCGGGTAGTGGCACTACAACAAATCTGGCCATTTACGACGGGTTTTTTAACTGAAATTATCGTAATTTAGCCATTTACGACAGTCCTGCCTTAATTTACAGCAGATGTGAGCATCTTCATTGCAGCGTTGAGAAGATCTTCATTAGTCATTACACAGTGATTGCTCACAGAGAATGCTATCAACACCAGTACTTCGGTAATCAATGATCTGCCCCCAACAAAATTACTACTTAAGATTAAATCTAGCAAATTAGAGGCGAATACGTCTGGTAACAAGCTCATATAATGACATGAACCTGCTTGTCACTCGGTCCGAAATATGCTTTAGCAGATATATAATATAGCTGTGAATGATCCCCGACGTAAACTAGCATAGACAATCTAGCGGTCCCAACTTGAATCGAGTAGTGCTAGTTGCACTGAATTTTGTACAAAATATTTGTACATAATAACATGTAGTGTGTTTTAATTGAAATAGACCCTGTATTTACATCAACAAAACCAATTAAAACACCCCACATCAAATGTTATGTTATTATGTACAAAATTTTGTATATCATTCTGTACATCAAACATTTTTCTTTTAGAATCTATAGTCACGGTAATAGTAAGTTTATAGTACCATAGTAAGTTTATAGTACCACCAAGACATTATATATGCATGTATAAGACAAATCCTTCAGAGAATTAATGATCTAGGGTTTAGCCCCAAATGTATATATCATGACCCTTGCTCCGAACAAAAAATTCTGAATTATGAAACTTCACACTTTCAGGCAAGGTATTGTGAGCAGAAAATTATTTTTTTCCTCCAAATTTATACGTCCATTTTCCGCCAACTCGTTAACCCCTCTACTATATTACTTAATAATATGTATCCATCTAATTTATTACCAAGATTACACCTAAACATTTAACAATTTAGGTGTGTTTGTTGATGTGAGGGTCGGAATATACACATCGATACAACCCAAGTTGTATATACTTGACAAAAAGAGTTTAAGATCATCATCAAAATTAAGAGTAGATATTACAGACCTGATTAATCCAACTTAGCAATCTGAAAACACATAATAACTTTGAAAAAAACCAATGATCCTCTGAGAGAAAAAGAACATGTCGCCTATATTGCAGTGTATACTATACATTAGAAAAAATCACATTCGTCAGATATTGGATCAGGACAGCCTTGAATTACCCACCAATGGCAGTGAGTGTTCGTGATTAGAAGATATCGCATTCGTCGAATATTGGATCAGGACAGTCTTTACTTCAGTACCGATGAGTTTATGAATCTTGGGCATATCTTGATGCTCTTTGATTTCACAGGGTTCAAGACATATAGCACAAGCCATTGCCATCATCTTCGGTCTCTCAGGGCAGCGAAATTGATCGTGATCAGCATTGCATCCACAGGTCATACAATATGCATCATACTTTTCAACAATAATTTAATTTGCAGCTCCATTACTATCCCCAAAAAAATAAAAGAAAGGATAGAAATATTAGGTTAACTCATAATTAATAAAATATGATATAAATAAATAAATTAGAGATTATTGTTTGATTGTACGATTATAGCATATTGGTGTCTAAAGCATATTGGTGTCTAAAGTCTACTTTGCGTACATGGTTTTAATTTGAGGTCTATTGGCTTTGAGTAACATGCAGCTCTAGAAGAGCAAAAAACTTGCAGACTAAAAAATAAACTACAAGAAGACCTAAATCTATTTCTAAGTAGGATAATTTGATCAAAACACGTTACTGTAACTGAGAAATAAAAAGGATGTATTGGACTATTAGTTCAGAAGGTCATACTTGTAAAACTTGAACCTAGATCTTGGTAGTTAATATTTACACTAGTAAGCATCACACGGTTAATAGCAAGGTGGGTTAGGTTAAGAGGAAACTACAAAAACATTATCATAATAATTAGGCAAACCACGGTAAGAAATGAGAGAATGCAACACCGTTGAGGCATTAAGACTGCTAAAGACACTATAAATAAGTGTAGAAATATTTACATAGTATTTTATTTATTGTATTTTTCTTTTGCTTCTCAACTTGTAAGACCATTTGATGAACCTTGTTCACTGAGGGAAGTGGTTCCATGCTTATAATATTTTGCTTCAGGTTGTCATAACTAGTGTTTAATCCCATAAGAAAATCAATCACCTTGTTCCTTTCATCTCTCTCTGCTATTTTTTTCATCAAACTGCAAGTACATTCTGCCATTTTTCCACACGAACATTGTGGAATACCATCTAAACTAGTAATTTGATCCCAAAATGACTTAAAAACTCCATAATAATCACCCACACTCATATTATTTTGCTTCAAGTCATTCAGTTCCTTTTTTAGCATATATAATTCAGGGGCATTAGACTGTCCATATCTTTCTGCTAACTCATCCCAAAATTCCTTGGCGGAATTGACAATCAACATTTGTTCAGCAATTTTAAGATTTACACTAACTTGTAACCAACATCTTAGCATATAATCATTTCTAACCCATTTGTGATAATCATCAGAACCAATAACAGGTTTAATAATCTTACCATCGATGAATCCCAAATTATTCTTGGATCCTAAAGCCATTTTGACACTCCTGCTCCAGTTAATATAGTTTTTCCCATCAAAGATAATACATCCCAGAGGTGTATTAGATTGATCAGAACTTCCCAAATAGAAAGGATCAGCATAAGGCACAACACCCTTCTTGTTACTTTCATTTCTTTCTCCCATGATTTCGTTTGAGTTTGATTTATAGATATATATGTATTTTGGGTTTTGGGTTTTGGGTTTTGGTTTAATTGCATATGTTAATAATCATTTTAATACTAGCGTGAATACGATAAGAAGTGATAATAGGACTGAACTATTTCAGTCAGAGTGTTCAGTTTTAATGGCCGAAAAAGGGATCAAGCATCAAAAAAGTGTAGCAGGTAATCCTCAACAGAACGGAAGAGTGGAGAGAAAGCACCGTCACTTAATAAAAACAGCCAGGGCAATCAAGATTCACGCAGGACTTCCAAACAACCTATGGGGTGAGTGTATTCTTGCATCAACTCACATCATTAATCTACTACCTAGTTCTGTTCTGAAATGGGAAATACCTTTTGAAAGGTTAATGAAACGATCTGCAATTTATAATCGTTTAAAAGTCATTGGTTGTTTGTGTTATGCCAGCAACACTCAAACAAAAGGAGACAAATTTGCTCCGAAAGCAACAAGATGTATTTTGCTTGGTTACCCTCCTGATCAAAAGGGATACAGGGTGCTTGATCTTGAATCTAAAAGAATTTTTGTTTCTAGAGATGTAGTTTTTAAGGAAAACATTTTTCCTTTTAAACAGATGGTGGAACAATTTTCTAACATTCCTTACAGCTTACCTGTTAATATTAATGTTGAGGATGCAGATGAAATGGTCTTAATTGATCAAGAGCAAGATGCTCAAAATTTGGAAAATATTATTGAAATGGAGGATACTTTTGATTATAATGAATCTGATAGGATGGTTCACGAAAAAGCTTATTTGGGAGATCAAAATGAAAATATTTTGCTTCAAGAAATAGAACGTACAACGGAAACACGTTCACAACCAGAAATTATAATAAGAAGATCAGATAGAGATAGAAGACTGCCTTCAAAATACAAGGAGTATGTTTGTGACAAAAGACTTCAACAATTCAAAGATAGGGAGGAAGAAGAAGTTGGAAGTAGTGCAAACGTAACACATATTAAGCTTGACAATGCAGATTATTATACCCCGGAGTATGTAAAATCCTTGAATAATGTTTTGAAAATGAAGGAACCAACAACATACAATCAAGCCGCTCGGGATCCAAGATGGATAGCAGCAATGAAGGAAGAAATAGACGCACTAGAAAAGAATGAAACTTGGACAATCGTGGATCTTCCAAAAGACAAGAAAGCCATTGAGAGTAAATGGGTGTACAGAATGAAGTTCGATGAACATGGGAATGTGACAAGATTGAAGGCCAGATTAGTTGCTAGAGGAGATAAGCAAGTTGCTGGAAAAGATTACAACACAATTTTTTCTCCTGTTGCAAAATTTGCAAGCGTAAGAATTCTTATTGCACTAGCTACTTCAAAAAATTGGAAATTGCACTAATTAGATATTAATAATGCCTTTTTGCATGGATATTTGGATGAAGAAATATATCTAAAGATTCCAGATGGTTTTAGTTCATTTGGAGAAGAAAAAGTTTTTAAACTTATCAAAAGTATATATGGGTTGAGACAATCTTCAAGACAATGGAATGTGAGGTTCCAGAAACCCTCTAGTCGCCACTTACATAAAGATACAATTAAAATTGCTTTTAAGGCATCAAGTTATGACTGTTAACCTCCCTAGAGCACTAGGAAGCACAAGTGAGGGATCTAAGAGCTTCCTAGTCGCAACTTAGCATAAAAACTAAGTCACAAGTCCCCTAGGTTGTGTGTAGGCACAAGTAAGAGTCCCTATACTCCATGTTGGTACAACTTGTTGTTGGAAAATATGGGTATTGAGCCCCACATTGTCAAGTCATTTTGAGCCGTTCTTGAGTGGGTGACGCTTGGAGTATGTTCTTCTCCGTGAGAGCTTTCCGAGGCACTTTGAAACACTCAAAATGGTTAAGGGATTAATTGGATGTGATCATCTAAAGTTGGTCCCTTGAAGGTGGAAATGTTGTAAATAAACTTGTATCCCACATTGAAATGGAAAAGGGGTTTCCATTGCTTTATATAGCATAACACTTTAGTAGTGTCTAAAAGTGTTACTAAGGTGTTGCTCCATCTCCTACGCGCACCCAGGGGGGTGTAAATTGTGGGATTTCGAGGGGTAATCCGAGGCTTGCGAAGCCTTCGGGCTTGCCCGCGCATGTGACGTGCGGACACGAATGTAGCAGAAAATGGGCCCGAATAATCACAGACTAGTTTTGCTAATTTTATTTCCACTGGGCTTCGGCTCAAATAATTATTCCACTTTTGATACGGATAATTATTATAATTTAATTTGATGAAATAATAAATTTGATTCAATTACGGATTTGATTTATTAATCGACAATTAATTAACGCGTTTAATTAATTGTAAAGAGTAGCGCACAAGTCATCCAGAGTCTGTATATAATATCGTTACAGGGATTAGGGTATATCATCTCATATGATACCACACACAGCCATCTCTAAACACAAACCCTATTCTTCTCTCTCTGCTCGGTGATAGTTTCTTGCTCTGTTCTAGCTCGTCGAAGGTGCTGTTTGTATAATGACACCGTCTTCTCATTTTATCTTGGGAAGCTGTCGTCTCGCACATACGGTGAGAGGCGAAATAGCTTTAAGGAGACAGTTCCTTTCAACTGGACTCGAGAACTCTCTCATATCCTTATCTCTTTCATTTATTTTTTGTTTTTCACAGTTATACTCGCGCTCTATTATTCGCACACACTATTAGATGACGATAATGAGAGTGACGAAAGTGAAGACGAAAGTGAAGATAAAAATGTGGGGGTAGTAAGAAGGAGAAAAAGACAACGAACCGAGAAATCCTATGGGTCTGATTTTATGACCTATTTGCTCGAAGAAGGTGACCTGAAAACCTATAAAGAGGAGGTTACGTCACCTGATGGGCCTATGTGGAAAGAGGCCATCAAGAATGAAGTTGATTCAATTATGCAGAATCATACTTGGGAATTAGTGGACTTGCCAACTGGTTGGCAAACCATTAGGTAGCAAGTGGGTTTTCAAGAAGAAGTTGAAACTGATGGCACTATCGATAAGTATAAGGCTAGAATTGTAATTAAAGGATACAAGCAACAAAAAAGCCTTGATTACTTTGACACATATTCTCCTGTAACGAGAATAACGTCCATAAGGATGATGTTTTCTATCGCTGCAATGCGTAATCTAACTGTACATCAAATGGATGTGAAAACAGCTTTCCTAAATGGAGACATAGATGAGGAAATCTATATGGAACAACCTGAAGGGTTTGTCGTCCCTGGACAAGAAAGGAAAGTTTGTAGATTGGTGAAATCATTGTATAGGTTGAAGCAAGCGCCTATGAAATGACATGAAAAATTTGACGAGGTCGTGCTGGCCAATGGCTTCAAAATCAATGATTGTGATAGTTGTGCCTATTACAAGGATAATGAGAACAACTATGTCAAGGATAATGACAATGGTTATGTCATGATGACATTATACGTATATGATCTACTTATTGCCGGAAGCAATGATAAAATGATCAAATCTACAAAGGACATGTTGAAATCAAGATTCGACATGAAAGACATGGGACTAGCAAATGTAATTCTAGAAATTCAAATTTCTAGAACAACAGAGGGTCTCGCATTAAGTCAACCACATTATGTTGACAAGATCCTTGATAAGTTTCTTGAGAATGACTTTGAGAAAGTTAGGACACCTATGAATATGACTTTGCACCTATCCAAGAACAAAGGTATAGTTGTTTCCCAATTAGAATACTCGAGGATAATTGGTAGTCTGATGTACCTCATGAGCTGTACAAGACCAGATATTGCATACTCAATTAGCAAGTTGAGTAGGTTTACGAGTAATCTGGGAGCTGATCACTGGAAAGTGATCATAAGGGTACTAAGGTACTTGATGGGAACTCTAGACTATGGACTTTACTATGGTAGATACCCAACAGTATTAGAAGGATATACTGACGTAAACTGGATATCTAGCAAGGAAGCACTTAAGTCTACGAGTGGATATGTGTTTACATTAGCTGGAGCGGCAATATCATGGAAATTCTCGAAACAAACGGTGATAACTTATTCCACGATGGAAGCTGAGTTTGTGGCACTAGATAAATGCGCCAAAGAGGCTGGATATCTACGTCAGTTTATGGAGGATATTCCAAGATGGCCAAAACCTGTAACTGCAATAGGGATTCACTGTGATAGTCAATCCGCTATTGGCAGAGCACAGAGCATGATGTATAATGGAAAGTCTCGTCATGTACGACGACAACATAGTTCAATTAGACAATTGATCTCAACTGGAATTATCACTATTGACTACATACCGTCAAAAGATAATATCGTGGATCCATTAACCAAAGGGTTATCAAGAGAAGTGGTTGAAAAATCATCGAGAGGGATGGGCCTTAAGCCTATTGCTTAACGGCATCATGGTGGACACCCAACCATTGCTGACTGGAGATCCCAAGAACTTGGTTCAATGTGATAACTAAATCATGATGACCAAATCACTGTGGGGATAACCCCTGCCATGTTCCTATGATGAGGAAACAGTGAGACCCGTAAGGTACGAGGTTCAGCTTTGAGCTTTTAATGATCTTTGATGAATACATGGAGTTCAGGAGTGAATGCATGGAATTCAGTTGAGTAAACGCGGGTTACTCTATAAGATAAAGATCACCCATGTGGGAGAGAAGTGGGGCCGCTTCAAAGGAGAATTGCGAGGCACAATTCTTTAGAAACTCCTGCAGAACCAGGACGATGTTCCATGGCCAAAATGGATATACTCATGGGAGCTGAACGAGTCAGAAATGATATAGTGATAAGTATATCATCGTTTACACAAACGGTCGAACAGTTCAAGGACAAGCACGTCTATTGTCTACCAGTAAAGTCGGTATGCTTATTCGAGCGAAGGTTCAAGGAACATTCTCTACCTATCGTATGCTATATCTGATCGAAGAAACTATCACCAAGTCAAACTCCGTGTATCTCTGTCTGGTGTGTGCTACTGAAATGTCAATCTCATCCATGTGTGGGATTGTTGGAAAATGTGGGTATTGAGCCCCACATTGTCAAGTTATTTTGAGCCGTTCTGAGTGGGTGACGTTTGGAGTATGTTCTTCTCCGTGAGAGCTTTCAGAGGCACTTTGAAACACTCAAAATGGTTAAGGGATGAATGAGATGTGATCATCTAAAGTTGGTCCCTTGAAGGTGGAAATGTTGTAAATAAACGTGTATCCCATATTGAAATGGAAAAGGGGTTTCCATTGCTTTATATAGTATAACATTTTAGTAGTGTCTAAAAGTGTTAGTAGGGTGTTGATCCATCTCCTACATGTGCGCGCAGAGGGGTGCAAATTATGGGATTTTGAGGGGTAATCCGAGGCTTGCGAAGTCTTCGGGCTTGCCCGCACGTGCGATGTGCGGACACGAATGTAGCAGAAAATGGGCCCGAATAATCACAGACTAGTTTTGCTAATTTTATTTCCACTGGGCTTGGGCTCAAATAATTATTCCAGTTTTGATACAGATAATTATTATAATTTGATTTGACGAAATAATAAATTTGAATCAATTACGGATTTGATTTATTAATCGACAATTAATTAACGCGTTTAATTAATTGTAAAGAGTAGCGCACAAGTCATCCAGAGTCTGTATATAATATCGTTATAGGGATTAGGGTATATCATCTCATACGATACCACACACAGTCGTTTCTAAACACAAACCCTATCCTTCTCTCTTTGCTCGGTGATAGTTTATTGCTTTGTTCTAGCTCGCCGAAGGTGCTGTTTGTATAACGAACCGTCTTCTCGTTTTATCCTGGGAGGCTGTCGGCTCGCACATACGGTGAGAGGCGAAATAGCTTTAAGGAGACAGTTCCTTTCAACTGGACTCAAGAACTCTCTCATATCCTTATCTCTTTTGTTTATTTTCTGGTTTTCATAGTTATACTCGCGCACTGTTATTCGCAAACACTGTTTTAATTGCATATATTAATCGCAGATTGTGTTAACACTTGTATCAAGAACTAAGTAAACTTTCTTGATGTCACAAGTAACATGACTTTTTAAAGCAAAATTCCTTTCTAGTGCTACTTGGCGCAAGTGTGGCTTCAAATTGATACAGGGACGCAAATGAATGCAAGTGGACAAGGAATGCAATCTATGATTTCAAAATACTTGGTTACGATTGTGCCATGTGTTAAATCTCTCTCTCACCTACCTACCAGTCTATATAATCAAGCAGATGCATATTGGAATAGCCTCTCTCTCTCTCTCTTTCATTGAATATTGTGAAGCTCTTGCAAAATTATTCTCAGCACCTAAAAAGCTTGATTTGACAAGGAGAGGTCATACCCAATTATTTACTCATCATTTAAAGACTTACACATTAAACACACTCATCATTTATAGCTTTTTTGATTGTATTGTTAATCATTTGATAAGAGCTATAGGTTTTTAGAGTGATTGATACAAGCCATATATTTGATAGCTTGTAACTTGTATTGGTTTTAACCATTTAGAACTTTGAATATTTGTTTACAGGTGTAAGCAACCCATTGCGGTTTAATTTCTTAATACAAGAATTATTCCGTGAAACTTCTTATGTTTGTTTATTTCATTTTATAGTTTCAATATCCGCTGCATTTTAGAGTAAAAACGAAGAACATACATTCACCCCCTCTCTGTATGCAACTTTTGGACCTAACAATTAATATCAGAGCTTGTTGATCGATATACAGATCATATCCGTTAGATTAGCAAGTTTTGTTGTTGATTTTGGTTGTACGGAGTCTAGGAGTGCTTTCGGGGTGTAGATCTGATTTGGGATTTAGTTGGTTTTGACTTGATTGGATTTTGGTATTGTTGACTGACTCGGTATTTATGTTTTGAGACGGTATATTAAGGTTCCTCAGTTTGTTAAGTCACGATATAATCTATGGAAGAAGAAAATAATTTTATATATTCGAGCTTCAAATCCAACCATTACTAGATCTCAAATGTCATGTCCTGAATCAGAATGGACTGCTAGGGATAAAGAATTGAATTCTTTGGATGAAGGCCTATAGCTTATTCTGGTGGATTCTATAGATGATGATATGAGTCACCAAATCATGATATGTGTAATTGCCAAGCACATGTGGGAGACCATAAAACTACTGATGGAAGGAACTAAAGACGTTAGGCAAAATCGACTGGATATTTTGACTTCACAATATGAGGTTTTTAAGTCCTTTCTGAGAGAAACTATAACTCAAGTTTTTGAAAGGCTTGATAAATTGTTGAATGAGTTGAGTATCCATGGCAAGACTTATCCTTAGAGAGAAGTCAACGGGAAGTTCATGTCGGTCCTACCTCACTACATAGAGAATAAAGCTTCATCAGTTCATGAACGTGCTGATTTTGAGACCATGACACTTGAGAAGTTATATGGTAAAATAAAGACACGTGAAATGGAGCAGGAACAAAGGAAAATCATCTATGGTGGTGGTACAATTGATAGTAAGAATGTTGAACTGCTCAAGATAACCACTCTTGTTACAAGTGATCATAAAGAGCTTGATATTACTGCTGAAAAGCCTAAGTCTAAAGTTAAAACGCTCTTTGAAGTCGAGATGAATTATGAAAACCTATCTGAAAAAAAGTGATTACTATACCACCGAGGAACTGCAAAGTATAGAAGATCCTACTATGGCCAACCTAGCAAGGACGTTCAGTAACATCAGGTTCAGAAGGAAACAAGGCTTTAGGGGTTCTGAAAGCAGTAATCGTGGACAGAGGTCAAGTTCATCTTGGGGATCTGGCTAGAAGACATGGATGATAGACAAAAAAAAGTTCAGATGCTACAATTATGATGAGGTTAGAAAGTCCCAACAAGCAAAGGATAAATGGAAAGCTTATCAGAAGAAGGACTCATGTTGCTCGAGAAAGTATCCATTG
The DNA here is from genome assembly GCF_009905375.1 of Apium graveolens. NCBI lineage: Eukaryota > Viridiplantae > Streptophyta > Magnoliopsida > Apiales > Apiaceae > Apium > Apium graveolens. The sequence goes on from NC_133652.1 coordinate 305,193,156, forward strand.
AAATCTTATATAACTGAAGGAAATAGTTGGGATGATACTGATGATGAAGAAGAGAAATATGGAAATCTGGCATTGATGGCAGAATCTTCCTCACAGGTACAATTCCCAACTGTTCGTGCTTTACATGCTGATAATTTATGTGAGAATGAAGATTGTTTTGCTTTTAGATAGACTTTCTTGGTGTACGACCATGCATTTTCTCATCATTATCTTAAGGTACAATGCAATACAAAGGAATGCGTTGAGCAATATGCTACCTTAAAATAATTATATGGAAATTATTGTACTACACTAAGATGCTCTGAGGCTACTGTAGTTGACCTAAAAGAAGAACTAAAGAAGGTTAAAGATGAAAATGATAAGTTAGTTCTTGATAGGGTCAGTCTGGAAAATCTTAAGTAGACAAATGCTTATTTAAAAACTTAAGATTGAGAAGCACCTTGAGACAGAGGAAGAGCTTATTAACAAGAATTCAAAATTACAAAATAAATTGCATGCTTTTACTGATTCTGCAAATCTTGCTAAGAAGCTTATAGTTGATCAAGTAGTTGGTGGAAAACGAACTTAAAAAATCTTCTACGAAACGTGTAGTTGAGGATGACCCTAAGGAGCCCCTAGTACACCTCATGTTCTTAAAGAAGCTAAAAAGCCTATGTTAAAGAAAGCTATTGTTGAGCCCTTCTATGAAGATAATTTTTTTATACATCATGAGATGCTTGTTGAGGATCTTGAGAGCTCAAGGAGATAAAAGGCAAAGAAACCTATGTCTTTTGCTAGTGATAATGATTTATCTTTTACTGGACTAGGTTTTACTTCCAAGACTAAGAGAAGTAGAAATAGAAATGGCAGGATAATAGCTAATGTCCCGAGGAAGTTATGTAATAATTATGGTTCTGCTGGTCACCTTACTCATGCTTGTAGAAAGGTTAAAGTAGACAATACTAAAAATGCTTATATGCATATTATGCCCAACATGCCTAAAGTTTTTAAGTGTAATAACTATGTTTGCATGCCATGTGTAGTTTTTTTCATGAATACTTATCTCGATTCCACACACTCATATAATACATCTCATAATCATGATAAGCATGCTCATAAGAACACTGGTAGATCAAAGACTGTAAGCCCTCCTAAATCTAGGAAAGTGGCACATGTCACCAAGCACAAGAGCAAGTTTGTTGGTGCTTCTTCAAGTGACAAGGAATCGGTCGATGATAAAGCAAAAAATATTAAGCCTGTAAATTTTGTCAAGAAAAATGTTAAATATTCAAATGCTTCTAAGTTTTCTGGACCCAACTTAGTTTGGGTACCAAAGAAAACTTAATCATCTTTGTTTTCAAGGTGTTAAACAGAAGAAGGTCATGTGGATTCTGGATAGTGGATGTTTGTTAGAGCGAAAACACGTGCTAAAATTACACGCAAGTATACGCGTTCGTAAGTAGTATAAGATATAAATAAGATTTGTTCCCACATAGACTCTTTTTAGTTAACTTAAGATTATGCACCTATGCAACAATGGTATGGCTATCTCTCAATGCTAAGACAATAACAAGTTGAGATGTTAATAACTAAGATTAAACTAACATACAAATAACTAAGAGATTAAAAGTGATTGAATTATTATATGAGACAAACATGAGACTCTAACTTCATTACTACTTCATTCACAGTCATTGTTCTTAATCTTAGCACATGATGGTGATGACAACTAATTAGATAACATGAAACTAGTAAACGTCAACTGTCGTTGTACGAATACCCTACTACCAGACATCCACAAAAGAGATAGAAGCTGAATAGACACCAATTATGTTGAGACCCTACATGTCTATAGAATTTGACAACATAAAGATTTAATAAGCAAGTTATCTATTGTGATTACATAGGGCAAGTAATATGGTTAAAATTACCTACGAATCATGCATAATAAATACATAAACCTATACTAGCATGGCAAGTTCTAAACCTCTATATTCACTTTCGCTTCAATAGAGATTAACATACTATCTTATATGTTAGCTACGCACATAAGACGGATAAGCACAACCAATACTAGGATGCCCTTGAACATTTGCGGTAAGTTATGGTTATACCTGCAACTACGAATGACGAAGATAGCAGTAGCGGATGGGATATTCTGCGGCCGGGGAGTTTTCTTATCCATGAAGTTCCGAAGTCATGATTGAGCTTTGGGCCATTATAATAAGGCCGCATCGCTGGGAACTTCTAAAGCAAATCAATGTTCGAGTTATAATAGGAAGTTGGTTCGATAAATTCTATTAGGCCGCGGAATGAGAAACCAAGTCCATCTAGGTTTCTTGTTCCCCAAGACATCCTGCTTGATCATATATAAAAGGAGGTACATAGGCGCATTGTGAGGGTACGTGTTTGAGAGCTCTGAGAATGAAAAAAAATCCTAACAATCTCAGCCATTTCTTAAGCATAAATCAACGCACTTCGGTGATTTCTCCGATCACCGACCACCGTTGTATATCTTTATTCCGTCCGCGAACCTTAAATCTCTGTTGACCAAATTCCTCCGATAAAAGTTTGTTAAATTTCTGATCAGATTTTCTTGAGTTTTAGTGATCAAAATCGAAATCTACAATTGACGGGGTCTATCATTTTATCAAACGAGGAGTTGATACATATTAACAATAATTGTTTACTCAATAGTCCATGTTTCATTTATATACAGGGACAAGTAACAACAACATTTTGCTCAAATTTATTTTGCTAATGTTGACAATGGAAGATCATTTAAGGTATTATTTCGCTTTCTTTTTTATTTATATGCATGAATAATATTTTTCTTAGAGTGATTCCTTGATTTTTTTTAAGTTCATATTTTTCGTTGCTTAAGATTCTTTTCGTGTGTAACGTTTAAATATGTATGTCAACCTCTCTATTTATATATTGTGTATGGATAATATTTGTATGTGTGTATTTGTATGGGTGTATGGGTGTGTTTGTGAATCTTTACTTATATCACGCACTATTTTGTCATATACTAAGTCGAATTTTTTTATGAAAACAAACTCTCTACTGTTTCAGATTGTTAAATGCATGATCTGCGTATATCTCATCCTACTATAAGTGATATGATCGATATGTTTGATTTAATTTATATAAAGTTAAAATATAAAAACTAACATTAGATGTTACTAAACATGCAATAAAAAATCACACAACACAAATAATAATATGATAATATTATAACAAGATCGTACTAAAATTTATCAAATTTAGGTTTCAGAAAAATAAAATATGATTAAAAAATAAATAACAACAAAGTTAACGATTTACATGTAGTTTATACTTAACTTTCGGGAATATATGATACTGTTGCAAGATGTTAACATTCTTCTAGGTTTTCTTTAGTTAAGGGCAATCGGTAATCTGAGATGATTATATTTAACATGTGCTTGGAGTCAAAACGGTAGAAAAAATGACCATTTTATGATAAAGTACATTTTACTTGGTTGAATAAATGAATTTCTTTAATTCAATTCAGGATGATGCTTGCTATCACAGGTAATATAATATCGTACTTGTTTCAGCTTCTAAGTGATATGTTGTTTATTGGTTATTCTGATGGTCAAGTTCACTATATGTGTTCTTTGATAAAGGACCTTTATAGTTGTGCATAACTATTCAATTTTAATTATTATTTTTATTTTTTTAGTTGCTATAACAACAACTTGACGCAATATAAATTTGAATTTATAATTAAACTATTTTTAAAAATTTGAAATAAAATTGAATGAAAAAAATTAAGAAATATATTGTTTAAAAGTAAGTTAAAAAAATGAAGAAGGGCTACTATCGACCGTTCTTGGTTAATGATAAGCTCTATTTTCTTATTTTTGCTTAATTTTTTATCTGTCTAACAAATCTCTCAACTTGTTATTTTTTACCGGTAATTGGGTTATTTTATCCGTTGACGGGTTTATTTCTCTCTAATTGTAAGAGTTTGATTGTATTTGTTTGTCTGAGAGTTTGGTTGTATTTTCAAGTCCGAGGTCATAAAGTTTGGTATTTTAATCATGATTCACTAATAAATATTTCAGGTTTGTATGGTGTTATAATCATGGTCAATTTCTCGATATGTTCTGACATATCAAGTATATTTAATTATCACTGTTACACCAAATTGTTAGATTATCTCTTCAGAAAATTACATATTTCAGTAATACGAGTGAGAGACGCGCTATAGTGAAAGATATACTCAACGAATATAGGTTTAATGAAGGAGGTCTTGATTTGTTCTTTATAATATATTCGTCGAATTTTGATTATTATTGTAGATGTCATACGACTTCTGATTAATGAATTGCTTTACCTTTAAAAAATATTTGTAAAGAATTGAACATATTTTATGGTAATGGAATTATGAAAGGGGCGAGCTCCATGACATATATAGATATATATATACACACACACACATCAAATAAATATAAATAAAATCTAAATATATGAGATAATGGAATTATGAAAAGAAAGAAAAAAGAAGAAGCAAACAGTGACAATTAAACAACTAACCTTGAGTTTAGCTTTATTAGACAAGTACACAGCAATGAAAGCCACAAATATGGAAGCAATCCCTACACACAAGATGGTAAAATCTTTTTTTGCTTCGAAATATTTAATACGTTGGCAAAGATATTTTACCGTCTCATTTGTAAAAATGTTACAATCGGGAACTTGGATCTCAGACATTGAAATGGAGGGGGTACGTATTAAAGGAAATGGAAGCTTGATGTGGAAATAATAAGGGATCAACTACTTAAGAATGACAAAATTTTACTGGCTTCTTCATTTGGTAATGGTATCAGTTAGGTTTAAAAGAGAGTAAATGTTGGAGAAGCTTCTAACCTTTTCAACAATATATATATATATATATATATAAATATCGTCCCTTCCAAATTATTTATTGTATTCATACATGGACAAGTCTACGTCCGAACAAAATTGAAAATAAAGTGCTACCCCTATATATAAAGTTATTGTGATTATTTTTACAAAAATATAAATTACAATTTACTTAAATAATTAATAATTATAATTTTACTTTAATAATTAATTATCTATTATTTAAAATCGAATGTTAATGAATTAATTGATTTCTTATTTCCACCGTTTAACATTTTTTTTGTCGTTCTACTCTATTTCTGAAGAAACCGAGACAGTTAAAATTTAATACAGAAGACCCTCCTAATACTGTTATTAGAAATTTATTGAAGTAATAATTGTAATTTTTTTAGAAACTAACTTTATAACCCGTGAAATGCACGCGCAGAGGCAGATCTAGGGGTCCCCGCCCCCCGCCCCAAAGATTTAGATAAATTCTAGGTAGGATGTATTCGAAACATACCAATGCCGTAGATTTGTTGGTAAGCACAATTGATTTTTATCCAGCAAACCAGGGTTCAAATCCTCTCTATTGTTTTTTAGATTTCTTCTTTCAGAACATGCTAATCATTCTTGGGGTTTTCACTTTAAAATTTCGGAAGCTTAAAATTTAAAATTATATATCCCTGATTAGACCTGAAATTGAACTAAATTCTTTCTTTTTCTGAAATTCAACTAAATTTTTTCCCTTTTTTATGTTGTTTATGTAATTCAATAATAACAAAATGCTTATTTTTACTATATTTGGTTTCATATTTATAGTTAAACTTGTATAAAAAAAATTCATCATTTTTTCCGGACCCCCTTGAAAATTATTTCTGCGTCCGCCACTGTCCACGCGCATACTCTAAATTGTGTTAATTGAAATTGTTTTCGCTGTAATTGTTGACAATATATTTATGTTGTTACCTAATTGATGGATAATTTATTTGTTTATGCATATGATACACTCGAAGGAAGTAATAAATTATGTTAGTATACATTTTTGTCAGTTCATAATTAAATGGTATTTGTAATATGTTAATACTTTAAAAATATAATAAATATAAGTGATTATGCGTGCTCGATGTGTATGAATCACTTTAAATATAAAATTATTATTAATTTGTTTTTTTAAATATAAATGTGTTTATGTGTTAAAAATATGATTGATGAGTCATACTATATAGACAATTAACGTTAGTACTGTAAGTTAACTCACTGAATGATATTGATACTTTCTGTCCCAATAACTTTCTATTTTGGGATATTCCAACAGATTGTTAACATTTCTTAAAATAACATATTATCTTTAAATTGCTCCAAAATTTACCCCCGCTTTCTTAAATTTTCTTCAACACAATTTTTTTAATCCACCTTCTTAATTTTTTTGTGGTCGCCCTCTTGTTGCAATAAGTATATCTCTATTGATTGTAACATTTGAATAACGCTAGGTGTCAAAATTTTAGGTATCTCGTGACTATCATCTTCTTCTTCATCCGCCTCCGATTCATTTTTATTTGATTGACTTAGCAATGTCTCAACAATATTTTGTTCCATTGGAGTGTAGCAAATCTCTTGCTCGGCCAGAAAATCAAGTAATTAATTAACATTCATTGGATTCTTATAAAATATTGCATGTTTTGTATTAGGTCTTTTAGCTCTTGAATAATAACTTGCGTGTCATTATCTTTCTCCATAACCACCTGTTCTGGTGGGACAATACAACTTTTGCAATGAAGAAAACAATTTGCGATGCTTTGTGGTTTAACATCCAATGTCCATGTTGCCACAACCATACGAATTGCTTCCAGGATATCAATTTTTTCAGGATATGGAGTATTAGCCTCTAAACGTTCAAGAAGCTTGCGAGTGAAACGACGACGGTAGTATGCCTTAATAATATGAATAATTCCAGCATCACATGGTTGCAATTTTGATATCATATTTGTTGGGAGATAATGCACTGTCGTGTTTCCAAGATTTATTTGATTTTGAAGCTCTCCCAGACTCCCAATGGTATATGTGCACTGCAATTGTCAAGGAGAAGCAACACTTTTCAATCTTTTACGTGTTGATTAAAATCTTTAAGCCATTCTAGGAAGAGAGTTTGTGTCATCCAAGCCTTTTGATTTGCTCGATATTGACACCTAAGATTTTTTCGATTAATATGCTTAAAATATCGTGGATTTAAGTATTTTCCAATCACCCATAAGGGAAATTTGTTACTGCCATCTCCATAGTGCATACAACCACAATCATTCTTTCCTTGTGTTGCTTGCGACCTTCGAGTTGTTTCGTTGCCAAAGAGTTATCATCCTAGTTTGATCATATTTTTGTTAAAGTCCATGCATCCATGAAAACTCATGCAAATAAATTAAATATTAAAAAATAAGTTTTACCTGTATTCTATAGAAGAGTCCAGTTTCATCCATATTATAAATGTCTTTCCAATCGTATTGATCAAGAACATTCTTCAAACTAGGAATCACATCTTCAACTGCTTGCACATCCACAGTTCCGCTTTCTCCAAAATGTCGAAAAGATTTTATTCCATGACGTTGCTCAAATCTCTTCAACCACCCATTTGAGAAGTCAAATAACTTTGCATCAGGATACACTTTATTAAGAAAGAACGCGCCTTTTTCCTTCATAAGATCACCAGTGATGTTAATCTTAGTTTGATACGTATGAACCCACTCCAACAATGCCGTTTCCATGAGCGGGTATGTAACCATTTTCTGGCGCCTTGAACTCTCACTTACTTTATCAATATTGAGTAGTTCTGCAATACGATGAAGTGTATTGGATATGATAGATTGGGTAACTTTGAGATTATGTTTCTCCTCCAACCACTGTTGTAGATTTTTTTGAGTTACATTAGGGTGGTCTTTTTTGTACTGACATAATTCTTTTCGAATTTTATCAGTAACATGCAAAGATTGTTTAAGAGGCATATTTCCAGAAGAGTAGATAACTTTTGATAAGGTTCTCTAATTTATACATGTAACTTTTAAAATTGAAAAGTGTCCATGAATGAGATCGAATGGTCATTACTTTTTGTTAGAAATTTAGGAAACTACTGGACTCTGGTTATTTAAATATAGAAATGTATTGAATAATCATTTTTTATAATTCTAATTAGTTGAATATAGACATATAAGAGGTACAATGTATATTAGTAGTTAAAATTAAAATTATATTATCTTATAATAAAAAAATAATAATATCTCTTATGTGATAATTTTTCCCGGTTCCTAGGGTATCACTTTAGAGTGGTTTATTTATTGTATGTATATATACATGTATGTATGTATTAGTGTATGTATGCATATATTAATTATATAATAATTAATAATTTATAATAGATGATGAGGTGAAATGAATGTTATATAAATATTAATGTAGGGGTATAATCGTCATATTAATTAAATTACCTATCAAACCCCCTATTATTGTATTATTTATATACTGCTCCCTCTGTTTTCTTTTATATGTCGTTTGATTTTTTTACACACAATTCTAAGTACTTTGACCGCATAGATAAAATAATATTTTTTCTAAATTAAAGTTTTATTTAGATATTTTTATTCACAAAAATAAAATATAAAAAATTATTATTCTAACTATACGGTCAAAGCACTTAGAATTGTGTATACAAGAGTCAAATGTCATATAATAAAAAATAGAGGGAGTAATAGATATGTGCACTTAGACAATAAAATCTCAAACTCCGAAAAGAAAGTATAAAATAAAAAAGATAAAATAACACACCAACTTATTTATAATATATATGTGTTATTTTCAGTCCTAATATTTGTTATAAAAATCGGCCGATTTTTCAAAAATCGCCGATAAAACGCTCAAAAATCGGTCAAAAATATTTGTCTAATTTGACCGATTTTCGATAAATCGCCGATTAATTATCCGATTTTTTAAAAATCGTCCGATAAATTGTAAATCGGTACCTCAACCGAATAGTTCCGATTTCCGAAATCTGTAACACTAGTCCTAATGCAGCAAACACGATCCTATCCAAAATATTGATTTTTTAAATTGTTTCCCTCATATTTATTAATAATATCATTATTTTTCAACTAAGATGAAAAATATTAAATATTTTTTCTTAAAATATCAAAAAAGGTGGACTCGAAAGAAAGAAGAAACAAGACTTTTTTGTTGGTCATCATCTCCGTCCAGAGATAAAAAGAGACGCGCGAGAGAGAGAGAATCTAGAGAGAGAAGAGAGGGGGCGAGAGAGAACACACACATACACACAGTGAAGAAACCAAATCAATCGTCTCCGCGAGCTAGAGCGTGAAGAGATGAAGAACATATTTAAAAAGCTACATATAGGCGGTGGTGGAAGCAATCACGATCCTACTAGTACTAATTCTAATACTAATCCTAATCCTAATCGATCGAATGATACTAGTATTGGTATTACTAGTACTCATCGATCGAATGAAACTAGTAATACTAGTATTAACAATAATAATACTAGTATTACTAGTACCGGAACGACTGGTGCTAGTCTTCCGTCCACAATTTCGAGTGTTTCCGATCATCATCATCATAATCAGGATTACTATACTTCGGAAGAGGAATATCAAGTTCAATTAGCCTTAGCGCTGAGTGTTTCCGGTCGGGATTCTCCTGATATTTCACAGATTCATGCTCCTACTAGTCAATTTATTCGCGATTCTCCTGCTGATTCCCTTTCTCGCCAGTATTGGGTGGGTTACTGCTGTTTTGCCTTTCGTTTTCGCGAATATATATGTATTTTGGGCGAATTATGTTTATGTTTACTGTATTTTAATGCTTTCCCTCTCATTTTGCAAATAATTTTGTATTTTAGAACTGTAGCTTCTGATATGTTCAATTTCTTAATTATGTTTAGGTTGCCTATGCCTTGTAAGACGTAACAATTATTGTCGTTGCCAACACAGCATGCTTTTTATTTTTCATTTTTCCGTTGCTCTCTCTCTCATTTTTGCGAATAATTCTGCATTTTAATACTGTAACTTTTGATATGTTCAATTTCTCAATTATGTTTAGGTTGCCCGTGTCTTGTAAGTCTAACATTAATTGTTGTTGCCAACACAACGTGCTTCATGTTGCCGTTGCTTTCCCTCTCATTTTCGCAAATAATGTTGTTATTTTAAAACTGTAACTTCTGCTATATTCAATTTATTAATCCTGAATGATCATTGATATCCTTGGAAGGCAGGGCCCTAGAAGGTGTCGGTGTACAATTAAATCTTACAAGATGTGTATTTCGTTCTTGTTCTGCTCTGTGTATAATAGATAGTGTGAATGGGTTGCCTATGTCTTATAAGTCATAAGATCAATTATCATTGCCATCATAACATGGTTATTATCTTTATTATTTTCTTGTGTAGGATTATGGTGTGCTTGACTATGAGGAGAAAGTGCTTGATGGTTTTTATGTTGTGTATGGACTTGACATAGATTCAACAAAACATAATAAGATGCCATCCCTCTCGGAACTTCAATCAGATACCGATAATTCTGTGTTTGAGGTAGTAGTTGTTAACCAAAAAGTGGACCCTGCTCTGGAAGAGTTGATGCAAGTAGCACGTTGTATTGCTTTAGACAGTACAGCTGCCGAGGTTAGCCTTTTAGTACATAGGATTGCTGAACTTGTTACTGAACAAATGGGTGGCCCAGTACGGGATGCCAATACTATTTTACAAAGATGGATTGAGAGTAGCACAAAGTTGAGAACATCACTTCACACCAGTGTGTTACCCGTAGGATCATTGAAGGTTGGCTTGTCACGTCATCGTGCTTTGCTTTTCAAGGTAAACTATTAAATTTAAATGTAAAGTGAAACCATTTGCAACATTGTTTTTTCATCCCAAATGGAGTTATAATTCATCTAAAGAATTTTCTTTAAATTATTTGTTTGGCATGAGTTTACACCCCTAAACTAGCAAAATATCTCAGAAAAGCTCTAACAAACCCGCATATGAAATACCACGTTTAAAGAAACAAGAATAAACCCTAATTTATCTCTAACAGCTCATATATTTTGCACAGAAGTCTTTTATTTCCTTATCTGATCACACCAATCTCCAACAGTCTTATAGATTTCTTTTCACACATGTTTGTCATTTTCATCTCTCTGACCTCTCTCCCTTTACCTCTTTATTCTATTCTTTCTGAAAGTGAATTCCCTTCAATTGTTAACCGAAGATGATGACGAGAGAGAATTTGAGGGCTTGAGATTGAGATAAATGATTCAAATGCGTTTTGATTGGTAAAAGTTATTCATATATTTTTTGAGACCATGGTAAATGTTATTCATTGATACTACTATAAGTGATATTTCTACTATGCAAGTCATTTTAATAATGTTTGAAACCAAGTCAAGTACTATTCCATTGTACATTTGAGCAATCATTTTTGGAGTTATATTAGCTTATGATAAACAATTAATTAACCAATTTAATTTTTTTTGGCAGTAAAGTGAGCATATTGCTTCAGTATTGGAAGATTGTGCATGTTTTGAATCTGCAAATTTTACAACAGTTATTACCATTAAAGTGTTAAGATTAAACTGACATTCTAGAAAGTAATTTTAGTGCGGGGGTTCTCTTTGCTCATGTGTTCTACGTGTGAATATTAGGTCCAAATTTTCATTTGCCCTTTTTTTACATGCACTATGTGAATTTATATAACTATCTTATATATGTTATGTCTTGCATAAATGTTGATATTAGGTTTTCTTATGGTAAGTAGAAAGGTTCTTATGTTATTAATTAAAAAAAGCAATGTCAAATTTTGTTACAAATTGCTTTTGCTAAAGCTACAAATTTTAGAAGCATACAAGGAGAGCAATTTGGCTGTAACGAAATGCTGCTTTCAGCCAGAAAATTAGAAATAACTCTTTTAGGATCTTGGATAGCAATGCCAAATGGGCACTAAGAAATCTAACGCAGCAAACTTTTATTAGTTTACACTAGAAGATTTGGTTCTTTTAATGTTTATTTCTTGAGTAATCGAATGGTATTGTGCACGCACGGCACGCCAAAGATCAATTTTCTTGCATCTTGTGTGCAGCTTGAGTAGAAGGCTAATGAGTTTAGTATTGGGTTATCTTACTTGCACCATCTAGATATAATTTGTTTCAATAAATTAAAGTTTTTTTTTGTGTATGTGGATCTCTGCTTGAGGTCATAATTTGTATTGTTTTTTTTTCCAGCACTAAAAGCATTGGCAATTTTTCATTCTCTATTTTCCCCAATATTAGAACGAGAAGTCATTGATTTCTTTAGTATTTTTGAGTGGAAGGATTTCCTATGTAAGGCTTGAAGCCGTGAACTGACCTAGCAATAAGTGAAGAACCAAGTATTTAACTAATTAACTTAACTATAGCGTAGTTAATACCCCTATTCTCTTGGTAGTAAGATAAAACAGAAGGATGTGTTTGGCTTAAGTGAAGTTTTTGGCTTATGCAATTTGGGTTGATGAAGTTGAAGGTTTTTAATGGCTAACAGATATGACTCAACAACCCTTATACGGGATAGCCAAGTAGTTCCAAGAAAGTTTGTAGGGCATATATTGTTTTCGCGGGTTTTACATAAATGCTATACTTGAACAAGAGGCTTAGTTATGTAGAATTAGCAGTTGCTCCCAGCATGAAGGCGTTTGCGCACAAAAATTCATTTATATACATTAGAAGGCATGATTTCCGTTCAAACACACATGTCTATATATTAGAAGGCACAATTCCTGGGATGAGTGCACGGTTTCCTGTGCCAACCATCATTTTGTCATTCATGTTTATGTATTAAATTTCTACATGTTATGGATGCATACGGAACAGCAAAGGATTCTTCGAAAATGCAATCAAAATAAACTTTTCGTAACAAAGGCACCCCTTTGTATTTCACACTTCACCCTCAATCGAAAATCTGAACTAATATTGGTGGATCACCATGACCCACTGAGGGAAAGCAATTAAAGGTTTCTGTATAAATTCTAGGAATTGCAGATTATAAGATTTTTTAAAATTCCCAAGTTCACGACTTTAATGATGTTTTACCCACTAGTACTAGCTCAAACCCCACTGAAATATTGATTTATTTACTCTCAGGTTGTCTTCTGAATTGAGATTTCTCGCAAGTTATGTCATCCCTCTAGTTAATTTAAATTATGACATTGTTTATAGTAATTGGTATATATCTGTATTGCACTATGCTGCACTCAATTTATGTATCACGTCTGCAAAGGATTTACCATAGATTTTATTTTTACAATTTACAGGTACTAGCTGATCATGTTGGGATAACCTGTAGACTTGTTAAGGGTAGTCATTACACTGGTGTTGAAGATGATGCTATCAACATTATAAAATTGGCAGATGAAAGGTATATCAATGATGCTCCATAGTGTTCGCATAAATGAGATTCTGATCCCAAGAGTTTTTTCTGTGTTTCTGTGGATTAATAGAACGGGGAACCACTTGATACTTCAACTTTCGTGTTCTTATTCTCACCCTATTATGTTTCTTATATTGGTTGACTTTATAATGTTAGCAAACAGATTAACTGATAGTACTTGTGACCCATGGTTGTCACGGCGGTAAGTCGACTTGACGGGGTCCGGGTAAGCGACTAGTCCATATTAATAATAGATTGTATAATTATAATATTTCTGTGTGTGTATATATATAACAATATAACATAATTATAACATATACTACGTGGTTGTAACAGTAAACAAACTGAACAAGCAAACAAAATCCAAATTTCATGAGTGTTATTTTACAAATTAAATGTTCTGGGACTTAGTTTAGTTCTCTCCCCCCTCTCCCCCAATGCGCGGTGTGTCATTTACACTACAGATCGGGTTTAAGTGTTTGACTTTGCGTTCTTTATTTTATTTTTATTGAAATTCGGAGTATTGGCCGGGTTTGAAGAGCAAGCCAACAGTCCTAGTCAGTCCAAGAAAAACGACTATTTGACTAGTTGAGCACTGTGACAACATGTTTGTCATTTGCTATCTCTCTCTTTCTATACATGTTTATTTAGATTCTGTAGAATGATCTCTCTCTCTCTCTCTCTCTCTCTCTCATAGCATAGTAATGAAACAACAGAACATATTTCAAGAAATAATTTCTTGTTGTTTTTTTGCTAAGTGTTGTTTTTTGATCTTTAACTGTCATTAGAATAGCATTTTTAAATTTCAATTCTATGCATCTGTTGGGCTAGTTTAGTGAATTAATATTTATTGCACAAGCAGACAGACCCCAAAGTTTTTCCTTGAGAACTAGTAAACGCAAACACTTCATCTACTCAAGTGTTGGTTAGCAGCTTCTTCTCACCTTCTTATCAAGGTTGTGTGAATATTTAGACTTACAGTTGTTTTACGGACTAACATGCATACGTAGAAACTTCCTGTAGATCAATATAACTGAGACCTTTTTTGTTCTTTACCAGGCAATATGTTTCTAAAAAATATTGGTTTTTTGCATCTAATTTTTTTTTGTTTGAACTAGCAGTGAGTTCTTAGTGGATCTTATGGGAGCCCCAGGGACGCTTATACCAATGGATATCTTTAGTAGTAAGGATACGTCTCTCAAGCCATACATTCCAAAGTTGAGCAAACTTTCCAATCTTCCGCCAACTAATGATTCTGAAGATGTTAGTTCTAGTTTAAGTGCTCAATATAAAATTAATAGTGAAAGTGTTGCTGGCAATAGTTTACCTGTTGGTGGAAAGCCAGGTTCTGAGAAAACAGATCTTGTTCCTTCAGCGTCAAGAGCAAATGGGGATGCTGAAGCAGGTACATCTGGATTTAAAAAGAAAGGCAGTAACAATAATCAGTTGGATCATATTCCATCGTTGGCAATTGGATCGTCTCTATACAAAGGTGGTCGCGGGCTTAATGCAGTTCCTGATGGCTCAAGAATGAATGTTAATGTAGTTCCATATACCCAAACAGGCAACGACGAAGCTAAAAATCTCTTTGCAGATCTGAACCCTTTCCAGATTAAAGGATCTGGGAAAATGTCCATGCAGAATAAACCTAATGAAAACAAGATTAATGACTTTCAAAGGGTAACAAATAATGTTGCTTTAGGTCGACCTCCGGTACCATTAAAATGGAAGAACACTTACGCTTACAATGATACCTCAAGAGAGAAGAGATATGGACCTGTGCCAGGTGCCTTTAGTAAAGAAAACCGTGAAGCTAATAGTTATGGAGTGCCATTTGCTTCAACTAGTTCTTCTGTAAATGAAAATTATACCGACAATTCTAGGGTAAATGATAATGTGGGTTCTACCCCAACTGGATATGCTGAAAAAGATTCCTCAACTGGCAGTTACATGCCCAGTCAACTGTCCAAAATAGAATTCGGAGGAGTGTCATCATACGAGGATCCAAGAAGTAGCGATACAGAACAGGATCAGTGGCGGAGTGATGATTTTGACACAGCGAAAGAGCGCTCCGAGATGGTCAATAGCCAGAGTGAGAATAGACCTGCGAAATACAATTCGAGTTCGAACAGCCCTGAAATTCCTAGTTCATCAGTTAATTTTGGTAGAACCAAGGTTGAGATAGATGATGTATGGGAGTGTGAAATTCCATGGGAAGATCTGGTACTTGGTGACAGGATTGGATTAGGTAGGACAGTTTGTCTATATTTACAGTTGTTTTTACGTTAATTATATCTGAATTTCTGAAGTCAATATTCTCAGAGTTTGTGGTGCAGGTTGCGAATATATATTTAGATGCATTAGTGCACCCTCAAAGAGTCTCTACTGCTCTGTCAGAAGTCAGAATTACTTTACCAAACCTATCATATGCCTAACACTCCAGATTCACAGTTTTGATACAAATTAGTAATGCTTTTTATAGTCCATTTTTCTAAAACTAATTTTCTATTGTATTTTTTCTGGTATAAGAAATTATGACCCCTTTCAGAAGTACTTGAATCTTGAGCTGTATGTTATCCAATCTATCATAGTTGATGTGACCTAATATTGTATAGAAGTAGAAGTACTGTAATTGCTATTTGGGAGGTCTTCCGCTGTCTACTCGTTAATATGTATTGACTCTGATTAAATGCTTGTTAATATATTTATGGCACATCACATGCAGGTTCATATGGAGAAGTGTACCATGCAGATTGGAAAGGCGTTGTGAGTGCTCCTTTATTCCACAGAATCCAATTCTTGTTTAGAATAAGCGCATATTGATATGATTTCCTAAAAAAGATTGTCATGCATAACTGTTACTTTACATTTTCCTAACTAGTGGGTTGCACACATTGACGCTGCAGCAAAAATTAGTAAATTACTCTCGTACTAAACAAACTTGTACCATTGGAAACTCCTATAGATGAAAAGTTATTCACATTCAACAATTTGTTTTCCTTGTGAATCAGCAATCATGCATCTTAAGCACAGAAATATACTACTAAACTCTTGCCTAAATTTTATTTGAAATTTGGTCACGCGTCTTGACGTTTCTACAAATTTTTTTAGTCAAATATGGGTCCAGGATTAGACATTAATTTTTTTGTATAAAATTCACGAACTGGAAGCATTTGTAAAATTTAATGCACTAAGAATCTTTTTAGGCTCATGCAGCATGTTTTTCATATTTTCTTCTTTTCTCCTTATATGTATTCTGCACAATGAAGTAAATCAGAGTTCAGTAATTGTAATACATATTAAAAAGCATATCTTTGTTCTCTCAGCGACAATGTAAGTTCTTGTGTAATTTTATTCACCTTCTTATCTAGTTCTTTAGGTTGTTTTGGGCATGAAAACTAGTGCTTTTAGCTTGTTTTTTAAAGCGTTGATTGTCTCAGCTATTAAAACTCACAACTGTATCATAGCTACTTTTAAATGGAAGTCTAATATTCAAACTGCGGATTGTGGGTTGTGCAGGAAGTTGCTGTGAAGAAGTTCCTTGACCAGGATTTTTCTGGCGCTGCTTTGGCCGAGTTTAAGAGAGAAGTAAGCATTTAAATACACGCACACACACACGTAAATAAATATATTTACCTTTAAAAGGATGGAGAAAATAGGCTAAATTACTAGGAAAAAAAATCAGATGCTAGTTTGCCTATAGAACCCCTAGTGTTTATTGAGTTGCATCTCGAGAACCCTTAGTATGGCCATTGTAGCTCTAGCTTGTTTAATTTGGATTCATACACGTCGATAATGTTCCGTTGTAGGCTTGTAGCTGTAGTAAATGAAGGTTTATTATTCCACTACCTTACCTAAAATATTTTTAGTAATCCCCATGTATATAGTAGAGTTAAACATTTTCATAAATGCGATTGATTCTGTCCCTTAATAATAAAATAAATAAATACAAATTAATGTTTTTATTAATTGCTCCAAATCAGGGGGTAATATTGTCCTTGAAACACTCTTATCCTATCTTTATAATTTACTTGATTATTTTGTTCCGCCAAAATTAGCACTAGAAGTACAAAGGTTCTGAAAAAACAGTGTACTCAGACATGTATGAACTCTGGTATGAGTAATAGTATGACATGAATTAAGAAACAGAGCAGGAGACTACAGCAGGATTAGGAAGACTGTTTCAGAAATACATATATAATTAGAGGAAGTAATTTTACATTAGGGTAATGGTAGACTTGCTGTCAATGATGTTACTAGTATCCTTTGATCATTTACTTTTGTTGTGGGCATCACAACGAAGATTGGGGAATTTTCTAAGCAAAGCACAAGAACTGAAAATGTACAAAATGGTTTTATATTTCAGGTTCGCATAATGCGTGGATTAAGACATCCAAATGTTGTTCTTTTTATGGGTGCTGTGACTCGCCCACCCAATCTGTCCATCATCACCGAGTATCTCCCCAGGTATAATGTCCTCTTTCCTTGATATGCTAGTGGTTTTTATTTAGGTAAGTTTCCTTAAATGATATTAAACGAGTTGTATACATTATACCTATCACACGTAAAGCGAGTTGTATACATTATGATATGTAGTTTTTATTGGTTACTGATATGCAGCTTATCATGGACCATTGTACTATTGTAGCTATATTTTTACTGTTATTTGCTGGTCTTTTATTGGAGTATATGTTATGTTCATTCAGCTTTGTGGGAATCCCACATGCATCTTTCTACTTTTGCATTGCTAAATTAGCAGGTGGTTCTTTTCTCCTCTGAAATCTTTCGTTATATAAATGGAATACAGGAAGAAGGAAGAGAACGGAGAAAAATGACAAATTAGTATTAAAGACAAAATTAGTAGGAGCGTTTAATTGATACTTCTTTTAAGAGTAATAAAAACTTCACCCTTGTAAAATGATTCAGGGTTTCTATCCTTGATTTTATCCTTGTCTAGTTTGAACTCTCTTTTTTTTCTGGTCCACCACCTCATGGTATTTTTTTTTTGCTTTAACCTTTTATTTGAGACAACTCTCTTCATTGGCGTGTCGACCTCTCCAAGTTGTCTCGAACATAACAATTGTAGAAACTATTACGTAGTGTTAAGGTAGAGATTGATTTTTAATTAAGTTGGGCTGCTTAGATTACTTGGTTGCTGGTAAATTTATTATGAATTGTCGTATAAATATAAAGAGTTGCTCCAACTTCACTTGAAATCCTCCTCGTCGGTTAGAAGAATATGAGATGCCATTTGTTCGCTCTTGTTGGACGAAATATTTAGGCATAGTTTTCTGGTTTTGACAGAAATTTGGGAGTAAGATGGCCGGATATTGGGGTTTAAATACTTAGTACGGGTGGGAGATATTGAAAAAGATTAATAAACGTCAATTGAAGAGGGGGGTTAAACCTATCTTTACATTTATTGAAACATCAACCGATCTGAAGTATGTTGTCACTCCAGATACTGATAAGACTAAACAATTCATCATAATCAGCTATATCAAGTAATGATGTTCCAATTGTGCCTATAGGCCCAACAGTTAGGTCGTTTAATAAAACTAATATAAGGGAACCTCTGATTCTGATAATGATCCACAACCATGTATAAATTAGGTAGGAAAGAATTTTAGAAATCTTAATATAAGCTACCAAGTACAGTAGTATATCTTTCTCCTTCCTAAATAATAATTCGAAGTCACTGCATCACCTATCAAGCTAATTAATTAGATTGTTGTCTATTTTATCATATTTTCATGTTTTACATCTGTTTTTGGTTTGTAGAGGAAGCTTATATCGACTTATTCATCGGCCTCATTCTCAAATCGACGAGAAGAGAAGAATCAAAATGGCTCTTGATGTGGTTAGAAGCTCTAGATTCTGAAAAAGTACTTTTATTTACAATTTATGCTAATTTACTACTTGTCTAAATCACTCAATGCACTATTATGCAGGCAAAAGGTATGCATTGCCTGCATGCCAGCAGACCAACTATTGTTCACCGTGACCTGAAGTCGCCAAATTTGCTGGTTGATAAGAACTGGAATGTTAAGGTACTTTTTTAATTTTCATCTGCTGTCTTTCCTCCCCTGTCTTCCTCTCTTGTGCATTCCTATAAATTCTTTAGACGGTTGACTTATGTGGTCTTAACGGGTCTTAGCGGGTCCAGCTCATAAGAAAAGAAATACGAGGAAAGAATTCAAGAGGTGACAAAATAGGCTTTGCACTTGAATTTCTTATGCCTTAGAATTTTAATGTACATTTATCTTTTCCCATGTGAGTGGGAACACCTTGAATTGAGGTGCAACACCCTCATAGAGGCTTTACAAGACCCACAATGGGTAACCAAACTCATTACGTATTGAAACCAGTACAAATAGTGTTGACCAGCAAGAATTGGCACCCCTCAATGAGTGTACTAAAGCAACAAGCTCGCACTAGTTAAAAGTCTGCATAACCCGGGATAAAGAACCGATGCCCATCAAGGGATTGATTCATTCCAACACATTGCTGGGAAAGAAAGAGTTGAATTCTTATCCTCTACCTAGTTAACCTATGTAGGAACAGTGCATACACCCATACTGGTGGTGCTGGAAGACACCAGTCACATACCTATTCAAAATTATGAAAGTTTTAAATTTACTTTATTTCTTTGCCCCCTCTTCCCAAATGTCATATTGTCACTCAGAATCCCGCTACCTTAGATTTCATAATCCAAATTTATGCAAGAATGGATAATTGAGTGACTGGATAGTGTTTATATATTGACCATTAAAAAGTGCAATTAAGACAATGTTCAATTACTGCCATGTCATCTTAGTGAGTATACCAAACTACTTTTTTATCACTCTTTATGAAATAAACTAAATAACGATGTAATGATTCTACTAGACTTAAACCTGCTTAGTCTCAAGCTTATAGCGCTTATTTAAAATCAGTCAAATTTTACTATAGATAAATTCCTTGTATGACTATCAATCTACAAAGTAGGGATTCTTTACTTGTGTGAAGAACCGCATAGGGGATACACGCGTGCAGTGAGAGGTGTCACCGGGGTGCGCCACTTGGAGTATCTACGTATTTTAGGCAAAGGGATTCATGGGGGTGCGGGAGGGGTAGAAAAAGTAATTTCAGTCCAATTAAAACAAACAAAATGAAAATAGGATTCTCTCTTGGAATAAATGTATGTCTATTTTTCAGATTTATATGTTATAGTATTATGGATTGATGATTTGATGTATGTGTTAATATGACTAAGTAATTAGTTTAATTTGAATGCCACTCTTGGTTTTGATAATTATGTATATATATGTGTGTGGGGGGGGGGGTTATAATCTATAATATTTTTTTGATTGCTCTATCCCTTCGCACCCGAATCCCCATTTTTTTGAATTTTCCGAATTGTTATACCCTCGTACCTCGCACCCCCACATCATCTTAGCTTTCAATCATCTGTGACTGAATTGTGGTTACTCATTGGCATCTTTGATGAAAACGGTTATAGTTTGAGCTGAAGGATAATCCTAACTTGAAGATAAAAATATGATTAAGTAAATCGTAGAAGATAGTAATTTGATATGCAAGTACAACGTATTCTTTTTTTTTTTATGATTGCATATATGCAAATAATAAATGTTTATTGCAGGTCGGCGATTTTGGTTTATCACGTTTAAAGCATAACACATTTTTGTCGTCAAAATCAACTGCTGGAACGGTGAGACAATTTAAATTATATCTAAATTGTTATTTCTCATTGCTGAAAAGCAGTTTCATATCCTTTGTGGACAAATCTCCTCTTTCTGGGATCGGAGGGATAAATTTAAGAAATTATTTTGCCCGAGTTCAGTCACATTTTAAAGCTCAATATCATTTATTGGGAATTTAGAATTAAAGCTTCTTTCTAATCCAACTCTTTTCTGTAACTTAGCCTGAGTGGATGGCACCTGAAGTTCTCCGCAATGAAAACTCAAATGAGAAGTAAGTAATGAATCCGAGAACTGCTGTTTTTCTTTTAAGATTATATTAATGTAGGATTGTCAATTACCAGTCATGTTGTCTTGTAATTCCAGCCAATTGCATAAAGTGCATCGAGCTAGTAAATATGATAACCTTGAAGTAAATTTTTTGCCTGTCCAGAATAATTAAAAATGTAGGAAGTTATGGGGCTTGCAGATGCTCACAACCTTTTTTTAGCTGTATAGTTTTCACCAAGTTGTTGCATGGGAAATGCACAAGATAGAATAGTAGTAAAAGATGATATATGAATTATGTGGGCGAGGATTAAACAGACCGGGGGGGGGATGTTCTGATTTATGTCTAGAATGAGAGAGAACTGAAAAAGGAAATAGTACAAGTTTAAAGGAGATAAAGGAAAGAGAGAGGAAGACCAAGTCTTAATTGAAGTTTTCACATATAAATGTTTGGCTCTGTTTAGTGTTTTCTATCGGACAAGTTTGGTCTTGTACAGGTCCGTGAATAATCTTAGTAGGAAAGTTCTCTGGTTAAGAATTCTATTTTAATAAACTTGAAGAAGTACATAAGAAATTTTGTGAAAGAACATTGAAGGTGACCTCTGTATGTCTTTATTGTCCAAATATTTATATTAGTATGTATGATGTTTAATTCCAAAGCATTACAACGCCTATATATGCTCCGTTTATGGTATTTATTTTAGTCTTTTAAAAAAATGGTTGTTATATTTTCATCGAGTACACATACAAGACGAATTGTGGTTGCAAACTTCCTCTAAAATATAAATAAATATATATGTTCCTTTATTGAACATTTGCCTCGTCTAGGCTAGTTGCAGCTTCGCAACATATAACAGCAAGCTGCATATTTTAACTTAAGAATTTGGATAATCAAATTGTATTTGTTCTTAATGGATGTACAGGTGTGATGTTTATAGTTTCGGTGTAATACTATGGGAGCTTGCAACTCTAAGATTGCCTTGGAGCGGAATGAATCCAATGCAAGTCGTTGGTGCAGTAGGTTTCCAAAATCGTCGCCTGGACATCCCCAATAATCTTGATCCGCTAGTCGCAAGGATAATATGGGAATGTTGGCAGACGTATGTTATCAATTAATTGTCTTTTTCCCGTGTTGCAGTATTAGAAGAACTCTTTTGTTTTGGCTAAGTTGGTTGTTCTCTACTAAATGCAGCGATCCAAACTTGCGACCTTCATTTGCACAGCTCGCAGTTGCTCTAAAGCCACTGCAGCGGCTGGCTGTGCCTTCACATGGTGGCCAGGAGAACTCAGTTCTGCCGCAAGAGATCCAGGTGGATTCCATGCCTTAAAACATGTTTTCCTTGATCTGAATACCCGGATGTGTAGGTATCGGTATATGGACTCCAGAAGCAATTAGCAAATATTGAAAACAGATAGAACGTATATTATAGAAAAATTAGGCATGCGTGTGGCAGCAGCGATGCTGAGATGTATTGGAATGAATGTTGTACAGTGGATCTCCAGTGTCCATGAAAGGTTGAAGTGGACAATTTTTGTTGTATATAATATCGCATCTTTGCACAAATGTTGCTACTTGTTGTATATGTTCATAAACTGATGTGATGCTTAGTATTTTGAAGTTTTTTTCCATTCTATATATCATCATCATTCTTCCACATTAATGCGGAACTTAGTGGAATAATTGTGTTAGTTTCCATTGGTTGACAGATGATGTTTTAGTGTGAATATTGGAAATTTTGCTCTGTGTACAGTGTTACTTGAAAAAGATTTAGGTTAGATTAGAAGCTTGTTAGAGCAAGTTTAATGGAGTGCTATCTTTGGTGCTATTGTTATATTATAGTATCAAATGCAAAAAAACTCAACTCCAAAGGGGTGTCATACTTAAATGCAAATATGCATATATGCATCCTTGGTTCTATATTTAAAACTAAAGATGCATATATGCATCCTTGCCACATCCTCTATTAATACAAATGGAGGGGAAAAATTAAATAATTATCGTCTTAAACCAAAGATGCATATATGCATCCTTGCCACATCCTCTATTAATACAAATGGAGGGGAAAAGCTAAATAATTATTGTCTTGTTCATCTTAAAGTATCAAAACAATATTAAATTAAGTAAAAGTTAAAAAAATTTATGAAAATTTGAAACTACTTATACAACTAGCATTAGAGAGCAAGTTTTATTTTAGAACCAAAATACACTTTTTGATACTATATTATAGCAATAGCTATAACTATAACTATTTTGCATTTAGTATTGGACTTACTCTTAGACTGCTAGTTTGATTTCAGAATGAGAAATAACATTGATTTAAGATGTTTCATGTATGGTTGAATTTTATATAATTTATTTAATCTATGAAATAATATAGTAATCTTAAAAATAAATGAACAAGAGCTAGGCGACAACCCTGTATAATACAGAGCAAGTGCAGCGCGAGCCCGACTATCTCATGTGGCGGAGAGAGGGAAGCAGTCAGGCCTTGCACATGCATTGGAGTGAAATTAGAAAGTTGGTCAAGACGGGCCTACTTGGACTTGGCCAACTCTTGTCTGTTGATTGTTTTTTTATTTTTTAATTATATTTTATTTTTCCTCTATTATAAACATGGCTATGCATACAGAACGTTAATATTAACATTATAAACCTGAAAAGAATTTGGCAGAGGACTTTGTATTGGAATAATATGACCAACTTTTTTTGTTAAGCCCGCTGTTGCTTATGTGACACACAAAATACAGATTTTGGCGGAGGACTTGGGTTTATGCACTGCACATGCTATAAGAGATTGTGTTGTGCTGTGACATTTTTAAGGTCTCGTTTGTTTTAATCCTAACTTGAAATTTCTTGGATACAGACAGTTTATTTCTCATAAATATAATAAATAATTATGTTTAGGATATTATTAAAAAAATCAACTTGAATAACACTCTTTATACATGTTCCTTAAGGAAAAAGACAAACGGAGGAAGAAGATGATTAAAAATGAAATAAGAAAATAAATAAATTTTAGTTCTCTCTTTTTCTCTTAGTGACGCCTTTCTCTTAAATACCATAACCGGCGGGGGGTTTACCGGTTTATCCGGTAAAAAATTCCAAATTCTTTTATTTATTTTGTTTGATTTGTTCTTTCAATAATCTTCCTCTTATGTAAAGAATTTCTATCATTTTGTTTAGGTTTGGTTTATTTTTCTGGATGTACATTATCAGTACTTTGAGTTGGGTTTTTTTCCGATTCAAATGGGGCTTATTGGAGTCGAGAATTTAGTGCCGATCTTCTGATTCTGATTGTTAGATCTAATTTTTTTTTATTTTTTATTTATTTCCGTTTTTTTATTTCGATTTTTGGCTTGTATTTTCAGGTTATTTTCTCTTCTCGGTGAGAGGTTTGTTTTTCGCTTCTTGATTGTAAGTGGGGGTCTTGATTCAGTGATGAAAACTTGTATGAAATCGTTCTGGTCAATAACTCAAACAATAGCTCATCGGGACATAATAAGAGGGTACTAGTCATTTAACGTGAATGAATGAAGTGGGTACTTGTATTTATATATACATCATCTTTAAAATATTGCTTAACTGTCTTTTTATGAGAACAACCGATTACAATTTATTATTTGTTCGATTCGATCATATGTGCAGATGCCGTATGTTTTTTAATTAGTGAATTAACATCTTTGTTCTTAAAAAAATGATTAAAAAATGAAGGATAATAAATATTTTATTCATAATAAATGAAATAAGAATTGATATGGAGTTCCTTTAAAATAAGGTTGAAGAGGAGTATCTCAAATTTTTAAGAGCTATCACACGCCCTAGCATAGCCTTTCCCGCATAATCTCTAAAAGACTATTAGTGATTTCTTATAAATATTATAAAAAGTTAGATTTAAGACATTATCAACAACATTGTTTCTATATGTTCTTTATTATTATAATATTAAATTCATAATGGAAAAGAGAGGATTAAAAATCGAAAGAAATGAATATTCTAATCATGAAAATAAGGTAAAAGAATAGTATGTTAAATTTTTATGAACAACTAACTAATCTTTTGGAGTGAAATTTATGCCAAATTTCATATTTTTAAACTTTAAGAGGTCACATACAATAACTAGTTTTTTAGAGTAAATTTTATATCAAATTTCTTATATTTTATTTTTAAGGATTCATTTAACTAGTATTTTAGAGATACTTTAAATATATTTTATCCGTTATTTAAAAAAATTATGTCCAAGGCCCAAAATCGAATCTAATAAACTATATAAGGGGATAAGGAGCTCACTGTTTTAACCTTTGTTTTTAATCGACAAAAATCTACAAACCCTAGTTTTTTCCCCAAATCTCTTTATCTAATTAATTATCTCTACAACAACCCAATCACAGCAGCTCATAGTTTTGTAATGGCGAATCTGAATGTTGACGATGAGTTGAAAAACGCCAAGAAGCCTGTGTTTCTCACTAAAGCTCAACGCGAGCAGTTAGCTCTTCAACGCCGTCAAGACCAAGTCGCCGAGCAGAAGCGTCAATTGCCTCCTCCACCTCAGCCACAACACTCTGAGAGAGATCATAGTCACTCTTCTCGACACCGTTATGAGAGAGATCGGGAGAGAGATCGAGATCGGGAGAGAGATCGAGATAGGGAGAGAGATAGAGATAGGGAGAGAGATAGGGAGAGAGATAGGCAGAGAGATAGACAGAGAGATGATGAGCATAAGGAGAGAGAGAGATTGAGAGAGGCGAAGTTAGCGGAGAGAGAGAAGGAGAAGGAGTTGGAAGCGATTAAGGAGCAGTATTTAGGATCGAAGAAGCCGAAGAAGAGAGTGATTAAGCCGAGTGAGAAGTTTAGGTTTTCGTTTGATTGGGAGAATACGGAGGATACGTCGAGAGATATGAATGCGTTGTATCAGAATCCGCATGAGGCGAGGTTGTTGTTTGGGAGAGGGTTTAGGGCTGGGATGGATAGACGAGAGCAGAAGAAGCTTGCGGCGAAGAATGAGAAGGAGTTGAGAGATGAGATTAGGAAGAAGGATGGCGTGGAGGAGAATCCGGTTGAGATTGAGGCGCAGAGGTTGAAGGATCAGGCTGCGGAGTTGTATGATACGTTTGATATGAGAGTTGATAGGCATTGGTCGGATAAGTTGCTTGAGGAAATGACGGAGAGAGATTGGAGGATTTTTAGAGAGGATTTTAATATTTCGTATAAGGGATCGAGGATTCCCAGACCTATGAGGAGTTGGACGGAGAGTAAGTTGAGTTCGGAATTGTTGAAGGCGGTAGATAGAGCGGGGTATAAGACACCTTCACCTATTCAGATGGCTGCGATTCCTCTTGGTTTGCAACAACGGGATGTTATTGGTGTTGCGGAGACAGGGTCTGGGAAGACTGCTGCTTTTGTGCTTCCTATGCTTACTTATATAACTAGGTTGCCTCCAATTACGGAAGAGAATGAGGCTGAGGGTCCTTATGCAGTTGTGATGGCGCCTACTCGAGAACTTGCTCAGCAGATTGAAGACGAGACTGTTAAGTTTGCTCATTATTTGGGGATTAAAGTTGTTTCGATTGTCGGTGGTCAGTCTATCGAGGAACAAGGGTTTAAGATTAGGCAAGGTTGTGAGGTTGTGATTGCGACTCCTGGACGTCTTATTGATTGTTTGGAGAGGCGATATGCTGTTTTGAATCAGTGTAATTATGTTGTTCTTGATGAAGCAGATCGAATGATTGATATGGGTTTTGAACCACAAGTTGTAGGGGTTTTAGATGCAATGCCTTCCAGTAATTTTAAGCCGGAAAATGAGGAGGAGGAGCTTGATGATAAAAAGATTTACCGTACAACTTACATGTTTAGTGCTACCATGCCTCCTGCTGTTGAGCGCCTTGCTAGGAAGTACTTGAGGAATCCTGTCGTCGTTACTATTGGAACTGCAGGAAAGGCAACTGACCTCATTACTCAGCATGTTATTATGGTAAAGGAATCAGAGAAAATGTATAGGTTGCAGAAACTTCTTGATGATCTCGGTGAGAAGACTGCCATTGTCTTTATAAACACTAAGAAGGCTGCTGATTCCCTTTCCAAGGGTTTGGATAAGGCCGGATATCGGGTTACAACTTTACATGGTGGCAAGTCGCAGGACCAGAGGGAAATTAGCTTAGATGGTTTTAGGGGCAAGAGATTTAATGTTTTAGTGGCCACTGATGTAGCAGGAAGAGGTATTGATATACCTGATGTGGCACATGTGATTAATTACGACATGCCTGGTAATATTGAAATGTATACACATCGTATTGGACGAACTGGTCGAGCTGGGAAGACGGGTATAGCCACAACATTCTTGACTTTGCATGACACCGAAGTTTTTTATGACCTCAAGCAGATGCTTATTCAGAGTAACAGTCCTGTGCCACCAGAGTTGTCTAGACACGAGGCTTCCAAATTCAAGCCTGGTTCTGTTCCCGACAGACCACCTAGGCGCAATGACACGGTTTTTGCTCATTGAGACGGCGCTATACTATGTGTCAGGATGTCAGAAGCTCAAGAATTTCTGTTGCAACAGGCAAGTACCTTTTAAATGAAGTTCGGGTATCTTGATGTACTAAAATCGTAACTGACTATGATACTATTGTTTTGATTAAAGTTATTGCTTTTGTGCTTTCACTTTCTGTTAAAGCTGATATTTTTACAATTTATTGTAAGAACTGGATGTTTCCTTAGATTGATAAATGTCTTATGCTTTTCTATATCTTTCATGTTGTTGCGTAGTTTGCCACATGTCAGAGTAATTATGATGCGGGACAAGGTGTTATTAAATTATTATGTGTCTGTTTTCAATCATTATTTAGAGATAAAATTGAGTGTAATTGTAATTCTTATGTAGGGAGTAGGGTAAGTATATTGGATTTGTAGATTAGGATGTTCTGGGTTAAGGTTTCTTGTTTCTTTTTTGACAAATATGGCTTATAACCTTACAAATGAGTTTCTGTTCTCATAAATTCTCGGGGTGAGCGAGGATCGAACCCAGTACCTGGGGACGACAGAGGATAAACTCTTAACCAATTGAGCTATCCAACCGTGCTCGGTTTCTTGTTTCTTATTAATATTATATTTACTGGACCGTCATTTCCTAAGGTAAGATTAAATTCTTTTATTTTATCACATCTCTAGATAATTAAATTTGATAAAGACAACAATAACGCTGAACAACTGTAATTTTGGGGAGCTTTTTATAATATTTTTTTGCTAAATGGCTTTATATAATCCTTATCAAGCCAGCTGGTGAGAATTCTGTTTCAAGGCCATCAGGGTATGCCATGGTACGTGGAGAAAAACATCAGGTTTGATCCTGAAATTACAAATTGGCATAATAAATATTTTTCATCTTTCCCAGGTCTTTAGGACGAACCTTTGGGATAAACCTCATGTTTTTCTGATTTGTGTTTGCTAATAATGAGTTTACGACAACTAAAAGAAGTTTGAGAAAACGTTAAAGTACAGCTCTGTTAGATTTGATGGTGTTTTGATTCTTATTTTGTAGATTAATCATCCAATTTTTGGATTAGAAAATTAGAATCTCAATATAGCAACAAATTGTGATGTGATGGGAGGCTTTGAGACCTTATGATATAATGTGGCACAAGCAGTGTTGTTAGTTCTGACTCGATAGGTTTAACATATGTGGTAAAGAAAGATCCTTCTCAATATGCGGAGATCGAGATCTGTAATAAAGGTCCTAGGAAAGCTATCCCGTAGTAAATAAGACTAAGGTCTTAGGAAACAAATTATAAATTATCATACATTATGATCTGGATTCAAGGCCATCAGGGTATGCCATGGTACGTGGAGAAAAACATCAGGTTTGATCCCAAATTACAAATTGGCATAATAAATATTTTTCATCTTTCCCAGGTCTTTAGGATGAACCCTTGGGATAAACCTCATGTTTTTCTGATTTGTGTTTGCAAAAATGAGTTTACGACAACTAAAAGAAGTTTGAGAAAACGTTAAAGTACAGCTCTGTTAGATTTAATAGTGTTTTCATTCTTATTTTGTAGATTAATTATCCAATTTTTGGATTAGAAAATTAGAATCTCATTATAGCAACAAACTGTGATGTGATTGGGAGGCTTTGAGACCTTATGAGTTATGATATAATGTGGCACAAGCAATGTTGTTAGTTCTGACTCGATAGGTTTAACATATGTGGTAAAGAAAGATCCTTCTCAATATGCGGAGATCGAGATCTGTAATAAAGGTCCTAGGAAAGCTATCCCGTAGTAAATAAGACTAAGGTCTTAGGAAACAAATTATAAATTATCATACATTATGATCTGGATTCAAGGCCATCAGGGTATGCCATGGTACGTGGAGAAAAACATCAGGTTTGATCCCAAAATTACAAATTGGCATAATAAATATTTTTCATCTTTCCCAGGTCTTTAGGATGAACCCTTGGGATAAACCTCATGTTTTTCTGATTTGTGTTTGCAAAAATGAGTTTAAACGTTAAAGTACAGCTCTGTTAGATTTGATAGTGTTTTCATTCTTGTTTTGTAGATTAATTATCCAATTTTTGGATTAGAAAATTAGAATCTCATTATAGCAACAAACTGTGATGTGATTGGGAGGCTTTGAGACCTTATGATATAATGTGGGGATCTTTCAATATGCGGAG
The DNA here is from genome assembly GCF_009905375.1 of Apium graveolens. Lineage (NCBI taxonomy): Eukaryota > Viridiplantae > Streptophyta > Magnoliopsida > Apiales > Apiaceae > Apium > Apium graveolens. The sequence goes on from NC_133652.1 coordinate 305,223,093, forward strand.
ATCGAGATCTGTAATAAAGGTCCTAGGAAAGCTATTCCGTAGTAAATAAGACTAAGGTCTTAGGAAACAAATTATAAATTATCATACATTATGATCTGAATTTTGGGCTAAAATTTAAAACCAATAGATAGTTTTTTAGCCAAAAGAATTCATGGTCCTCATAATCCAAGGTTGTCACAACAATCTAACAGTTACATCCAGTGTTGTTAAAGGCGCGCCGAGGCGCACGAGGCGCAGCGAGGCACACTATTAGCGCATAGTTATTACCGAGGCGCAGCACCTTCAATGATGCGCGCGCCTAGACCCCTGAGGCGCAACGAGGCGCAAAAAACATTAAAAATAGTCAAAAACAGCCCTAAAACCCATACTTTTTTAAGCCTATAGTGTTTAGAAATTCATGTTATGAATAATAACAAAAGTGAAGATATATCCTTACATAGACATGAATATTCTACTTCTTTTCTACTTAGTAAAGCAGTGTGTGTATTATGTATATATATAGTTTAAATAAATAAATAAATAAATATATATATATATATATTGGGTGGGTATACAAATATATATATATATAGTGTATATTCTTACAGCTGTAGTGTTATACATACTAATATATCATGTATTTACTTGTTCTTTTGTGTTTCCGGCTACATACTAATATATATGTATGAATTTACACCGTAAAAGGAGCAATGTCTACCGAAAATACCGAAAAAAGTGATAGTAAAAAAATTAATCCAACATGGAAGTTCCTATAAGTGTCATATACCTATTTGTGGTGTTTTTGCATAATTCTATAATATATAATTTGTTTTCTAAATAAATTCTTTTCACTTCGATAAGGCGCGCGCCTCGCCTCGCGCCTCATCGCCTAGGCTCCAAGGGACCCTAGCGCCTCGGTTCGCATCTCGCCTTTAATAACATTGGTTACAACGTAGACCTCTGAAATGTTTGAAGTTTTTCTTTGGTAATTTTACCTAATGCTGATTATATTGCAGGCCATCTCTGTAAGTTATGATCTGATGTTTACCTCTCGGTGTTGAGCTTATGTGCTGTGCAATCATTCCCTCCTGTATGTTTCTCTAGTGTTCTGTTGGACAACAAAACTGGATTGTCCAGTTTCTTCTCTCAATTAGATTAGGGAACTTGGGTATACGTCGATGCAGGCTACCTGTCCCAAATGCTAATGCAGAATGCAGTCAATGACGGGTTTTTTCAGACACAGGCCTGGCTAAAAACGATGATGAACAGTCTACTAGAGAAAGAGGCAAATAAATTTCTGTACTCTAGTGTACTCTACATAGATCTTAACAAATTGAGGTATTCTATATTTCTGTGATGTATTGATTGGCAGCCATCAACATCTTTACTCACGCAGTTAAAAAACGTAGGGGATGTGGTTCTTTTATGGTCCAATCCTCCTGAGCCCTGATTGTTTCTTTTTGAGGCCCAACTGGAACCAGTAATAAGTGCATTGTTAAAGAAGCAATGGGCCTGTTTGGTCAGGGCTTATAAGTTACTTATTGACTTATACCTAATGTATAAGGCGGATTTTCAGCTTGATGAGTTGAATGTTAGTAATGATTGATGAGTTGAATGTTAGTAATGATGTACTTTTTCTCAACTTATTTTAATTTTTTGCGTTTTTATTAACTTTAATTTTAAAAAATATATTTTTAAATGTTAATCTAATCTAAAATTCAAGAAATAATATGATTATATTCAAAAATTATTTATTTTGATTTATTAAATTAAAAAAAAATCTGACTTATAAGTGAAATTATCCAAGCATTCATATAAATTATAAGTATTTATTTACTTATCACTTATAAGCTACTTATTTATTTTAAATCATAAGTTATTTATTTTAAGATTTCCCAAACGGGCACAATATAACCTTCTGTTTATTGAAAAATTTCATATTTACATATATTTTGAAAAATAAAATAAAACATAAGTTACCTATTTTTTGAAAAGTAGATGTTATAGGTATTTTTGGTGGAAATAATAAATTATTTTCAGAAACAAGAAAAGTCAAACGGCACTAGCAATTATTTTGCTTATTTTATATAAATGAGGTGAATTTCACGTATATTAATATTAATGAATTATTATGGCAACTAATATAGGAAATTCAAAATCAGCTTCTCTGGTAGTACGATTCTGCTGTCAAAAGCTTTAAGTAATTATTAAACAATTCCTAAAATAAATTAATAGTCACATAAGTAAGGAAAATGCCCGGTAGCCAAATTGGTTCTGAAAATGATTAAATATTAACTTTTCTATAATAAGATGAAATTCGTGTATATATAAAAGTACCATTTAAAAAATATCGTCACAAAATTTGAAAATCAATTCGGGATACGTAGCACTGCCATAAGTAAAATGGGAAAAAATGACAAAAATACCTTTTTTTTTAAATTTTGTGACAAGAATACCATTTTTTAAAATGTTTGGCCAAAAATACCTACGTAATACGCATTTTAAAATTGGGTATTACTAATACGCATTTTAGAAATGAGTAACTTGTATAAAATAAATTACAAAAAAAAAATTAAATTTTTTTTTGGATACGCATTCCTGAGATGCGTATCATGACTTTGCAATGCATGATACGCATGTCAGGAATGCGTATCATGATTTTACTTTTTTATTTTATTTTTTTTTGTTTTTTTTAAATAATACTAATTTGTCAAATGCGTAATAGCCTTACCCATTTTTGAAATGTGTATTAAAAATGTATTTTTTGCCATATCTTTCAAAAACGGGTATTCTTGTTACATTTTCTAAAAAAAAATATTTTTGGCCATTACCCGTAAAATGGCTTTTTTTTGTGATTAAACCTGATACATGAATGCAACCTCTAAAACAACTCCTACAGTATTTAGCAAAATGGCCCATAAAAGTAGCATAATATCAACTCTAGTGATTGTAATAGCTCTGATCATGACAACAGAAGTACAAGTGACCAAAGCTGTCAAGTGCAAAATAGGTTTGCTGACCGCTTGCTACATGGCCATGAAAACCCCATTCATTCAACCAACAGCTGAATGTTAACAATCTGAGAGCACAAGAGCCTTGCTTTTGTACATTCATCACATGGCCCTTTTTAGTCTTTACGAAGACACAATCAAGCGATTTGTTGAAATTGATATATACACATGTATCGCCTTCACGAAAACTAGTTTGAGTTATCGATCGTAATTGCAATCCCATATAAATCTTTATCACTGAATCAAATCTCTGAAAATCCGGCAGATCTAACGTCCAGAATATCGAATCACACCAAAACACACCAAACTCTCACAAGGAGAGAATAAACAAAACCCAAATAAATTGGGAACAAATCTCACCCAACAAAGATTTTATCAAACAAAAATACAATCTTGAACGATAAAAATCCTTACCCGGGGAGGAGTATTATTGATAATTATAAATTTATAATATATAAAAATTTATCTCATTTTCTTTGAAAAATTCTATATATATAATATATATAATATAATTTTGACTAAATTGTATTTTGGGTACCCTAAAAATAATTAAATTGTAGGTGATGGCTAAATTATAGTCTTATAACTATAACATAAGATTAAAATGAAAAATCTACTTCAATGCATAATTATACTTGATCTTATAAATGTATAAATGGATAGTTGATTTTATATTAAAGATTAAAGATAGTTAAAGTTATATTTACCGCACCATTTTATTATTAAGGAAGTTACCAACTATTCATGTGACACATCAGATTTGGGGAAATTTTTGGGATAAAAATTTGGGGTTTCTAGCATTTTCCTAAATGAAATGTATGTTGATTTGATTTAAATGAAATTTAGGAGAGAGAATAAATTTAACTAAATTTGAAAAGATTTGACCGTAAAATATAAGTAGTATTGGAGTTGAAATTCTATTCTAAAACTAAAATACACTTTTTAGTCTCAAATTATAACCATATATATAATCATTTTAGTTTTAGTATTGCCAATGAAAAATTGAAATTTTACATAATTTTAAATGATCTTCAGAATTTATTCATAAGAAAGTGCTGCACCTAATTTGATTTATTGATTGAAATATCGAGTGTTACTAAATTTACAATAGGATAGCCAAGATTGTGGAATCTATGTCATGCTTTCATAAGGATTAATCTCATATAAAACCACATATGCAATCCGCATAAATACCCAAGTTAATATATTTATATCATTAATATAATTTTGGGATTTTTACATAAATATCCAAGTTACAAAAATATTTGTAAAAATACAGATTAATCTCATATAAAACCATATATGCAATCCGCATCCGTATTTTTGTAAATATCTTCATAAAAAGTGGTATTTTTGGTAAATTTCCTATAATTTTTTAAGAACTTGAATTAACGCTCAATAGGAGAGTTTTATATAAAATTAGTGCGAGTTAGTGAAATATGAATTATCGTACACAATTAAAGTTATAATGATGTTTCACCTAAATAATTATATATATATATAATTATATTGTTGGGATCGTATTGGATCCGAATCGGTTCTAATTTGAATAAAGGCCCCAAATGTTATTTTTGGAGGGTAAATGACCCTCATTGTCACTTTTTGAACAATTGACCCCAAATGTCACTCGAAAACGGAGTTTCGGGTGAAGTTTTTGTTATTATTGAAAAACGCGATTTCGCGTTCTGTTTTTATTTTTTTTTCAAAAAAAAATTTGAAAAACTCATTTTGGATCTGCGTTTTAAATTTTTTTTTTTGCATCCTGAAAAAAACTCGGTTTGAAACTGTTTTTTTACGAAAAACTCATTTTGAAACGCCGTTTTTATATCCATAAACTCAAGACGAGACTGCGTTTTTTACCAAAAAAATTCTGAAATTGCGTTTTCAGCAAAAACTCGGTTTGAAACCACATTTTTCAAGAAAAACACGAAACGAAACTGCGTTTTCCTTTTATTTGAAAAAAATAAAAAATAAATTGTTATAGAAAAACTCAACACGAGACTGCGTTTTTCGTCTATTTTTAAAAATTTCACCCGAAACGCCGTTTTCAATTGATATTTGGGGCCAAAAATTCAAAAAATGACATTGAGAACGTTTTTAATCTAGAAAGTGACATTTGACACGGCTTGAATCGGTTTTGTCTCGATGCGAAAAAAGTAACAAAACGAGGTCTCAAAGAATGAGAATTTGAAATTGAAGGGGGCAAATTGAAAAAATTAGAAGAATATGTTATGACATACAAATGTCAAACAGTCTCATATATGTACCGATTGATTTCAATTGTGAATTAGCATTAGCTGAACCTCACTGCGTATTGATCGATCCATCATAGGTTAGTTTCCTAAGTATGTGTCAAGAGCTAGTATAATACCATGCAGAATTCAACAAAATTATGATAAAGGAATTTTCACGTACATGATTAATTTTTCGAATATGAATGCATGCAGAGAATCGACATCAGATCTAGCATCACAATGCATCGGCGTGCACGATCCTGCTCCGGCATTCCAAGAAAGCCCAACACGAAAGCCGCGGCGCAGCGGCTGGCTCATGTGATGTCTTATAATCAGTCAGGTGGTGGTGATGAAAATGATGAGGATGATCTTGATCTGTTGGATTACAATGCTTCTACCATCGGCCTCGGTGTTGGAGGCCGGGCAGCTCGACCTCGTTTGCCGAAGGTATTGTAATCACCTCGTGTCGATTATTATGTCAATATTCTTTCACCACTTGTAATGTATTTAAATCGAAGGTCGTTTGGAAAGGTCTGAGAGTGTTAAGGGGTGGTGGGGAGTCGAACCTGAGTCTTATGTCAATATTCTTTCACCACTTGTAATTTATTTAAATCGAAGGTCGTTTGGAGGGGTCTGAGAGTGTTAAGGGGTGGTGGGGAGTCGAACCTGAGTCCTATGTCAATATTCTTTCACCACTTGTAATGTATTTAAATCGAAGGTCATTTGGAGGGGTATGAAAGTGTTAAGGGGTGGTAAGTGTTAAGGGGTGGTAGGAAGTCGAACCTGAGTCCTCTCGCCAGCTTAAACTCTGATATCACGTTAAGGAACCAGTCGCTCTAAAACCTCAAGTATTAGAAAAAGGCCCTTTCCAGAATCTTATATTAATATTCTAACGTAGACAACGGTTAAACATCCTATATTTCTTGATAGCTATCTAAAAACTTTGTTTAGTTGATGTATAATTATGTGTCTCATGTCAGTTAAGGTTAGCCATTTCTAGTAATGGTTAAAACTGTAATCTTGTTTCTGTTAGGCAAACCGTGCATCTACAGCAGACCAAACTTCACCTATGCGATCATTAGCAGGCAGCAGGAGACCTGTCAATTCTGGACCAGGAATCCGAAAATCTGCTTCTTCTGCTTGTTTGGAGCAACACTCATCTGATCCTTCTACCCTCTCTATCCGTCCCAGTTTAGCCGTTAAGACTGCTCACAATATGCCCTCAAGTGTACCCGTATCACTTGGGCCAACACATTCTGGGAAACCTGAAGAGAATCAGTCTAAATCAAGAAAAGAACATTCTGGGATAGCTGCAGAGAATCAGTCTAAATCAAGAAAAGATAGAAGGTACACTTGGAATGAGGAGATTCAAGTATTATCATCAATAAGTACCACTTTCACGTCTTTTTGTATGTACTTCAAGCATAAAATTCTTTCGAGTCGTTTTCAGTCACAAATTTCCCATGCATTTTGGTATTTGTTGTTATATGATCTTGTTAGAGAATGGCCCTTCCCAGGATCGGAAAGGACCATTGTCTAACATATCTTTATAAGGATAAATTGTGGATTCTATGGTTGCAAGATAAACTAAAAAATTTGTTTACTTGTCTAAATTTTCTTTCATCTATTAGGAACTAATGCCAGTGAGGTGAACTTGATATAAATTCCAACCTTTTTATGACAGTCTACTAAATTTTAGTCAGCCGAAGATGTAAATAACTCTCTAGGTGAATTGCAGTACTATTTTCCAGTCTGTCTTTTGTATCATTGCTAGTTTGGTAATAATATTACCTCAAAGTTTTTAAGGTTCTATTTGTAGTTTAGCAGGTTTTCTGTGGATATGGGTAGGACGAACTCCAGAGAATCTGGTAACCAACGTCCTGCTTCTATTTTACAAGACGAGGTAAGAAAACATTTTAAGATGATAACTCTTTTGTTAAGAACTTACAGTTTTTTATAAGCAAGAACTTACAGTTAACGAGAAGTGAATCTGTTGCAGCTCGATAACCTACAGGAAGAAAATGAAATTTTACTTCGAAAGGTGATGACAAAGATTTTTTTTCTTTCTGAATATAAAATAAGGTGGATTTAGAGTAGTGTATTGCCAGGATCTGGATAACAGTATAAATGGTTAATATGTATTTTTTGCTCTTGTTGTAAAATCTGCTTTTCAGCTTCGTTTTGCAGAAGAGAGGATTGGGGAATTAGAAGTCAGAGCCAGGCAGCTTGAGAAACATGTAAGTTTTTATATTTTTGGTGGATTTATCTGTTTAAGATTTGTCTGAAGTGTAAATTTTATGTATTAAAAAGTAGTGTTGCAGACATTATGGTAAGTTTGAGGATAAATCTGCTTACTGAATAATGATTATTGTGATTTCAATTCCTTAATTTTCACATATACTTCCTATGCTTTACTGGTATTCCAGTTATCAGCCGTCTAAAATTCATTATTGAAATTCATAGGTTGTGGGTCTAGGAGAAGGTGTATCCATGGAAGCACGCCTTTTGCGCAGGCAAATGTTAAGAGTTTTCAAATTTTGTAAATATTATGTTGTTGTACTTGAAGAATTGCTTATGAGAATCATTCTGCTTGCAGGAAACAAGCATCTCTGCAACAAAGGGAGGTCTGTATTAAGCTTGCGAATATATAGATATTATATGCATGCTGTATTTTCTTAAGCACAATCTTAATATTGAACGTTTAAGGACATAATGTTGCACATTGTGACAGACCACTTCCAGTAAGCAGCACCAGCAGCTTAATATATGAGTGTGCACCGGAACCGTATGTCCTCACAGGGCTGGAAAAACAGGTAAGGTATTTGACTATTTGTTACTAACTTACTCTGACATTACTATGTTTCTTGTTTAAACTAAAGTACCATCATAGCTTCTGACTGTGCCAAAACACTGCAATGGGCTTGTTTATGAAAACAAGAAGCAGTTTTGCTCATAAGAAAAGCTCACATCCACTAGAAAGACCCTGTTGCATAAAAAGTAGAAGTCTAACCTTGTACTAAACTTGTACGAATAATATTTAGGGTTGCCTGTTCCTTGAAAATTGTGTGACATGGAGGGAGATACTCAGATTACGATAGATATTAGCTGCAAATTGTTAAGTAACCAGTCGGACTAAAACCTTAAGATAGTAGAGGAAGGCCCGATACTTTTCATAACAACAAATATAACCAATAACAGATATTTAAATTAAACAAATGGGGGTGGGAGGACTCGAACCCGAGTCCCTCCCTAAACCGAGGGTTGATACCATCTTAAGTAACCAGTCGCACTAAACCGCGACTAAAACCTTAAGACAGTAGAGGAAGGTCCGAACATGATATTATACTCTTTAACACAAATATGTAAAGAAAACCTTTTCAGATTACGAACACAAATACACAATCATTAAAATCAAACTGTAGTAAATAGATATTTAGTAATATGGGCTCAAGATTTTCACAGGCAGACTTCTGATGATTTAAATTGAAATGTTTTGTAGGTAATCATTCAGAGCTAGCTGCAGCGAGATATGAATACTGATCATCATTTTCCCCTCTTCCAGAAGAAGTAATAGCTGCTGGACAGATGCCGAAAGATGAAGATTCACTAGGTCTACTGCAGTGACAATCATCTGTGATCATTCTACGCTGTTTTGGCATCAATAAAAGGAAAAAATGGCTGAGTATCAGATATTGCAGGCTTGGCTTGTTATTTCGGGAGAAGAGCAAAAGATCATGGAGTAGAACCAGACATCGCAGATGACCATCAGGCATACAGGATCAACCAAGACACACAGGAGAGCCAACCTCACAACATGCAGTTGATGGTACCATCCTTTTCGTCTTTGCATACTCATTAATATTTAAGACATTTTCTGCAGTACATGTAGCTATTTTCATTACTTCAATGTATTGGTTCGATTTCAGTTGATCGTGGTCCCATGGAGTTGCAGAAGCTAGGGATTGAAACTTAACAATGGGAAGAATCTCAGCTATGAAACTGCAGATAGACTCGAGCTATGAGGATAGAAAAATCTTTTTTTTTTTTATTTTCTCAATGTAAACAAGAGAAACAGTTCCTGCCGAGTTTATTAATTGTGTGATAATTATTAGAATACATAAAATCTGGATTATTGGATGTTGGAATTCAAAAAATAAGGACTCACAAAGAATTTATTTTGTTGCATATATATAACTAAATATATATGTGTGTAAAATGGATTCTCATTTGAGTAATTCCTTGTGTATATATATATTGGAACTTTGGTGTGATGAATGTATTTTTAAACATTAAAGGTGCAATATTTTATTATTTTTTTGGTATTATATATTTTTCATTCAATTTAATGAACTCGTTTACTAAGTCGTGTTTCACAACGGACTAATCAACTTAATTTTAAATTAAATAATTTTTTTTTCCAATAATATTATAAATTTTTCAGGTTTCTTATTCGTGTTTATCATTCTAAAACCCTAAATAAATATAGAATACTAAAAATCTCCCTCTAATTAAAGGATGAAAAACCAAAATATCTGCCATTTGGGCGGTTAGTGCCCACAATACCATTTCGCGGGAGGGATTGAATAGCATGTCTAACATGCGTATTCCTTTATTTAAAATTTTATAAAGAATACGCATGTCTGACATGTCTGACGTGTGTATTCACCGCTACAGAAACAGTTAATACGCATTTCCAACATGCGTATTCCTGCTACAGTATCAGTGAATACACGTTTTAAAATGCGTATTCTTTGTTACATTTTAAAATTGTGAATACGCATTTGTAGCACACATAGTCTGTGGGTATTTTGGACAGTCTGTTCCGCCGGTGGGTATTCCGCGCACTTGAATGTGAAAAGTGGTGTATTTTGAACATTCTTTCCTAATTAAATATGTTTACCGCAAATGAGTCGCTCTCTCGTTGTTCATAAATCTAATATCATGAAAATTTATCATTTATTAATCAATAGTCGATTTTATAATATCATGAAATTTAATATTAATTCTTTTAAAGATTAATTTAATTTAGGATATCTTCTTATTATTTTTTTCATGATCTTATTAGTATTTTAAATTTAAAGTATGAAAAATAATGAAGATGATTATTTTGATTGTTCAAGTTAATATTAAATGATAATAATAATTTTAACAAATTTTAGTACTTGAAATTTAAAAGAAATTAAGATAGTACTTCCACTTCAGAAAGTTTAAGAAAAATCTATTATCTATTATATATATATATATAATAGAAACTAATTTTAGAATATAAATATGAACTAAATAATTTTTTTTTAAAATTACTTCAAAATATACCTATATGGTATGCAAATTGATCGTTGAGAGATGGAGAAAAATACAGTGAAGTCGGATTTAAAAAAAAACTTACCATTTGACGGGAAAAATCAAATTAAAAAATGGAGGGGAAAAACTGAGATTGTGTGTGGGAGGGTGCAGGTTAGTTCAGTGTGGTGCTTTTAGGGGGGACCATTAGATTAGATTGATCTAATGGTTTAGATTAGTTTCTAAAAGATTGACTGCCTCGTTAAAACCTTGTAAGGAAAAACCCGGTGGGATAAAAACCTTAACGAAGGAAAAAGAGTACAGTCTCCCCCTGAATAAAATATCTCACATATTGACATCTTGATGTAATATGTTCTTCAATCTTCGCATTCCGAAATTATTTCGTAGCTTTTCAAATATTGATGTCGGTAGTGACATTGTAAGTATATCCGCCAGATTATCACATGATCAAACTTGTTGTACCTCAATATCTCCATTCTCTTGTAATTCGTGAGTGTAGAAGAATTTTGGTAAGATGTGTTTTGTTCGATCTCCCTTGATATATCCTTCCTTTAACTGTTTAATGCAAGCTGAATTATCTTCAAACAAAATAGTGGGGTCGTCTGTAACATTTGATAATCCACATGAATGCCGAATATGTTGGATAATGGATCGTAGCCACACACATTTCCTACTTGCTTCATGAATTGCTAGTAATTCTGCGTGATTTGATGAATTTGCATCCATGGTCTATTTTGTAGATTTCCAAGAGATAGCAGTACCGCAATATATGAATTAGTAACCTGTCTGTGATCGTCCAACATTAGGATCTGACAAGTATCCAGCATTTGCATATCCAACCAGCTGCGATTTCGAATTATTTGGAAAGAATAATCCAAGATCAATTGTCCCGCGAAGATATCTCAATATATGCTTGATTCCATCCCAATGTCTTTTAGTTGGATCTGAAATGAACATTGCTAATAGATTCACAACAAAAGCAATATCAGGTCATATTTTATTTGTGAGGTACATAAGAGCGCCAATTGCACTGAAATATGGAGCTTCTGGTCCAAGTGGATCTTCATCTTCCTTTCTGGAATGAAATGGATCCTTTTCAACTTCAAGTGGCCGAACCACCATTGGTGTAGTTAGAGGATGAGATTGTTCCATGTAAAATCGATCAAGAACTTTTTCTGTGTAGGTTGATTGATGAACAAATATTCCTGAAGATAAGTGTTCCACCTGTAAACCTAAATTGAACTTTGTCTTTCCAAGACCTTTCATCTCAAACTCATTTTTCAAATAATTAGCAGCATTAGTAATATCTTCAGAAGTACCTACAATATTCAAATCATCCACATATATAGCAACAATAACGAAACCAGTTTGAGATCTTTTAATAAACACACATGGACATACTTTATCATTAACATACCCATCATTCAATAGGTATGCACTAAGCCTATTGTACCACATACAACCAGATTGTTTCAGTCCATATATTGATCGTTGTAATTTAACTGAGTATAAATGACGAGTCTTAGTCTCATCCAATTTTAATCCTTCAGGGATTTTCATATAGATATCACTATCAAGTGATCCATATATGTAGGCTGTCACAACGTCCATCAGACGTGTTTCCAATTTTTTCATACAAGCCATACCATAAGAAAATGAAAAGTAACTCCATCCATCACAGGAGAGTAAGTTTCCTGATATTCAAATCCAGGCCTTTGAGAGAATCCCTGGGCTACGAGCCGAGCTTTATATCTTACAATTTCATTTCTTTCATTTCGTTTTCGTACAAATACCCATCCGTTCCCAACAGGGACCACACCAGCCGGTGTTCAGACTGCAGGTTCAAATAAATTTCTCTTGCGCAAGGATTGCAATTCTTCCTGGATCGCAACTTTCCATTTTGGCCAATCATCTCTTTGTCGACATTCTTCCACATTTTGTGATTCTGGATCGGAGTTCATAATAATATCACATGCCACGGAAAAAGCATATTCATCATCAACTTCAATACTCCCACGATCCAATAATTTTCTGTTATGTACATAACTCAATGATATCTCATAACTTTCAGGTATCTTTGCTTTTACGGAAGTATGTGCCACTTCAGGGGAAATATCCTCTTCTAGAGGCAATACCACTTCTGGTGGTTTTGTCACTTCCACTTCAGGGGTTTTAACCTCTTCAGGAGGTGATACCACTTCTGGGGTATTGTCTGGAACATTTACCACTTCAGATTTTGTGGTTTTGGATCGGAGTTCATAATAATATCACATGCCACGGAAAAAGCATATACATCATCAACTTCAATACTCCCACGATCCAATAATTTTTTGTTATGTACATAACTCAATGAGATCTCATAACTTTCAAGTATCTTTACTTTTACGGAAGTATATGCCACTTCAGGAGCAATATCCTCTTATAGAGGCAATACCACTTCTGGTGGTTTTGTCACTGCCACTTCAGGGGTTTTAACCTCTTCAGGAGGTGATACCACTTCTGGGGTATTGTTTGGAACATTTTCCACTTCAGAGGCATGTCCAATCGTTTTCCGTTTTCGTGGTACAACATCTTTTACACTAATTGGTCTACCGCGCTTCTGGCGTGGTTTTGAATTATTAATCAATTCGTCAGGAACTGATTTATGAATAGGTATTTCAACCCTTGTTGGGGGCATTAATGGCAGGTATATGTGATTTAACAATATGCCTAGAATCACTAAAAACATCCGGCATTTGATTAGCAATATTTTGCATATGAATAATTCTTTGAACTTCAGATTCGCATTGAGTAGTTCGCGGATCTAAAGCATTTAATCCTGATATATTCCATGTCAAGTCAGGGTTTATCTTATACAATAATTTATCTCCCCCTAATATCGGAAATATTGACTCATCAAAATGACAATCATCATAGCGAGCAGTAAAAACATCCTCAGTTAGTGGTTCAAGATATCTTATAATATATGGTGAATCAAAACCGACATATATACCCATCCTCCTTTACGGTCCCATATTTAACCTTTGAGGTGGGGCAATGGGAACATATATGGTACAACCAAAAATCCTAAAATGAGAGACATCAGGAATTTGACCAAGTGCTAGTTGATGGGGAGATTGTTTATGATAGGAGGATGGCCTAATCCTTATTAGGTTCGCAACATGTAATATAGCATGACCCCAAACAGATGTAGGTAAGTTGGCTCTAAGAAGTAAGGGACGAGCGATAAGTTGAAGTCTTTTAATCAAAGATTCTGCCAAACCATTTTGGGTATGTACGTACACTACTGGATGTTTGACTGAGATTCCTACCGTCATACAATTATCATTGAAAGTTGAGGATGTAAATTCAGCAGCATTATCTAAACGAATTAATTTAATAGGATGGTTAGGAAATTGGGCTCGTAACTTTATTATTTGGGCAAGCAGTTTGGCAAAAACTAAATTTCGGGTAGAAAGTAGACATACATGAGACCATCTCGTTGATGCATAAATTAAAACCATGAAATATCTAAATGGGCCTGAAGATGGATGAATGGGACCACAAATGTCACCTTGGATCTGTTCTAAGAACTTGGGGGATTCGGTTTGAAGTTTAACAGGAGATGGTCGAACAATTAATTTTCCTAGAGAACAAGCTGAACAAGGAAGTTCATCTCGTGGTATGATCTTATGGTGTCTAGGAGGATGTCCCGTAAAATTTCCTATAATACGATGCATCATAGAGACTCCTGGATGACCAAGTCTATCATGCCACATAATAAGGGATTTTGGATCAACGATTTTGGGAATAGTGACATTATAAGACTCAATGACCTTTATTTGTGTGGTATACAACCCAGAAGAAACTGATGGTAATTTCTCCAAGATTTTCTTATAGCCTGAGGTAGATGAAGTGATTAGGAGATATTCTTTTCCAACCTCACTATTAGTTTCCCCGTGAAAATCATTAAGACGAATATCCTTAAAACTTAATAGGTTCTTAGTTGACTTGCTAGAGTATAGGGCATTTGGTATATGAACCTGTGTTTCATTCGGAAGAGAAAAATTAGCCTTTCCAAAACCTTCGATTATATTAGACGTACCCGAAATTGTCCATACTTGTGAGTTGGTTTTAGTTAACTGAGAAAAATACTTCTGGTTTTGTAGAAATGTATGAGTAGTAGCGCAGTCAGCAATACATATATCTCCCATATTTGTGTTGTGTACATATATATATAAGTGAAAAAATTACTTTATTAAGATAAACAAAGTACAAAAAACTAGAACATAGAATAAGAACATAAAACAAGTACATGGAAGTAGATGTCAAAACAAGTAGATGCAACACATGACATAAAAGAAGTGCATATGAAAACTAGTCATCTAGGCCATAGTAGATATTAACACCATTTTCTAATTCATTTGTGTTCTTAATCATCGGTTCATCATTATATCTAGCCAAGTTTGTTTCCATCCTTTGCCCATTCTGCTTTTTAGATGACTCATAAAGTTCTACAAGATGTTTGGGTGTACGACAAGTACGAGTCCAATGCCCATGAGCCCCACATCTAAAGTAGATATCTCTAGTATCCCCTTCTGGTGGTGCCTTCCTTTTATTTGGCATCTCATTCTGCCACTTCTGGTGGCCAGAGTTGTTGTTGTGTCCATCACACTGCCACTTCAGGTGACCATAGTTATACTAATTACGAAACTGACCACGAAAATTTCCGCATCCATGATTCCGTCCGTAATCTCGTCCTCCTCTATGCCCTTTTCCACATCCATTCTTCTGTAATGACGTGTTATGTACTTCAGGTAATTGGGCAGAGCCTGTGGGACGTATTTGATGATTTTTCAATAACAACTCGTTGTTCTTTTCAGCTACAAGAAGGAGATATATCAGCTCACTATATTTTTGAAAGTTGCGCTCCCGATATTATTGCGCCAGAATCATAGTGTTGGGATGAAAGGTTGATAGCGTCTTTTCAATCATGTCAACATCAGTAATATTCTCACCACACAAGGTCAGTTTTGAGCTTATTTTGAATAAGGCAGAACTATACTCAGCAACATACTTGAAATCTTGTAACCTTATGTTAAGACAGTCATACCGGGCATGAGGTAGATGAACAAGTTTTTGGTGATCAAATCTATCTTTGAGATTATTCCAAAGGGTGAGTGGGTTTTTGACGGTTAAGTATTCAGATTTTAAATTTTCATGAATGTGATGCCTAAGAAAAATGATAGCATTGCCATTTTGTTCAACGCTTGGAGTTTTTCCCGATTCTATGGTGTCTTTTAACCCGTTAGCACTAAGGTGTAATTCAGCATTGACTACCCAAGATAGATAATTATCCCCAGATACATCCAAGGCAACAAACTCTAATTTTGCAAGATTCGTCATTCTAAATAGATTTTAAACAAGATATAATATGTCACATAATATTTAAACAGGCAAGTTGAAATAATAACTTTATACAAAAGTTACGACGGCATAGCCAGCCATAAAACTTTTGATTATTACTTGAGGACAGCGCCATATTTATAGTAGTATTACTTTACGGTAGAACCATTTATAGTATTACTTGACGGCAGAGCCATCTTTATAGTATTACTTGACGGCATAGCCATCTTTATAGATTTCAATCAATAACATATATAAATATGTAACAATAATTAGAATAAAATGAGTAAAAGAAGTCGTACCTCTTTTATGAAATAGTTTTAGTTGATAGAGACTCGTAGGTCAGAATAAGTCGCACCTCTTTCGAGAATCAAGGTTCAGTTGGCAGAGACTTATGCTGATAACGTGATATTAATAAACTATAAACTATAGAGTAAGAAAGAAAGAGAGAGATCTCAAAAGTATTATTACTTCTTCTGTGATTGTTCAAATACAAATGACTAGGCAAAGCTTCTATTTATAGTAGAGCTTTATCAACTATACTAAGAAAACTTAATAGGTAAGTTTTCTTAGTCAGGTTAACAAAATCTTGATTTTCGTGACAAGATTCCAATATTAAATTAAGTCTTTCTTGATAAGTATCGCGAGTATTCCTTAGTAAGATTTGACAATCATTATTATAACAATGTACACTCGAGAGCCGACGGCCTGCAAAATTTTAAAAAGGGGCATTATAGTAAACAATATTAAATATTTGTACATATCGACCCCTTTTAACTCCATGGTCGTGGGTCCCTCCTGGCTTTTTGCATGCAGAGAATTGTTGAAATATCGTACATTTTCAAAAAAAATTCAAATTACATATAGTTGTTGTAATTTATTTGTTTAAAAAATAATATATGAAAGTTAATTTGATGGGCCACTTGCGTAGTATACAATGTTTGGGTCATATCTGGAATTCTAGAAGTTTGATTGTGACGATTAAACAACCCACAAAAAACTTGTGAGAAAAAATTTAATTCAGAAGTAGTTTTGAATTTAAAATCCAGTCAAATCAGCTCAGAATCTGAGTCAAAAAAGTCAATTACGAAATTTTACTTTTTCGGAATTCCGTTCTTATTATGAATAAATATTAAAAATCAGATTACCTACTTTAGGTCCTAAATTTTAGGTAAGGAAAGACCTATAATAATTAAAACTTATTTTACAATATTCAAAATAGAAAAGAAAAAGAAATTGCTACTAACATATTCAAAATGAAAAAGACTTATAATAATTTAAACTTAATTTAACTCATTCGAGATAGAATAGAAAAATAAGTTGATATTAACAATTCGAAATAGAAAAGAACTCTATGTTTTTTCTTTACATCTCATTCATACCCACAATAAAATATTAATATTTATTAAATAAAAATCCAAATCAGTGTAAAATAAGAAAAATATCAAGATAAAGTGCATACTCGTTTGTTAGTGTAAAAATGTAGATGAATTATAAAGAAGAAGCCTTGCAAGTAATAAATAGATTTTGATTTAGTTGTGTCTCGAAGCATAAGGGTTGTGAAGGATAATGATGTTTGACATAAACCCATATCCAAACTTGTAGATGTTATTATACACACAACTTAACATAAATTACATGCTCTAAAATATATCATGTGAGATTTTAACTAACTTCCAAATTGAGCTATTGCGCCACCAAAACATCTATATAGGAACAAATTTATAAATAATAAACATATTTATGTCCATATATGTAAATCCCTTATGATTTTTAAAAAAGAAGTAATTTCTTGTACCTGCGAAACAAAGAAAACAAAAAGTTAATAAAATTATTGAAAGAATCATCAATCGACCAAAATATTTTTTTAAAAAAATATTTATTTTCATATATATAGGATCTTAATAAAACTTTATTCTTGAATTGAATAGAATTTTAATTAAATTCTACTTTTATATAAACTTGGATTTTATTTCTACTTCTATATGAATTTGGATTTTATTTTCTAAAATATATGAGCTAAATAAGGAAGTTTTCTATTCTATATAAATTTGGATTTTATTTTATTTCTACTTCCATATGAACTTGGATTTTATTTTCTAAAACATAGGACCTAAATAAGGAAATTTTAATTTTTTGAATCAAAATTTAGGAGCTCTAGAAAAAAGATAAATATGATTAAAGCGATCCCAGAGCTCCGGGGGGTTTTCCTTCACATATATATAAAGACTAGTTTACTAAGATGCACTTTACAATGGCCTTATAAAATTTTATTTGATTATTTTTGCATTTTCTATTTAAAATTGATTATTATAAAATTCTAAATAATAAATATAATAAATATACAACTTTAAAAACCACTCTCCTGTAAAACATGTTTACTATAGTGAGACCATTCCCGTTGTGTGAATTTCTATATTAATATAAAAAAGACAGTTGTTTATATTATTATTTTGATATTATCTCCAATATAATTATATTTATCACAATTATTATTTTTTAAATTCATTTTGTTATTATTTCAAAATATGTAATAAAACATTAATATTAAAATTTTACTTCTTAAGTTCTTGTGATGAAACATAATCTCATTAAACATGTTTAATATAAGTCGAGAACATCGACGATAGATCGTGTGTTGAACATATTAAAATTAAAAAATAACACATACGAATCAATCAAAGTCGTGCACAGATTGAAATTATGCTCCAATAATAATTAGCTCAGCTGGTTGAAACCGCGGTTTTGGGTTACCACACCAAAGTCCTAAGTTCGATTTCAAGTCAACACTCAGATTTATGTAGGGGATCGCGATGATGGGATGTTGTGCTAACTCACCACAAGATTAGTGAAAGTGCGCGCAAACTTTGTAAATTGATCTTAGAATACCTACAAAATTAAAAAGAAAAATATTAGAACTTCATATGCATAAAATCTCACATTCACAGAAAAATATAAAAATATCCCACCATATGATTAGTAAAAGTGCGCTTAAACTTTGAAGGTTCTCTTAGGTTTACGAGATCAAAAGATAACATAGTAATGAAGCAAGGTAATAAGTATCAGGATCAATAGGTTTCTATAAAGGATCAACAGGGTTTGATAACAAGTTATTACAAAGAACAATATCAGGATTTTTAAAAAATCAATAACAAGCTTATCATAAACACTATAAGGATTCATTAATTTATCATGGCATTGATAATATCCTCTGTGATGCCCTCAATCTCGGCGTTAGGAAATGAGGACTCACACAGCTCTAATCTATCAATTAAATATGCATAAACCCCGATTAACTACTAACAGGATCAACAGGATAAAGTATGAGACAAGATCACAACTACCAATCACAAAATATATCTTACAACCCCAAAATATTATTAAATAAACAATATCGATTCCGGCTGGGAACCGACAGATAACCCATTGTATCTTTATACACTTCTTTCTAGGCGCGAGCTCACTCATAAAAACCACTACCTACTCTGGCAACCGGAAGCCCTCAACACAGTAGGGACCATAGACCACCAGGTACGCTCTTACGAGCAGTGCGCCTAAGCCTGGCCATCTTCTTGCTTAACTGCCATGGTTAGATTACGACAAAACAAATGAGTATAAAACTCAGCAAGTAACTATATAGCAGTTCTATAATATCAAATCATAATACTCTTTAACAAAACTAGGGCATTCTACTTTATTTAATCTAGGTGGCAGATTTCCATCTTTTTGGGATAAGGAAAGGTATCTGAAGAATAGTATGGGGCTTTCAAGGAACAAGGCTCGAAACAGGACGAAAGCCGACATTCATCACAAATCATTATAGGATCAAAATAGATCTTTCGATAGAGGAAAGCAACAGTATTTCAAGATATAGAATCAATCATATGATCAACAATTTCAAGAATCAGGGTTCTTGAGCTTTAAGCTCCACAATGACATAATCAACTCTTTTCAAAGCAATATAAACCATTTTCATTTTCAAAATCAATTTACTGAACAAAAGTTTCAGTTTCCTTTTTAAACAATCACTTAGAACCCTTGATTGGATCACTTTATCTTTCCATTTCATTATATACGGGTGATCACTCCGTATCGACCTCCATTCCGGTCTTTAAGGTACCAATCGGCATAATTTCAGCCTTAAACTGGACTAGCCCCGCTAGCCTCTTACCATGACTGGACTAGTCCCACTAGCCTCTTACGTCCCAATCCAATCCATCAGGAATTCATTTGGAAAACCTTGAGTTGGAAAAACAAGTAGGTTTTCAAAAATTCATTTTATCATTACCAAGCATTTGAAATCATTCGGACTCTTTCAAGTCGAAACTCATTCCTAGATCAGATTTTTAAGGAAACAAAGTTCAGGGAGTGATTCAAAGATACGCAAGGAACAATTCATAAGAATTCTGTATCAGGGATAACAAAGCACTAAATTTGAGGGATTAACATTGGTGTAGGGATCAATAGGGAGATTAAGAGAAACAGGTTATCATTAAACAGGGTTAACAAGGATAATCAAAAGGTTCAATACAATCCATGGCTTAATAGGTAACTTGAACAGAAAAGACAGATAACCAAAGGGTGAAATCAATAGGCTCATCAATAACAGGATATCAAGAACAAGGGTACTTCAAATCAATATCAGGGTTTCATAAAGCAAGGGTTTCATATTTAAACAGTTCAATACTATACATGGTATGAACAACATTCTCTTTACAATCATTTACACAAGTAATCAGAGTTACTTGCCTGGATTTGCTTTCCTGAAGGTTGTACTACTGCCACCTAGTAAATCATTTCCTTTCCTAGCCTGAATGCCCTCACGCTCCGAATCTACAATAAAACCAAAATCTTACTCAGATTCTCAACTCTCGTTCCCGGAACGATCACTCTATACGATAACTCGACTATATCTTTGACTCGAGTATACGGATATGTCTTATACATATAAGCACATAGCACATAGCACATAGCACATCCCTTTTCTCGTAGCTTTTATATCCTTATATACTTAACAATCAAAGCGTACTCGCTTAATCTTGGCTATTTCTCAAATCATACTAACATAACTCTTTTACGACCATAGCTATCACTTATAGCTCTTAATAACAAATGATTTAATTTCCTTTTTCTTTTATTCCTTAATTCGAACCATACATACAAAACACATCCACATATATTCAATTTCAACCTCATATAAACAAACACAACTAATGCAATTCACAAGGATCATTTAGCACTTAAACTTCATTCCTTTTTAACCAAAAATCCGAATCCTACTTTCATTAAAGATCGAAATCAACACTTTCGTTTAATTACCAAAATTCGAACATAACACTTCTTAATCTTTGTCATGCAATCAAAATCTCACTTAGCCATTAAATAAACTTAATTTCACCTTTTTATTCCTAAGAACCCATTCGAGTTTTTCATAAATCAACATACAAGAATGGATTTTAACATGCAAGGCAATACATCACATTTCCCACTTATTTTAGTTCTTAACTAGATCATTCCATTCACTTAAACACCAAATCATGCAACACCTAACTCATTCAACCAACATGCATTTACTTAATCAATAATTAACCCCTTTTATCTTATTTTCATTCGGCAAGAACATAATTTTCAACTCAAGGACTAATCAATAACATGCACTAATTGATCTTCTTTAAAACTATCATGCAATCACTTTTAGGCCACATAAATTTAGTATTCAACAAGATTAACTCACAAAAACCGAATTCCTCTTCTTTATTTAACAAAAAGCCAAGGTAAAATCCACATGTAATCCTCAATTTTTGATTTTCTAAGCAACAATCATATGCACACATTCATTTACTTCCTAACACAATCAATGGAATCATTTAATCAAGCACACACTTGAATTTCATCAAAGAAGCAAAACCCTTTTCCAAATTTTCAAGAAATCATGACATGCAACACTAAAATCAAACGATCACACCATAGAAAATCCACCGGCTCTCCTTTGGATCATGGCCGGTGGTGGTCGAACTTGAGAGAGCCCATAACGGATCTCTTCTCGAGTTAATGACCTCCAATCACGCTTAAATTCACTCTCATGGTTATGCATCAAGAAATGGTTTTTCTTGAACACCACCATAGTGATTACTCAACAAAATCTTTATAATTACTTACATGAAAGTAGGAATCAAAGTGTATACCAAAAATAACAACTAATGGTAGCAATATCTCGGTGTTTTAGTGTGTTTTAATGGTTGCATGCAAGTGAGAGAGGTGAGAGATGAGATAGCCGAGAGAGAGTGAGAGAGAGTGTTCGAGAGAGAGAGGGGAGAAAGAAAAAGATGAGAGAAAAGAGTGAGTGCACGGGAAAGAAGAAGAAAATGGGGGAGGAAGGAGTGATTTATACTCCACCAAAATAAGGGCAAAATAGTAATGTAATAACTTCTTTTTGACTCACACATTCTTTCTCTTTTTACTCGAATGCAACAAAATTCAAATATAAAATATTTCTCTCTCGGAAAGTCGAGAATTATTGAAAATGACAATTTTAACACGTAGGTCTCGAAATTAGCTTTTTATCCATTACTTATAATAAGAATTTGAGTGAACGGTTGATTTTATATGAATTTCGCAAACTTGCTTTAATAAATACATTTTTCATATAAAATCAATTCAAAAATGCAAGGACCAACAATTAAATTCACTCATCATTTTTAAAAAGTCTCTAGGACCATTACGAAGATAACAGAACAAATCCCATGTTTTTATCTTACTCAAATGATTTTATAAAAATGCACAAAGGTTAATTAAATCTGTATTTAATTCACATAATTCCTTTAAAATCCACAAAATTGACACAGAACACATAGTCATACATACAGTCAAACAATCACACATGTTCAGTCACATAACGACTCAGGTCTGATCATAGAACTTATCCTTCTTTAATCTTTATCCTCTTTTACGCGTACCGGTCACGTTCAACCTGACGGCCCGACGCTCAGCGTTTCGATTACGCTTCTCAACATCTTTACCAATCAACACGTCACTTAGGACGAAATACTTTATTTACTTTTTCATTCACTTCATTCAGTCATACATAATTCACATTTTATATTATTTAATTCCATATTAGGACGGGTTCCGTTCTACCTGACGGCCCGACACCACAGCTTATCTTCTAAGCTGACTCTTTAAATTGGAACATTTTTATCCATGCTCCTTAACTCTAGTATACAGATAAGATAAATAATCATCACTTAGTCATATAATTATGATCACATCACATAACACATTCTTTATTCTCTTAATTACGACGCAAAATTCTCAGTCGTCACAATCTACCCTCCTTAAAAGGATTTTGTCCCCAGAATCTAGTCTAAGCAAACAGATGGGGATGCTTTTCTTTCATTTCGCTTTCTAATTCCCAAGTCGATTCCTCGACTAGTGGATTTCTCCACAATACTCTAACTAGAGGTACAACTTTATTTCTAAGCGTCCTTTCTTTTCGATCCAAAATTCGCACTGGTTGTTCCACATACGACAAATCTGGTTGGATTTCCACTGGTTCCAACTCGATCACATGGCTCGCATCAGCATTATACTTCTTCATGAGAGATACATGAAACACATCATAAAGATGTTGTATTTGCGGTGGCAGCGCCAATTCATACGCCACTTTCCCAACTTGACGCAATACTTCAAATGGTCCAATGTACCTTGGACTCAACTTTCCTTTCTTTCCAAATCGAGTTAAACCTTTCCAAGGAGATATCTTCAACAAGACTTTGTCTCCAGTTTTGAATTGCACATCTTTTCGCTCTTGATTCGCGTACTTTGCATGTCGGTCTTGAGCTGCAATTAATCTCTTTCGTATCATTTCAACCTTTTCGTATGCTGAACTAGCTCTGGGCCAATTAACTTGCGCTCACCAACTTCGTCCCAATAAGTAGGGGATCTACACTTTCTTTTATACAACGCTTCATAAGGCGGCATGCCAATACTCGCGTGATAACTATTGTTGTAGGAAAACTCAATTAAGGGCAAATGATCGTCCCAATTTCCTTTGAAATCTATTGCACAGGTTCGTAACATGTCTTCAATCATATGAATTGTCCTTTCACTTTGTCCGTCTGTCTGCGGATGATATGCCGTACTCATTTTCAATTTCGTTCCCAAATGATCATGGAATTGTCGCCAAAATCTCAAATTAAACCTTGGATCTCTATCAGACACGATAGATACAGGAACTCCATGACGCATCACGATCTCATCCAGATACAATTTGACCAACTTTTCTAATGAAAACCTTTCGTTTATCGGCAAGAAATGTGCTGACTTTGTCAGCCGATCGATTACTACCCAAATCGCATCGTGATTTGACTTGGTTTTAGGTAATCCTACCACGAAATCCATCGCTATATGTTCCCATTTCCATTCGGGTATGTCCAGTGGCTGAAGCAATCTGCTTGGCCTTTGATGTTCCGCTTTAACTCTTTGGCACGTATAACATTTACTTATCCATTCCGCAATTTCCCTTTTCATGTTTGGCCACCAATAATTTTCTTTCAAATTCTGGTACATATTCGTACTCCCAGGGTGAATTAAAAATCTCGAGTTATGCGCTTCTTGCAAAATCTCGTGCTTTAGTTCCAAGACATTAGGTATCCAAATACGTGAGTTAACACGGTATATCCCTTTTCCATCCTTTTGAGCTTTAATTTCTTCTCCCATCAACTTATCCTTTTCGCGATTCATCACTTGCTCTTGACATCATCGAATCTTTTCCAAAATTTCAGGTTGAAACAACATTGCATACATAGCCTCACCTCCACATTCTGGAGTCTGCACCTCAATTCCCATCCTTTCAAAGTCCTTGATTAATTCTTCCGATGACGTTAACATATTCAACCTTTCCTTTCGACTTAAAGCATCAGCTACCACATTTGCCTTTCCAGGATGATAGTTTATCGCACAATCATAATCTTTGATCAATTCCAACCACCTTCTTTGTCGCATATTCAGTTCTTTCTGAGTAAAGATATACTTTAATCAAGCACACACTTGAATTTCATCAAAGAAGCAAAACCCTTTTCCAAATTTTCAAGAAATCATGACATGCAACACTAAAATCAAACGATCACACCATGAAAAATCCACCGGCTCTCCTTTGGATCATGGCCGGTGGTGGTCGAACTTGAGAGAGCTCATAACGGATCTCTTCTCGAGTTTATGACCTCCAATCACGCTTAAATTCACTCTCATGGTTATGCATCAAGAAATGGTTTTTCTTGAACACCACTATAGTGATTACTCAATAAAACCTTTATAATTACTTACATGCAAGTAGGAATCGAAGTGTATACCGAAAATAACAACTAATGGTAGCAATATCTAGGTGTTTGAGTGTGTTTTAATGGTTGCATGCAAGTGAGAGAGGTGAGAGATGAGAGAGCCGAGAGAGAGTGAGAGAGAGTGTTCGAGAGAGAGAAGAGAGAAGAGAGAAAGAAAAAGAAGTGAGAAAAGAGTGAGTGCACGGGAAAGAAGAAGAAAATGGGGGAGGAAGGAGTGATTTATACTCCACCAAAATAAGGGTAAAATGGTAATCTAATAACTCCTTTTTGACTCACACATTCTTTCTCTTTTTACTCGAATGCAACAAAATTCAAATATAAAATATTTCTCTCTCGGAAAGTCGAGAATTATTGAAAATGACAATTTTAACACGTAGGTCTCGAAATTAGCTTTTTATCCATTACTTATAATAAGAATTTGAGTGAACGGTTGATTTTATATGAATTTCGCAAACTTGCTTTAATAAATACATTTTTCATATAAAATCAATTCAAAAATGCAAGGACCAACAATTAAATTCACTCATCATTTTTAAAAAGTCTCTAGGACCATTACGAAGATAACAGAACAAATCCCATGTTTTTATCTTACTCAAATGATTTTATAAAAATGCACAAAGGTTAATTAAATCTGTATTTAATTCACATAATTCCTTTAAAATCCACAAAATTGACACAGAACACATAGTCATACATACAGTCAAACAATCACACATGTTCAGTCACATAACGACTCAGGTCTGATCATAGAACTTATCCTTCTTTAATCTTTATCCTCTTTTACGCGTACCGGTCACGTTCAACCTGACGGCCCGACGCTCAGCGTTTCGATTACGCTTCTCAACATCTTTACCAATCAACACGTCACTTAGGACGAAATACTTTATTTACTTTTTCATTCACTTCATTCAGTCATACATAATTCACATTTTATATTATTTAATTCCATATTAGGACGGGTTCCGTTCTACCTGACGGCCCGACACCACAGCTTATCTTCTAAGCTGACTCTTTAAATTGGAACATTTTTATCCATGCTCCTTAACTCTAGTATACAGATAAGATAAATAATCATCACTTAGTCATATAATTATGATCACATCACATAACACATTCTTTATTCTCTTAATTACGACGCAAAATTCTCAGTCGTCACAATCTACCCTCCTTAAAAGGATTTTGTCCCCAGAATCTAGTCTAAGCAAACAGATGGGGATGCTTTTCTTTCATTTCGCTTTCTAATTCCCAAGTCGATTCCTCGACTAGTGGATTTCTCCACAATACTCTAACTAGAGGTACAACTTTATTTCTAAGCGTCCTTTCTTTTCGATCCAAAATTCGCACTGGTTGTTCCACATACGACAAATCTGGTTGGATTTCCACTGGTTCCAACTCGATCACATGGCTCGCATCAGCATTATACTTCTTCATGAGAGATACATGAAACACATCATAAAGATGTTGTATTTGCGGCGGCAGCGCCAATTCATACGCCACTTTCCCAACTTGACGCAATACTTCAAATGGTCCATCCTCTCTATAACACATAACACATAATTATGATCACATCACATAACACATTCTTTATTCTCTTAATTACGACGCAAAATTCTCAGTCGTCACATCCTCTCTATAATCGAATCATAAGAGAAGGCAGAGTTACTTGCCTCAAATTGCTTTCCTGCTTAATGGGTACTGAGTTACTGCCACCTAAGATTTCCTTCCCTTTTCTAGCATGAATGCCTCCTCTATTCAAATCTACAATCCAAAATAGAACCCCAATTTAGAAACTTAATCCACTCTCGATGTTTCTCAAAACGCTTAATGATTACCCCAATTCGTGATAACACTTCACTTATATATTGAGTATAATCACAAATTACTCACATAGCACATAATAGCATACACATATATACTAAAAATCTATACCTTAGCAAACAATCGCGATTCATATAAGTCGACAACAAAACAACTCATCCCTTTATTTTTAATCCAAAAATTCGAACCAAAACAATGGGGTCAAATCAAAAATTTTAACATGCAAAAGTCCTTTGTTTTATAAAATCTTAATCCAATTATTCCTATATCACTTAAACATCAAGTACCTTTGACTTAAACATCAATTACCTTTGATATTAAACTCTTTCCCCTTTTTATTAGTAAAAATTCGAACCCAACATCATAACAAAACCAAATAAAATCACATGCAACCATTTAGAATTAACATGCATACTACTTAACATCAACTATATTTAAAAATCATTTCCCCTTACGATTTTTATCAAAAATTCGAACCTAACGTGTGTCAAAACCGAATAAACCTTGAAAATCAACATGCAATAATTTTTAATAACAAACATAAGGGTTTTGGTGACATGCATCCATTTTTATCCATCTAAGCACATAATCATCTACCAATAATCCTTATACCCAAACTTTTAAACATAATATATTGATTTATAACCAAGAACTTAAATAATAATCAAACAACCAATCATGTAATCTATATCACATCATTTTTATACTAAATCACTTTGAAAATCACATTTTAACAACTCACCGACTCTCATTTGATCACGGCCGGTGGTGGTCGAACTCGAGGGTGCCTATGCACGGGTCTCCCTTCGAGTTTTGAACCTCGAAATCATATAATCTAGTGTATTATACTCTCTTATGATCATACACCAAGGAATTGTATTTTCTTTGATATAATCAAAAAAATGATGTTGTGAAAACTTGCTTAAAAACTTACATGCAAAGAGTATATAAGTAGAGGATTAGAAAAGATGAAGATCACTGGAAAAAAATTTGAATTCTAGCTAGTATTTGGGGTTGCATGTAGGAGAGAGGGAGAGAGGGGGAGGGAGAGAGGGGGAGGGGGAGGGCGAGAGGGGGAGGGGGAGGGAGAACTTGGATGAGAGAGAGAAAGAGAAAAAAAACAGTGAGCTGAGAGAGAGGAAGAAGAAGGAGGAGAAGAAAGTGGGGGGGGGGAGGCAGTATTCATAATAGAGTGCAGGGGCAATTTAGTAAATAGCAAAATCCTTTCTTTTCTTTCTTTTCTTTTCTTTCTATTTTGATTCACAACTAATTAAAATAATGTAATTACTCTCCACTTAATCATAAATAACCAAACTTTCCTTTATATAAAAATAAAAACACAAAAATAACTCTCTTCTTATATTTTATACAAATTATTGCACAAATAGATTATTTATTATGGATCTTTACAAATAACCCCAAATAATATAAATAAACTCCATAAAATCATTTTAAAATCTCAAATCATCAAAATAAATCCAACTAATATTTTTAAAAAGTCCCTTGGACTATTTTAAAGATAATAAAGCAAATCCCGCACCTTGATCACACTTGTATAATTTTATAAAAATGATTAAAGATCAATAAAATCCTTAAAAAAATCATTTAAAATACCACTGAGCACAAATTTGAACACGTATACATCAAATATCATGCAGACACACAGGATCATAAAATATAATTCACATTCGCACTCTTAAACACTTTAATCCTTTTTAATATGTGTCTCGTTCAACTTGACAACCCGACAACATAGTTTAATCCCTTAGCTGACTCATCAAACTGGAACGAGTTACTTTACGTTCTCAGTTACAATTATACAACAATAATATTTAAACCATATAATCATTTAACCTTTTATTTAATCACATAAATCCACATAAATCATAATTATAGCACAAAACTACACTTTATCATTAAATTACATCGTAAAATTCTCAGTCGCTATAGAGACGATATGAGAGGCATCACCTAAACGTATCTGTATTCTCCTTTATTTAAGTAGATTGATATTGATGCCGCACAATTTTAAGCATTTATCAAGGCTCGCGTAAGGGACAATGATAATATTATCCAAATATATATATATATTTACTATATAATATTTAAATTTATGATATGATAACTTAGTAATGAATGGCTTATATCAATCCTCATCTGAATTTTAATTATATATTTTAAGAAAAAATTTAACATTCTTTATTTTATTTGATTAATTTTAAAATGGTCCCAAAATTTTCTTAAAATTTTTTAAATGATCCAAAAAGCTCTTTAATATTATTTTATCAAAATTTTTGAAATGGGCCAATAAAATTTATGCATTGGGCCTTCAGATGCTTAGGTTCGGTTTGTGCGTAGGAAGGTCGTTATTCTAAAAAGTCCACTTATATAGAGTATAAGGTAGAACCTTCTAGGCTAATCTGGATATTATGATAAAAAATCAATCTAATAGATAGGTATAACTATAAGTTGAGAATTTTCTTTGTATATAAGCACAAACAAAAGTTACGCCATTGTTGTATCTATAAATCTCTTTCTGTCAAATTCATCATACATAGATCTTTCTTTCATCGACTTTATCAACATTTCAATCGAGATCTCTCTCTCAAAAATCTTACCCGGTGAATTCGTTTCAGATTGTAGGATTATAGTTTAATCAAGATCGCCTATGTAATCTTGTTGCCGAGATTCAATCTTCATCAGGTTTATTTCTTTGTCTTACTAATAAATGCTAATGAATTTTGATTCAACCACTTAAATCGATATTTTTTTTATCAATTGAGGATAGTTTTTATTAGATCAAGTTTATCATGGCTTTTCTGACAAAAAAAATTACCATGGATTTTTTCACTGTTTATATTAATCTATGCTTCATATCGCTGATTTATTTTTGTGCTTTAGATATCTTTAAATTCATTACGATATTTTTGTTATATGATATTTTCGTGCGGTTTTAAATTTCACATAAATGTCAATATAAATTTCTTGTAATTTTTTTTAACTCTAGCGTAGAATATGATAAATGACTAATAAGAAGAAAATTGTAACACCCCAGTCCCACATCAAGGAGATTTAGGGCTTCTGTTTAGTTTATAAGGTACAGTAATACTACTATGTGCACTAACAAATCATGATCTTTTGGGGTCTGTGGTGGGCTTGTCGTAACCCAAGTTGGCTGCACTCGGGAAAATATGCTTCGGCTTATTTCGGACTCGTAATCGGGACTTGACCCAGTTTTAAAAAAACGCTCAGAATTTGATCAGGGTTGTCACATATGGTATCAGACCCGACTCTCGAAAGCTTTATGCGTCAAGTTGCCGGAGGTGGGGACACGAAGGCTGGTGGTATTATCCCACAATGGCAAGAGGTCCGGAGGTGGGAACACGAAACTAGCCGGTATTATCCCACAATGGCTAGAGAGGCAAAGATCTGGACCTATGGGCTGTCTGTTCGGCCTGACGAGGACGTTAGGAGTTTAAGTGGGGGAGTTTGTAACACCCCAGTCCCACATCGAGGAGATTTGGGGCTTCTGTTTAGTTTATAAGGTACAGTACTACTACTATGTGCACCAACAAATCATGATCTTTTGGTGGTCTGTGGTGGGCTTGTCGTAACCCAAGTTGGCTGCACTCGGGACAGTATACTTCAGCTTATTTCGGACTCGTAATCGGGACTTGACCCGGTTTTCGAAAAACGCTCAGGATTTGACCCGGGTTGTCACAAAAATAACATGCTTAAAGTTTAGGCATGACTTTCATCCTATTTTAGAATCAATTAAATAATTCGTTGGTTTGATTAATTTCACTAAAAAGGTTTAATTATACTACATACATTGAATAGATTTGTTGGTTTTTATAGTTTTATTATTCGAAAAAGGCATGTTGTTAATCCAAAAACAGTTTCAAAACCACAAAATTCTTATTTTTACTTGTTCTTGGTGCTTTTTTATTATATACGATATTTTTGTTATATTATATTAATAATATTGTATAATGAAGAAATTTAGTGTTGATAAATTTATCGAGGATTACTGAAATTGTAGTAGTTGTTAACGATAGTAGACGACATAAGACCTTAGGATTACGGTCTGGTAATTTTGGGGGTGATAGAGATTATATGGAAGATTTATCTACTCTTAAGATTAAATAGGAAATTATATCTTTACGCAAGGATCGTATAGTACCATATAATGTGCATGTATATCCTATTTAGAGGAATCAATCCAGATGTAATTTTGGGAGAGCAAATAACCTAGATAGTCTAGGTTTCCTTCCACAAAAAGTCTATGGGATCGGGGCCACCCATTCTAGTGGAATCATCATAGGATTTTGGAGCCCACCTATTTTTAGTGAGTGTGGCGATCAAATCATAGATACGAGAACGTCAGGGTCAACGTCCATCTTAAACTACTTGTAGAAATATAGGTTTCAGGAGGCTAGCTTTGAGATTACTAGGGTGATACCCTTTGACCTCCCTAGAAAGGAAATATTTTCTAGCCTAGGTAGGGCTTAGTCATCTTTCATAACTGCAATAGTAGATGTACATCGATGATTTAAGGCATGACCCATGATTTCCAGTGTTCTCCTAATAGTTATTTAAGAAAGTCCCCCCCCCCAACTCCTATGTCCAAAAGGGTGAGGCCCCTTAGGGGGAGATGCATTCCTCATGTGATAAATTGATTCCATATTGGGTGGCCCATATATTTTCCTTCCTTGTTAAATAAAGTGGCTCCCTATTGTGTTTTGGACGACGTCCTATAATTAAAGGGTAGTGTATCCATTGAATGTGGATTGGTCCCATCAGATGTATCCTCCTAATTTTTCTTTTCTTTATATGGGTTGGGTCATCTTCTTTCTTCTCATGAGGGTGATGCCTCCATATAGTGTAAGGCTTGTCTGAGGTGGAGACATGTATCAATTGTTCTATTCCTTAAAATAGAGTTACATTCTTATCAGACAATATGAGGGCGTCGACCTCTAAGGAATGGAAAATACCTTCTGTGAATATAGAATGGGAATATTAAAATTATCTTTCATTCTTGTTCATGTTGTATGGATTAGGTTGTTTTTCCGGTCCAAAGTGTGTGATGCAATATGATTCGGATGATGCCAATTTTTTGCTATAACAACTACATCTAGTTTCTTGCAAGAGGTATTTGTAGAAGGAATTTACTTTTCGATTATTTTATTTTCTACCTCTTTATGTATCGCCTGCTTATTCTCATCCCTTATACTAAATTAATTTATGCATGTTTCTTCTTTTGCCTTAAAAGGGAGACGTCATACAAGCACGAGCTACTGATGTTCATAGACTTTCGGTGTTAGGTGAGGCCCTTTAAAATGGGTGACATCTTTTCTTAGTGCATAGGCATGGGTCATGACCTTCACTCTTCAATACAATTCTAAAGAATTCTCATGTGTTGCGATAAAAATAGGCAAGGCCTCTTAAGAGAGCAACACCAGTAAAGATGTGGAACTGTCATCTTACTCCTCTATCTTAGTCATCATTTTGGCAGACACTAATTAGAGAGCCCTTAATGAGTGACGCATGTAATGACATGAGGTTAGGCCTTACCATCAAACGATCTCATTCGGTGTTAATAGCATTCTCGGTCTTAAAGGACGACATTGATGCCACTAAAGGGTAACGTTGTTGGAGAAATGGTCTTGTTAACAATTCTTCTAAGGATAAGTACTTGATTGAGTTTGAAAATTTGGAACAAGATGGAGACACCATTTATAATGGGAGTCTTCATTGAAAAGTGGTTGACATATTTTGTATATTAGATTGTTTTATCTTTTTCTATTAGTAATTTTCATGAGACTAGTCCATTTTTGAATAGAAACTGATGTGGATCTCTCCACAAAGAAAGGAAAAATAAGAAGAAAATGGATAAGAGAAGAAAACGATATTTCAAAAAAACACGATCAATCCGAAAACGTGAACTTTGAATCTCAAATTGCTTAGATCAATCCAGAAAATAAGTAATTTGAAATCTAACCTTCAAAACAATCCAGTAATTGAAGTTTAGAGAAAAGAAAAACTACTCATAGTTAATCTCAAAATACAAGTTTTATATCATCCATTGTCTCTCTTAAAAGATTACATGAGAGGGGTATTTATAGGCTTAGACAATAACCCAAACCCAATAGGATTCCAAGAGAAATTCAATATTATCTTGAATTTATCCAATATCTGAATCCTTCCAGGAAACAAATTTAAAACCAAACCTGAATAGAAAAAAGACAAAAACCAAATCCAAATAGGAAAATAAAATCCTAAGTGCTTAAAACAAGAAAAACCATTTCAAGTGAAAGGTAAAAACTTGCAAGAAAAATTCGAATTAATAATTATATAATAATCAGCTACTTGTCCAACTTCATGCACCGCTCCTTTATTCCTTGTTGTCCAAGTAAGCTTCATAACCCATCTTTGCATCCTCTCCAATTGAGCATCACCACAAGTACACATAACCAAATCCAAATTAACATATTCATTCCTTGATCCTCATCATTCTCCTCTCCTTTGAAGAAAACTCGCCCTCGAGTTCTAAAGTATTTAAGAATAAGCACACAACGAGGTGATTTCTCGTAGAACTTGAAAGCTTTAAATTTCAATTCCATCAGCAATATCTTTGGAAGTAAACTCGAAAGAATAAGATAGTTTGATGAGATAGGTGCATTCAACAAGTTCTCTACCCCCAGAAAATCATTATGTTCCACTAGGATGATGTTGTTTTCCTTGTACACAACCTCTTTAGTTTCGAACTTCTCCTTTAGTATCTCTTTTCCTTCAACAATGTCGTCACACACAAATTTAGGAGATGCATCTATCTGATTTTTTTCAACAACCAAATTCTCAACAAGTGACTTTCTTTCTTCATGCTTCTCTATCATAGCTTCTTTTGTAACCGGTTCATCCTTGATATAGTCGCCACATGTAATATCTGGTAATCAACAACAAGATCCGCAACATTCTTCACACTGACAAAGTCTTCTTCTTTAGTTTCTTCTGAAAGAGTAAACTCGTGAAGGGAAGACTTCCATTTCTCGTCTTTTTGAAAAGATTCAAATTCCAATGCAAGATTGCATACATCATTAAACGAGATATATGGACTTGATTTAACCTTTCGATAAATAGGCAAATTCAATCCACAAATAAATCTTTCAATTTTCATTGTTTCCGTCTCCTCCGAGTCACAAATAAGACGCAATCTATAAAATTCAGAAGTATACTCAGAA
The DNA here is from genome assembly GCF_009905375.1 of Apium graveolens. Lineage (NCBI taxonomy): Eukaryota > Viridiplantae > Streptophyta > Magnoliopsida > Apiales > Apiaceae > Apium > Apium graveolens. The sequence goes on from NC_133652.1 coordinate 305,257,400, forward strand.
ACACTCATAGTACCTTGAGAGTTGGATGTCATCTTCATTATACATTCAAATTTATAATGCAAAGGAATATATTTTGCAAGAAGTTTCTTCTTCAGAGATGTCCAAGTCATAATCTTTTCTTTTCCAGATCTAACTCTTTTTGTGTTTAGATTATGAAACCACAAGCCTGCTTTCTTTGTAAGTTTAAGCATTGCAATCTTGAATATTCTCATCTCAGTCCAACCTGTATAAGCAGAAATCTTGTCGACTTATGTAATCCATTCAACAAAATCATCTATGTTACCCAAACCTGTAAAATAACCAAGCTCTATACCAGGATCATAGACTTCATCGCTATCTTTCACCTTAACTAAATTTTTATAAAATTCATCAAACCTCGATTCCGTTAAATTAGCAAGCTTTTGAATACGTTTATCAATCTCATCCAATTTTTAGATCAATCCAGAAACTAAGTAATTTGAAATCTAACCTTCAAAATAATCTAGTAATTGAAGTTTAGAGAAAAGAAAAACTACTCATAGTTAATCTCAAAACACAAGTTTTATATCATCCATTGTCTCTCTTAAAAGATTACATGAGAGGGGTATTTATAGGCTTAGACAATAACCCAAACCCAATAAGATTCCAAGAGAAATTCAATATCAGCTTGAATTTATCCAATATTTGAATCCTTCCAGGAAACAAATTTAAAAACCAAACCTGAATAGAAAAAAGACAAAAACCAAATCCAAATAGGAAAATAAAATCCTAAGTGCTTAAAATAAGAAAAACCCTTTCAAGTGAAAGGTAAAAACTTGCAAGCAAAATTAGAATTAATAATTATATAATAATCAGCTACTTGTCCAACTTCATGCACCGCTCTTTTATTCCTTGTTGTCCAAGTAAGCTTCATACTCCATCTTTGCATCCTCTCCAATTGAGCATTACCACAAGTACACATAACCAAATCCAAATTAACATATTCATTCCTTGATCCTCATCAGGAACACCTATGGTTGAGGTCTTAGTGGGCGAGGGCACTTAAAGAGGGAGATAACTTACATAGACTGTGAGACTTTACTAGTGGCAAAAGTTGTTAATAAGTGAGAGTTTCCTCTTTAATTCCTCGTTACAATCTTTCGATATCAATCCTGACAAAAGGAGAGGCCTCAGAGAGGATGTTCATTGATAATATCTTCAATTTGACAATGTTGTTGATATGATGATAGGTAAAATAGTTCTACAATCAATCAAACAAATTTGCCAAAAATTAGTTTAGGCAAAACTAAAAATGAAATAATTGTATAAAATTTGAAGTACTATTAAAACATATTTGATTAATCCTTAATCACATATCTCATTAAGGACGATTTATGCTTTCTTTCATCCAATTAATCATAAATGTAATTAGGAAAGATGACAAGATCCAACATGTTTATGGGAGTAAACAAATTATAGATTATAGGCAAGCAAAACAAGGCGAACCTTATTGTTCATTAAAGTAATGTCAAATCTTAGTAAAGAATTCTAGTTCCACGATAATTATTAGCAATAGTTCACAAAAGTCGCTTGGTACATAAATCCTTGAATAACTATTTCATACTAATGGAAAAATATTCGTAGCAGTTCGAAGGTGTACAAATTAGTGGACAGCATACGTTCAGGTTTAGAATATTTTTTTACCTTATATTGGAAAAAAATTATTATACAAAATCAATACTTTGACCAACTAACTTTTGCTAGATATTAGAAAAATGACTTAAATAAATATTTTACACATTATGATTTTGATGAACCCTCATAAGTTGACAAACAACTATTATCTTGAAGTATTGCAAATAATCTAAATTTAATTGCTTATTTTTGTTAATTTACGTCGGTCAAAGTTTTAATTTTGGATAGTATTTTTTTTAATAAAAAGTAAAAACTATTGTAAACCTGAACGTGGATCATCCTCTAATTTGTACACCCTTGAAATTCTTTAAATATTTCTCCATTAATATGAAATAGTTGTTCAAGAATTTACATACCAAGATACTTTTATGGACCATTACTAAAAATTGTTGTGAAACTAAAAATTCTTCACCAAGCCTTGAATTACTCCGATCAACAATAAGGTCCGTCTGTTTCGAATTTCTATAATCCTTAGTTTGTTTACTCCCATAAAGATATCCGATCTTTCCATCTTCCTTGATGAAATTTTTGATAATTTTGATGAAAGAAAGGATAAATCATCCTTGATGAGATTTATGATTAATCAGGTGATAGGAAGGATTAATTACATATTCTCTAATAGTACTTTGAATTTTATAGGAATGTTCCATTTTTAGTATCTTCAAATCCTCGTTGCAATATTCTGATATCAAACTTGAAAAAAGGCGAGGCCTCTTGAGTAGAAGAAAAGGATGTTGACTGATAGTATCTTCAATTTGGAAACGTTGTTGATAGGACGATGGGTCAAATGAGTTCTATAATTAATCAAAGAAATTGGCCAAAAATTAACCTAGGCAGGAGTATAAATGAAATAATTTTAATTACTATTAGAGTATATTTGATTGATCCTTCTTATCACCAGATTAATCACATATCTCATTAAAGATGATTTATCATTTCCTCACCCAATTAATCACATATCTGATCAAGGAAGATAAAAATATCATCTATCATTATGAAACCCCACAAACTAGAGATTACATGTAAACAAAATAAGATGAACTTTTCTTGTTGACCAAAGTAATTTCAAGGCATAGTAAAGAATTCTAGGTCCACAAGAAATATTAGCAATGGTTCAAAAAAGTAGCTTAGTACATAAACCCTTGAACAACTATATATATCATACCAATTTAAAATACTTGTAACAGTTAGAGGGTGTAACAAACTAGAGGACAACCCACGTTCAGGTTTAGAATATTGTTTACCTTTTATGGAAATTAAAAATTATTATACAAAATAAAACTCTGGCCAATTAATTTTGTTGGATATTAGAAAATTGACTTATATAAAGAATAGTGGGTCATATCTTTATTTGAGCCATTTTTTAGTATCTAACAAACGTTAGGTGGTCAAAGTTTTGAAAATTGTATATTAATATTTATTTATTAATAAAAAAAATTAAAACTTGAATGTAGGTCCTCCCCCAGTTTGTACACCCTTGAACTTCTATAAATATTTCTCCATTAATATGAAATAGTTGTTCAAGGTTTTATATGTACCAAGTTGTTTTTGTGAACCATTGCTAAGAAGTCTTATGAAACTTGAATTCTTTACTAATCATTGAAATTACTTTGATCAACAATAAATTTCATTTTGTTTTGCATGTCTTTAATCTCTAGTTTGTTCACTCTTACAAAGAAGTGTGGTCTTTCCATCTTCCTTGACGATATCTGTGATTATTTGGGTCAAGTAAATGATAAATCATCTTTGATAAGATCAGTGATTAATATTGTGATAGGAAGGATTAATTACATGTTCTTTAATAGTTTTTCAAATTTTATATAAATGTTTCATTTTTGGTTATGGCTAAGCAAATTTTGGCCATTTTATGAATCCCTTGAATTGAATTATGCATAGTTTCTTCAATTTGAAAAAGCTGTTGATAGACGATGTGTGAAATGATTTATTTCTTGTACACAATATATATTGTTATCTTTGATATATAACTTATATATATATATGCAACTACTCAAATGAGAACCTCATTAAAGTGAGTTGAGATCTATTTCAACCAAACATCTTTTAAAATTGTTCTTAATCTAAAATATACATTTTAATCTAATCTTCTATCACAACCTTCTTCCTCCGACCTCCACCTACCACTGGCGTCGCCGTTACCAGCACCAAACTCCGGCCACCATTACCACCAACAAACTTAATCCACACCCACCAACCCCTAACCCTCACTCCACAAATTTTAATAACTCTCTCTCTCTCTCTCTCTCTCACACACACACACAGACATCTTATGTTTTTCTTCCCATGTTGCCTACGAAGATCCTTCACAATCAGACTTCGGCGAGCATCAAATCTATAATTTGTCGAGGTTATGCATTTACATTTTAAAATCATGTAAGTGATAAATTTTCTTAAAACTATAAGGATTTTTTTTGACATTTTTTCTAATTTATGTTAAGTATTTGATAATTTCGAGTTGTATTCAGTGATTATATCTATAATGATCGTCTAGTAGATAGTGGGGATTATGGCGGTGGTGGTGGTGACACGGGTAAGGGTGGTTATTAGTGGTGGCAGTGGAATGGGTATAAAGATTTCTATTTAACTGTAATGAGTTTATTTAAATGTGCTGATTTTGGGATGATGTTGGGTGATTTGTAAGTGGTGGTAATAGGGGGTGGTTGAATATGGTGTCCGGGTTGGTGTTGTGGTAATGTTTTCGATTTAATTTTGATAATATTTGTTTAATGTCGATGATTTTTATTCCATAATGATAATTTATGTATGATGTTGGTGATTTACTAGTGGTGAGTGACAGAGGTCGAAGGTGGTGAATGAAGTAGAAAGAAAATGATATTTGAAGATGAAAAGAGTAATAATATTAATGGATGGTGGGAGATGAATATGTAAAATATGTCAAATTATATGTTTCCACTACATTTTCCATATAGGGAAAGTCTTACAAAGGTTTTGTTTGATATTGCTGTTGCAGACAGCAACAGCAGCTTTTCGCTGAAAAGCAGTTGAAAAACTGTTTGGTAAAATTTAAAAGCTGCTTTTCGGAAAAGTGCTTTTAGCCTAAAAGCTACTGTTAGGAAAAACAAGTCACCCAATGCTTTTGTAAAAAGCTGCTTTTGAGCTGTTGTGGAAAGTAGATGCTGATTTCACTATCAAACATTACCAAAAGCATCATTATTTTTAATTTTTTGCATCAAAACATATACGTATCAAAAAAATTACCAAACAGTCATCTGATTTTTACAACAGCACTTTTTTCAGCAGCACTTTTCCTAACAGCACAGCAATTTTTAACAGCAATCCCAAACAGAGCCAAAGTTAGGCTCTTAAGATCATACTAATTTAACCATAGTTCATAGACAACCCTTTAATATAGAACTTCAAATTTTACTCTCAAATATGTACTTACCTTGTAATTAGGATCATAAGTACTAGGAACCAATTCCAACGTACTCTTAAAGGTTTTAGGTTGATGATCAAGAGACAGGAACATAGGATAATTGTTAGAGCATATAGGAGTCTAAATAAATAGTAATGACCATAGTTCATAGACAACCCTTTAATATAGAACTTCAAATTTTACTCTCAAATATGTACTTACCTTGTAATTAGGATCATAAGTACTAGGAACCAATTCCAACGTACTCTTAAAGGTTTTAGGTTGATGATCAAGAGACAGGAACATAGGATAATTGTTAGAGCATATAGGAGTCTAAATAAATAGTAATGACCATAGTCATGAATTCATTAACTAGGAATAATAATCATAAGAATGCAAGGTCTAAAGGTACCAACACTAACTTCCACATAACTAGAATTTTTCCAGAAGAAGCATTGTTTTGAATAATAATTGGTCATTTGAATGCTACAGGCCTACCTATACAACTAAATCACATAAACCTTTAACAGACCAATATCTAAATGGAATAGTAGAGATTTCTATCTGGACTTTCTAAATGATATATTAGAAATTTTTATTTGGACCTTCTCTTTGTTAAGAGTATAAACAGTGTTAAAATATTTTAACCAATTTTGTGCACATAAATTATTTAACCATCAATCTATAGTAGACTAAGATATGTGGCCTTAAAATAGGTTGAGGTATCAAACTTTAGAAGTAAACTACCCACTTAATTTAGATAATAAACATTTGAAAGACTCGTATTATGATATTTCTCTACAATAGTTTTCTCGTTTTCACTAATATTTATAACCACATTATCATCAAAATAACTTTAAAATAATTTGTCAATCAACCAAAGCATTTTTAAAAAAAATAATTGGAGGTTTCACAAGTACAATACCATTTGTTTAATTACATTCTCTCCATGATAAATAAATGATTCAGTAGCTTAAATGTATTTTTCAGTCCTCTAATATTCAGAATTAATGAAAACATTTTTAATAGAAAAAAGTGAGAATAAACCTTGCGCGCTTCTATAATTTTTGATTATGGTAAGTAATATTTAGCATATGGACTCTGTGCATATCTAAGAATTAACTAGCATAAAAACCCGTGCGGGGGACGGGCCATTTACTAGTAATATTTCGGAATACAATGTACGTAATTTTTGAAATTTCAACTTGCACATGTTTTGTTAGAAATAAAGTACATGGCCCCTAATAAGTTAGTTAAAGCGTGCAAATATATCATTGAAAGCAGTTTATACTTAATGATCGTTTAGACTGTTGAGTGATGGTATGTCGTGTCATATTTATAATTTTTTTGCAGACTTTGATGATTCATATGACTGAAAATATTTTGGATGAACTTGATCTTCGAGTTAAAAATTTGATGTTCATTGTAATTTGTATAGAACTGATATCTATGGTTGTAAGGTGATTGAATCTTGTTGTATATAAAAACGACAATGTCTCGGTCTAATTTCAGCATTCTAATGTTAAAATGTCAGTACCATGTTGTTAAATTCATTGTGATGACGTGTAGTTTGCAAATTCATTGTGTATATCTCATCGTGTATTTGTACTTGTACTGTTGTTGTGTTAATGTAACTTGTGGGTATCTATTACAAAATTTTATGATGTGATTACTGTGAGAACTTGTAGTAGTTAGGCCTTCAAAACCTTTTCTTTTTGTAATTCATATAAGATTTTTCAATATCAGTTCTTTTATGTAAAAATGATCTAGATAGCACACAAAAATATAAAAGGCCAAAATAATGGCCCTTTACGACACTCTAAAATGATAGATCTTATTATTTTTTTAGTTCATGACAGAAATACAGTAATTGTACACGGGTTAACATGCAATCAAAATATCGTGTCACAGGGTTAACATGCAATTAGAGTATTGTGCCATAAACTTTTAAATACTAAAATAATAATTAATTAACAGAAAGTTGTATGTACAGGGGGATTATGTATAATAGCACGTGAGTGGACCCCACCTATTATATAAATATATATGTATGTAGTCTGGGAGCACATCTCAGAGTTAGGAAGCATCGAGTAAACTCAAGAATTTCTATAATCACATTGTTTTTGGAAGGGGAAGACTGACTCGAATATAAATTGTGAATTCGCATAAGCTTTACCTCACTGCGTATTGATAGATCCATCATTCCACAGGTTAGTTATTATGCATTTGATTTGATTTCTGATGTTAATATTAAATTCTATAACTCTGGTACTGAAATGTTGCATGCAGAGAATTAATTGACATCAGATCCACCGTAATTTTATTTGGAAATGACGTCACCAATGCATCGCCATGCACGTTCCAACTCCGGCATTTCAAGAAAGCCCAACACGAAAGCGGCGGCGCAGCGGCTGGCTCAGGTGATGTCTAGTCAGTCAGGTGGTGGTGATGAAAGTGATGAAGAGGATGATCTTGATCTGTTAGATTATAACCCCAGCAATGCTTCTACCATCGGCCTTGGTGTTGGAGGGCGCGCAGCTCGACCTCGTTCACCTATGGTATTGTAATCACTCCTTGTCCATTCGTGTCGATTATTATGGCAATATTTGTGATCAGTGGCGGAACCATTTAAAAAGATTCGAGTGATGAAATATTTAATATGATAACTCCTGTGTGCGGGGTTGTGCGGGGCTGCTCCTCCAACGTCGCGCATGGATCCTCTTTGCGGTTACGGTGTAGTTGTTTTAGGGTTTCTGGCGCATCCGGTGTGAGGGTAAGAACTCGTTTTTGGGGAGACGAAGATAGATAGAAATGCAGGATGGCTGTGTGTAGCAAAACAACACCGGAACCGGAAGGGGGTTTGGGTCCCACACAGGAGTTATCATAATAATTATTTATTTTACTAATTTTTGAGAATCAGCCCGGGCTTAAAACGAATTTTTAATAATTTTTATGGCGGACATGAGCCTAAAAATTAGAAAATCGTTCATTTTTTGCTTAGCTAGGGCTTCAGCCTTGGTTAGCCCGAGTATAGTCTCATCCCTGTTTTTGCTCGGTTTTTTTAAAGAAATGAAATGAATGAAAATGGAATATGCATGGAGTGGAAAATGAAAGAAAATTTGTTCACCGATACTGATATCAAGTCATTCTGTCTCAGTTTCTTTCTTCCAATCAAACAGTGTATTACATTCTCTCGCTCTCTATATGGTGCTTTTAGAAGTAAGGAATGTGTACATTTTACCTTTCGCCTTTTACGTGGTGCTCTTAAAGGCGAGATGGTGTACACCATACCGTGCACATTTTGACTCTTTCGTGCAATGTACTTGTTCTGTCACTCTTTGCGATTTGTAGCTAAGTGAATTGTGCATGGTTGTGGCTGCAGTATAGCTATCTAAAAATTTTGTTTAGTTTTTGTGTAATTTTATAACCTTGTTGCTGTTAGGCAATTCGTGCATCTACATCAGAACATACTTCACCTATGCGATCATTAGCAGGCAGCCGGAGACCTGTCAATCATGGAGATCAACAATCTCTATCAGCTCGTCCATTAGTAGGAAACCGTACACCACCACCTCTCAATGTTCCTGAACAACATTCTTCATCCTTGGAAAACATTCGAACTTCTAGGCCTGTCAATAAAGTTGACCAACAGACTCCTTCACCTCGTTCATTAAGGGTCCAAGTACCTCAAGTTTTTAGCTCTGATAAACGACAACGTTCAGGCAGCATAGAAATACATGAGTCTGTTGATGACTGGGACGAGGAAGTTTCCCCCCTGGCAATCAGCCAAGTGCCTCAAGCTTTTAAGAAACAAGCTTCATCTGTTCGTCCATATTCACCTTTAAGATCATCTCGCGCTCATTCCTGGGATCACTCTCAATTAAATCGTACTTTATTATCTTCTCGGTCAAGTCAAGCACCTTCAGGGGAACAAGATCAACCTCTCTCTCCTCGTTCTGGATCAGGTGTACGAGCATCTGCTTCTTTGGAGCAACCCTTATCTGCTCGTTCTACATTATCTATCCGTCCCACTTCAGGAGTTAAGACTGCTCATATTATACCCTCAAGTGTATCGGTATCACTTGGACCAACACATTCTGGGATACCTGCAGAGAATCAGTCTGAATCGAGAAAAGTTAAAAGGTACGCTTGCAATGAGGAGATTCACATATTATCATCAATCACTTTCACATCTTTTTATATGTACTTCTAGAATAAACTATTACTTCAAACTTTTCAAGGTCTTATTTGTTGATAAGCAGGTTTTCTGTGGATTTGGGTAGCTTGAACTATACAGAATCTGGTAACCAGCGTCCTGCTTCTGTTTTACAAGATGAGGTAAAGAAAACTTTCAAGATGATAACATATTTTTTAAGAACTTACCGTTAATGAGAAGTGAATTTGTTGCAGCTCGACAACCTACAAGAAGAAAATGAAATGTTACTTCAAAAGGTGATTACCAAGAATTTTCTTTTTTTTACATATATAATAAGGTGGATTTAACGTTAAACTTTCACGTTTAGAGTTCTAGTTTCAGCATTTTAAGTAGTCTATGTGGTGGATCTGGATAACAGTATAAATTCCTGAGATAGGCAAATAGTTAAGTACACATTTTTTAATATGCATATTTTGCTCATGTTGTAAAATCTGCTTTTCAGCTTCGTTCTGCAGAAGAGAGGATTGAGGAATCAGAAGTCAGAGCCAGGCAGCTTGAGAAACAGGCAAGTGTATATTTTTTTTGGTGGATTATCTATTAAAGATTTGTCTGAAGTGTAAATTTCATGTAGTAAAAGGTGTTGCATTATGCTAAGTTTGAGGATAATTCTAGCAATTTGGCGGTCTTTGGAGAACTTTCTGGTTACTGAATAACGATTGTTGTGATTTCAATTCCCCGATTTCACATATATTTTCTATGCTGTACTAGTATTCCGGTTATCAGCCCAACCGTCTAAAATTCAGTATTGAAATTCATAGGTTGTGGGTCTAGGAGAAGGTGTATCCATGGAAGCACGCCTTTTGAGCAGGCAAATATTAAGATTTTTTATTTTTTGTATATGTTATGATGTTGTTCTTGAAGAATTGCTTCTGAGAATCATTTTGCTTGCAGGAAAGAAGCAGCTCTGCAACAAAGGGAGGTCTGTATTAAGCTTGTGAATATATAGATATTATATGCATGCTGTATCTTTTGAAGCACAATCTTAATATTGTAATTTTATACATTGTGGCAGTCTACTTCCATTAAGCTTTAGACTATGCAAATTTAAAATTTTTCTGTAATGTCATTGACGATTTATATTTATTTGCTAGATCTTATCTTTATCTTAGCCAAGTATAAGTAGTTCAAAATTTATCAGAAGAATATTTATATTTCAGGATGCTCTTAAAGGTGTACAACAAACTTATGGCACAGAAGGTACCGGTAATGAAGTTGAGTTGCTTCGTATAGAAGCTGAGGTATGCCAACGTTCATGTCCTATCATTTGATTACTATTTCCCATTACTCCAATATCTAAGTCATGAGGAGTACAATTTAGTCTAATTCAATCTTTTGTGTGCTCAAAAGAGTGCTAAGGAGGCAGCAATATCTGCATTTGAACAACTTGAATCTGTTGCATACGAAGTTAATTCACTTAGAACAGTGACACAGAGAAGTATACTAACTCAAGAAGAGATGGTATGTGTGCGGGTCAATATGGTTGTAGTATATATAAGTTTCTCTAAACGTATGCTAATATATTGTTGTTACAGTTACTTCTTTTTCCTTCCGCAAGCAATTCTACATATTTACTTATATCTGTTATACTGACATTATTCTGGAAATATATTGCATAATTTTAGGAAGAGGTTGTTCTGAAGAGGTGCTGGCTAGCTCGCTATTGGAGTTTATGCTCTAAACTTGGTAAACTCTATACAATCATATTTGTAATTAGATGCCTTATTTTTTTCTAAACGTGTTTTATATTGCACAGGACCCGTGTTCCATATCAGACAGAATTAAATCAATTTTAGCCAGACATCCTTTTAATATTAAGACAAATTAAATCTGTTATGCTTTACCTCAAAACTGGAGCAGAACGTACTATATTTAGTTAATGATCTCTTACTGGACTGTAATCCACTTTCACGGTAACATAATCATATAAATCAAATTGTAGTCAACAGATATTTAGTAATATGGGCTCAAGATTGTCGCAGGAGGACTTCTGATGATGTATATTGAAATGTCTCGCAGGTCTTCATTCAGAGATAGCTGCAGCGAGATATGAATACTGGTCATCGCTTGCCCCTCTTCCAGATGAAGTTGTAATAGCTGCTGGACAGATGGCGAAAGATGAAGATTCACTAGGTTTACTGCATTGACAATCATCTGTGATTACTCTACGCTGTTTTGAATCCAAATGCAGGTTCTTCTGTTCCTTTATTTCACTTGATATACATTAACACTTTGCAGAGAACAATGATTTAAACGAAAGAGGAAAAATTCCACAAGACGTGAATGACTTTTTGGGTGACACAAATATTGAGAACATGCTGTCAGTGGAGAAAGGTCTTCGGGAACTGAATTCCCTCAAGGTGTTTGTAATATTTTCAGTTTTTAACGTTTAGATTTGGATTGCTTTAAACTGCAATGAGCTAAATAAGAGTGAGTTTTACAGGGATAAAATAGTAAGTAAAGCTGGTGTCAATTGTTAAATATCATGATTTGCCATTTTTTATACTTTGTCAGTAGTGTGTTATGTTAAATGAACGACTTTAATACTCTAGGACTCTTTTAGCTATTAAAAATTTTAACCTATTATTTATACGAAAAACCCTAGGTTAATGATAATGCAGAATCCCTTAGTCCTGGTAAAGCTAAACTGTAAAAGGAACATACATGTTTTATCCATGCTTTCTTTTGCAGTGTTAAAACCAGAAGATCCATCGTTTAAAGACTTAGGTAAACGAGTTACTTGTTCTGGAGCTCTTCGGTATTTAATTAAGCTGAGTTTACTTTCTTAAATATATTGCAACCTTTCACCGAGAATTCAGTTGAGTGATACAAAAATTAAGCTAGCCAAGTGGCCACATATATGCCTTCACGTTTTTAAAAAGTTACGTAAGAATTATCCCTCATATAAGCTTACTTGTAAAATAATAACATTTCTGTTCCATAACAGGAGAGACGATTTTTGGACTCAAAAGTGTCTGCAGAAATTTTAGTAACTTGACTAATTAAAAGATGCTATTAAAACTTTAGTACAGAAGTAACACTTATTATAACCAAATAGGGCAAGTAATTGGAACTCCCCAAAAGGGAAAGAGAGCTTTAGGGGTGTGAGGGAGCAATATAAATTCAATTGAAGTCTTTGGAATTAACGACTGTCAGTGAACTTTCTTCCTTGTTTCTGCATTCCTCTATGAATTTGAAGAAAGTTAATTCAGTATTAAAGCATAATTAGCTTTGATAGAGTAGCCGGGTGATGCTGGCTTAACATTTATAACAAAAATGAATATTCTTCCTGTTGTGACCTATTAACTTGCCGAGTCTGCTGTTCATTTCATCCTTGTCTGAAGAAGATACTAACTTCTCCCCCACCCCCCTCTCCTGAAATACAAAAGATAGAGAATACTCTAGCAATTGCGTTGGCTCAGCAAAGACCTCGAGATCCACAGGAATCATGTTTAAAAGGTATGCAGAAAATTCTGTTTATTAGCGAAAAATGTCTTCAAGCACTTTTTAATCTCTTTGAATTAGTCAATTTTACATCTGCAACTTTACTTCAAGCTAATCTTCCCTACACCATGTATTCTAATTAATACTAGAAATGTTTTTTGATCCAACTTATATGCATCTCGACTAACTGAAAGCTATCGATATGATGTTAATTCAGTACATATGAAAAAATGGGGACTAATGCATATCAAATAAAATGGATAAACTCTTGTACTAGTTTAGCTAACTGAAAAACAAATTCATGCTCATTTTTCTTTCTGTGAGACGAAATAGAGAATTCCTGAAAAACTTGTTACCTTGATATGTAGTACAAAATTTTTTACAAGCAACAAGAACTGGTCCTATTATATTATTCTAATTTATGCTACTACATATATCACGACTATAAGTAATTTGACATCCTAACTAACAGTAGTAGTGCAAATTAAAAATGCAGGATAGTTGTACTGGTTCATGTTTCTGCTTTAAAGTTCTGTTTTCTTTTGTTTTAGCTGAAGTTGAGCTACCGGAAGAAGGCAAGAATTTCATGGAAACAATAAGTAAGCTGATTTTATATTTGTAAATGAGAAATGTTTTTCTGAAACAAATTAAGTCTCTCCTGTCTGTCAGAATTGGCAACATACATATCAAAGTCATCTAATTAATTATTAAGGTATCATTGAATCTTAATGACATTATTGTTGTGGAAGTAGATGGCTAAATCCAAGAGTTGTAGGGAAAGATTTTAGCACATAATAGAAGGAAATTATTATGCATCCGCTTGTTATTATGGATGGGAGGGGCTGACAGGTCTACTGTCAAAAATGCGATCAACATATTATTATGCATCCATTTTTTCATATCATAATAGATTACACATTTTATATTGGTACATGAGTTCTCTCTGGATTGATAGGTGTGTGAGTCTTTGAATTTCAGAATTTGACCATACCAGTCATTATATGTGCTAGAATTTCTGAAACAAATTAAGTCTCTCCTGTCTGTCAGAACTGGGCGAGGAAGAGCTGAATGATGTGCATTTTAAGCAGGTATTCCTAACTGGTAACTTTAATGTCTCACTATCTGTAGCTTGAAAAATATTTGAATGAATAAAGCTACTTGAGCTTAAAGGCTAAATGGCGATTTGGATGTTTACATAGGGAGTGTAAATAAATATATATTTTTAAAACTCAAACTTTGATCAATTGAATTGTTCAAACCCTAAACACCTTTATTAAATCATTTTTCCTCCATGTATTTAGGGATGATTTTAGTTTCTAACTAATTTGACACTTCTATATTTTACTACTAAGCCGGAACATTGACAGTTTAGTGGTCGGCAGGTGATCATTAAGCAAATACGTCTTCTCATGCTAAATACGTTTGTAAAGCGAAGTATTTTGTTCCATGTCAGATATTTGATTATCAGATTATGCAGGCTTGGCTTACTTATTTCTGGAGAAGAGCAAAAAATCATGGGTTAGAACCGGACATTGCAGACGAGCGCCTGGAATACTGGATCAACCAAGACACAGAGGAGCCAACCTCACAAGATGCAGTTGAAGGTACTGTCCTTTTCGCGTCTTTGCATACTCATTGGTGAAAGCATCTTCTGCAGTACATGTTGCTAATTTATTTTCTTTTTAAGATACTAAAAAAATCTTTCAACTGCAGAAAAAAAAAGGTAAATATCAAGTTTAAAAAAGATCACATTATGTTATCAAGCAATTGCATATCTTCCTGCTAACGTATTGGTTCCATTACAGTTGAACGTGGTCTTATGGAGTTACGGAAGTTAGGGATTGAAACTCAGCTATGGGAAGAATCTCGGAAAATAGTTGACCCAGAACCTCAGATGAAATTGCAGATGGACTCGAGTTTTTGAGAATCAAAAAAACCATTTCCTCTTTTTTCTCAGTGTAAACAAGTGAAACAGTTCTTGCATTCTTGAGTGTATCTGCAATGTTTTTCGACAACTCAGACGCTGAAAAGGTTTGTGCCTTGTCATTCTTTCCGGTAGCCAATTGTTCATTAATCTTGTTAAATTCAACTACAGACACTAGAGATTTGAACAATTTGTTAATCTAAAGTGTTTTTTTAAGTTTCGTGAACACAAACTTACATGTCAGAAACTTGGCAACATCACTTCAGAAAGTTGCGATATTTTTCATGAATTACAAAATATTTTTTTGACTAATTTGGCTTATATGCCTTACAATTGAGTATCTGTCCTAACAAATCTTGGGGGTGAGCGAGAATCGAACCCAAAACCTGGGAAGACAAGAGATAAGCCCTTAATTACAATGTTAAAATACCTTGCAAATAACATCTCACAACAAAATGGTGAAATCACATTTCTGACAAAAGACAATGAAGTTGTTTTGATATGTGAATCTATGATGCCTTGCATGCAAGGAAAACTCTGTTATGATCGTATGTTTGCTGACTTCTAAGTTTCTTTCGTTAAGAAAGAAGTTTACTTTACAACTATCTGAACCAAAACTATATATCATACTACAGCAAAAATGTAAAATCCTAATGATGGACTATACATTTACAACTACCCCCAACATTGTTGAATCATTGTAGTATTGTCCCCGTCCAAGGATGCAGAGAAAAGAGTGATTGACAACAAGCTACACTTAGCCTGATTTTGATTTGTATTGTTTGAATAACCGCCTTGACGACAAAGGAAAGATGATCTCACTTAGATTATGGATATAACCTCTGTCGTAGATATTCTTCTTAACAGGTTCTGTATCCTTAAGTGGAGATCTTCGAAAGAAACTCTTCCATTTGCTCTGCGGAGGCTTCTGTTCATGGCTCAGCTGACCTAAACTTGATTTAAGTGCTTCCGCACTTGCCTTTGCCTCGTTGACCTTCCTCTTCCAGCTCAAATAATCTTGCCACTTAAAAGTCTGTGAATTCAAGTAACTAAAATATGAAAACCTTGAATTTCCGGAGTAACTTAACTAGCAATTAGTCATACAACTGATTCGTCACTTCTATAGATGTTGGAGGTGCGCCAGTATGTTCTAAGAATTCTGTAAATTACTTACATTTTACTTAACCCTCCCCCATCCCCATGTGTGTCATAAACTAAGAAAACACAACACATGTAGGGAAACAAAAGCAACTTGTTAACAGATTTCTCAACCGCTAATTCGTTTAATCAATAGCCTGTTCGATTTAGTAATAATCAACTTTTGATATTGACACTTTATAAGGTTCTACATGACTAATATGCCTAAGATAGTACGATGATTTTCATACTCAAGAGACTCATTATATGCCTGACATGGACATATCCCATTCAGGAGACTGGAGATTCAGGTACTCCACTTACTATCCAAAATCATCAAAGACATTTTCTGCTACCTCTTCGATTGCTTCTACACATGGTCTAGCTTCAAGCATTTGGACTCTATTAGCCACAACTTGCATCTCACAACATGAAACTGTATATTATAACTGATTTATTTATCATGTATAGTTGCAATCAATTCATCTATATTCTATAATATATATAAATCACATATGATGATGTTAATAGACAGCTCCTCCAGTTCACATTAGACTAAACAATAAGCAGACAATGCAATAGGCACAACTGAGATGTAGACGATGCATTAGGCACAGCTGAGACATGCACTAGACTTTTTAAAACTTTCAATATCCTGCCACATTTCATAGAGAAAATTCTCGAGTATAGACCATTTTTCCACCTAATTTAAAGAAACGTGTTTTTCTTGAGTTGGTTCTTTTGGCATAGTTCGAGCAGGGATATAACGCACAAACTCCAAGCAAATTTCTTGTCTATAAACTTTCAAATTCGCAGGCGCCTTGGATATAGTCAGGCTTTAATTTGGTTTCACCTAGAACTTAAAGAGATAAGATTTTATTTTTATGCAACTGAGTAAGAAATATGAGTAAGTTTTTTTACTGCAGCAAAACTAACCCTCCCAAAGAGAGTTTTAGGCTCCCAATATCTTTTTTAATGGACTGTGAGATACAAGATTAATTTCTGACGGTTATATGTTCTTAAGCATTTTTTGAGGACTTCAGAAAAACCTTGACAATACAGCTAATCTTCACTGCTTATTATCAAGAAACAGCACATAAACAGGTAGTAGGTTTCCAAGAAAAATAATGGTTATCAGCTAGAAAGCCTAGAGATGTTAGTATGGATCTTAAATTGGATTTACCAAGAAACAGAAGAGATCAGAGTTTAATTTGACATGTTTGGCTGTCAAGAAATGATAAAGACGCTCATCCACTGCAGCATATCTACCTCCGAGTATGTTCTCTGGAGGATTGTAAGACTACGTGATTAGCCTTTGCCTATAGCTTCTGATGTTTATATGTATCTTAAGTCCTTTTTGAGGTTATTATCGAATAAAACCAATTCACAGAGGTCGTTTTCAGAAATAATTGTTTACCATCTTGAAAAACCTACAACTTTAGTATGAACCTTAAGTTGGATTCACCTAGAACCAATAGAGATCATGATTTCCTTCTGACAAATCATCTAGGCATATGATCTATAAAAACCTACAGCAGAATTTGTTCCCTTTCTGAGGTACTAATTAGAGGCTGTGATGCGGATAAGAGAACTGATATGGTAAATAGTGTTAATGGATAAATCATCATTCATATAAATTGAAATTAACCGAAAAATAGATAAGGCCAAACTCTTCAAAATTAATAGTTACACTTCAGTGATTTAAAATAAAACAAGAGGATAAGTTAAATAACCATTACTAAACTCAATCTCTAAAAACTTATTCCCTACTTTAAGTAAAAGATAACTACAAATTTTATCACCCTAATTATGGAAAACACAATTACAATATAATTAAAACAAAATATTATTGCAAACAATCTATTATCCAAACTATACTAGATAAGTATTACCCTAACTGACTATTATAATTATCCATAGTTTCATACGTATTGCATTGTTAGGTACTTCTAGTGTGGCGTACAAGTCTACTACTGCCCACGTTCTTGAAATGACCTTTGTTTAAAATTGGATAACTGGATCACCAGAGCTACCAGTTATATTTACATTCATATCTGTGGTTCATAATCTCTACACCCTTGCTAGAATTGCACTCACATTAGAATTTAATAGATGAAAATTTGGAACCACCATGCTACATAAGTTCTTAAATATATTAATCGTCACAAATTTGCAAAAGGATGAAGTTTTGTACCATTCCGTACTTCCTGAACAGTTTTGGCGATGAAAAATGATGATTCAATGCAATTTTAAGCGTCAAGAAAATTCAATGAGCCCATTTAAGTTTCTATTAGTGTTTTGGTTGCATAACAAGCTTCAACATTGTAATAATTCTGAACACCAATGTAATTTTTTTTTAATTATCCCCTAATTCCATGGATTATTCTTTTTTGAACCATAATTATACAGAGGAAGATAAAGATTTCACAGAGTCCAAATTTAAACAAACTGGTGAGCAAAACGAACAAACCTCATTTGTTGTGGTGTTGGTAAGGCAGAGATGTGCATGATATCCAAAGAAACCAGCAAGCAGCAGAGAAACTATGGCCAAAAAGACCATAATCAGTATCTGCGTGTTATATGATCCCAACAACCACTGTTACAAGACAAAATATTAGAACACAAATTCAAGATTAGCACAAAGACATATGTATAGATTACTTGAATGGGTATTAATACAAGAGAATTATATATATATAGAAGCAACAATAATGAAAGCAGAGTTTATAGTTGGAAGTTGGAACCCTTACTATCGAGAATTTAAAAAAAAGGTCAAATATCACAGCTAATTACTACCCAGGGCATCAACCAAATGGTGGCCTTTTTACGCATTAACAATAGTGAAAAGGCATGAAAAGTGAATAAATTGACAAAGATAACGTCAAGTCGGTATTCTGAACTAAGACCCTAGTGAAATTTGAATTTAAGTAAATCTTGTGCAAGGAACTCACAAGGGTCAAAGCCAATGGGAAAATGAAAAAATGAAGAATAAACCAACGGAAGGAAATTAAAATAAAGGGAAAAAATAGAAGTAGTGGAAGGGGAGCTATAAATAGAAAAAGATAGGTTTAATGAGGGTATACAGATATTGATCTGTGAAGTCGTATTTTATTTTGGAGGCCGCCTCACCTCGAATTGGGGCAACCTGTAACCCTAATTTTATCGTTATTTCAATTCAGTGTTTAAAAGATTACATCCATTCAATCCTTTACTCTTTACATCTTGCAATTGAATTAGTATTTCTTAACCAGTTCATAACATCTTGACGTCTTGAGTCTTGACGTACACCCTTGTACACTACTAACCCACTACCAATATTATTGGAGAGTATTTTACTTCTTATACCATTTTATTTACTTTTCATAAATCAAAAGAAAAGCTGTGGTTCTAAGTCTGCGTCTCATTGTTAGTTTTTGTTTTTTTATCTAGTTCACTGAAGATGAAAATAAAAGTGCTTCAAATGAAACAAAAACACAATTTTTTTTAAAAAAACTTATTGAAGTAATTTGCATCAAACTAAATTTAGAAGATAATTTCTCTAAATTTAGCCACAGAAAAACATTGATAATGTATGCATATATGGTAAGTCGTCTTCGTCCTCGTGCAGTGGGTTGAACAAGATGGGATCCCACTCAACTATACAAACTAAGAAAGAAAATGAGAAATTAAATTGTAAGAAAGGTGAAGAGAGTCCACTTACTTGAACTACGTGCGGAGCCAAACTGCTAAAATTATTTTCAATTCCATAAAATTCTGATATCAAAACATTGAAAAAAAACAGTTAAGAATCATATCAAACAAGGGGCAAATGAACACTGTACTTCCAGAGTTTTAATTTCATTGAAACAACTTAAGTTCTGAAACATACAGAAAAAATTGGGAAATTAACTTAAACTAACTCTATCGTGTTCTTTCAAATACTGTATTTGTACAAGAATGTGCACACAAACATAATCACCTATACCTCTAAAATATGGGTGAACTGAAGTAAGATTTGTGTCTAAATTTCAAGTGAACAAGAAAAGCACATCTTAGGCAATGAGAAAATACATAACTTTTTCTTTTTGCTAAGTGAAAATACATGACTTTACCGGTAAGAATATATATAACTTGTACTTCTTTCAGTTGCCCTGCAAGAATCAATGCAATGGCTACTGCTCCATAAACGCATAGAATGAAGTGCCTACAGTATACTGAAGAAAAGATTATTCATATAGTAAAAAAGGATGTGGTCCATGTACTTCTACGCATGGTTAAAGTATTTTGGCACTTGGTAAAAGACCAAACTGCAGAATCAAAAAATTGTGAGTTTTCCAAGATGAGGACAATAAGCTCGTTCTTAAGTTATGCAGTGCAAATATGATGTAGTACAGCACTCAGTGAAGTCATAACTTTCTCAGCAGATCAATTCATAATAACTTTCACTCAGTTATTGGTCAGTTATGAGTGGTTATTAAAAACTGATTCAGGTGAGAAATCACCCCTGGTGGTTACTAGCAGTTAGTATAAGTAATTATTATTACTTATTTGAAATAAATCAACCTATAGGGGTTTGCCTAGTGTCTTTAAACAGTTAACTATTGTAGGATTGTTTAAATAGGTGTAAGCACTTATTGTACTGCTGATTGATTGATACTACTAAGAAGAAAAAATACAAAATCTTGTCAATGTTCTTGTTTATTCTATATTGCTGAACTAGAATTCTGCGACGTTGATCGACAATTCAACACTTCTGCTACGCCAAGTGGTATCAGAGCCTTGTTTTCTCCTGGTCTGATGGCTATCGATGGTGGTAATGGGGGTGAGAGGGATGATTCTGACGTTGTTCGAAGAACCCTCGACATGGTTGAGCGGCTCGTAGAGTCTCAAACGCAAACCCAGCGCCAAATTGAGACCTTAGTAGCGGGTTTAACCAACCTTACGAAGACAACCACTCAACCTGCGTTTCAGGGTGGAATTCATGGCTTTCGTAGGGAAAATCGTTTGCAAAACCAGCGAAACAATGGGGAAACAGTTGTTAGGACGGGAAATAGGCAGAATGTGATGCATAGTGGAGATTCAAGTGATGAAGAACTGGAAAACATGGCAGAAAATTTGAGAAATAACCAATGGAGGAACAATTTTCAACGAGATGGTTATAACCGAGAAAAAGGGAATGATTTCAAGGTTAAAATGGACTTGCCTTCTTTCAATGGTCAACTTCACATGGAAGATTTCCTTGACTGGTTGTCAGAAGTAGAAAAGTTCTTTGAATTCATGGAAATTCCAGAGGAAAAACAAGTGAAGTATGTTGCAGGGATACCGTTCAGTTGATGATTACACAACAGAGTTCTACAGGCTGGCTTCACGTAATGACCTTGCTGAATCAGATTCGCAACAAGCGGCAAGATTTATAAGTGGGTTGAAGTACAACATTCAAGACAAAATTGCTTTACAAAATGCCCATACCTTGGGAGATGCAGTGCGCCTTGCCTTGAGGGCTGAAACAATGACTGAGAAGCCTCAAAACCGCAATTTTGGTGGAAAAATTTCGAATTCCTCAATTCAGCCTACAATTCAGCCTACACTTGAGCCTGCTATTGATTACCGTGCAACTCACCAACAAAAATCTGGAAAAACATCTGCACAATCGATTAGCACTCAATCTAATTATCCTAACCGAATTTCACAATCAAAATCTGCAATTACCACAACTGGTTCAAAATATAATACCACGTCTGCCAACCCTTATGCTCCATCTACAAGTGATAAATGTTATAGGTGCGGACAGCCTGGACATAAATCAAATCGTTGCCCTCAAAGAAGCCCAGTAACCTTAACTACTCATGAAGAAGAATATGAGACCGATGATGTGGGATTAGAACAAGAAGAAGAGGTAGTTCAACCTGATGAAGGAGTTTCTTTTGTCATTCAGAGGTTACTTTACACTCCACATAATGAACAACAAACTCAACGTAACAACATATTCCGGACAAGGTGTACGGTTAATGAAAGAGTTTGTGATTTAATCATTGATGGCGGAAGCAGCGAGAATATTGTTTCAAAAGTGATGGTTGATAAGTTGCAATTGCCTGTAGAGAGACATCCTACACCATATTCAATCGGGTGGATCAAAGAGGTTGGAGAAACAAGGGTAACTTGTAGATGTAATATTGCTTTCAGTATTGGTAATCGTTATAAAGATGAAGTTTGGTTTGATGTTGTGGACATGGATGCATGCCATATGTTGTTGGGAAGACCGTGGCAATATGATGTCAATTCTGTTCATATGGGAAGAGATAATACTATTAGCTTCTACAAAGATGGGGTACGCATAGTATTGGCTCCATTAGGAAGGTCATCAGAATCTATATTTCCTCCAAAAGATGGGCATAATTTTTTGATCTCTAGCAACATACTTGAAGACTCAAAGGAGACGGGAGAAATTTATGCTCTTGTCATCAAAGGAAACAACAAACCTGTAATTGATGTTCCTTCTCAGGTGCAACCTATACTGAACGAGTTCAAAGATTTAGTGCCGGATGAGTTGCCAAGTATTCTTCCTCCTATGCGAAATATTCAGCATGGCATTGATTTAGTACCAGGTGCTAGCTTGCCAAACATGCCTCACTACAGAATGAGTCCAAAAGAACATGCAATTCTTCAAGATCAGGTTGAGGATTTGCTATCCAAGGGCCTAATACGACCTAGTATGAGTCCATGTGCAGTTCCGGCTTTACTAACTCCAAAAAAAGATGGGAGTTGGCGGATGTGTATTGATAGTCGTGCAATCAACAAACTCACTGTTCGATATCGGTTCCCAATACCAAGGTTAGATGATATGTTGGATGACTTGGAAGGTTCCAAAATTTTCTCGAAGATTGATTTGAAAAGCGGGTATCATCAGATTCGTATTCGGCCGGGTGATGAATGGAAGACTGCATTTAAAACTAAAGACGGCTTATATGAATGGCTGGTAATGCCATTTGGTCTATCAAATGCTCCTAGCACTTTCATGCGAGTTATGAATCAGGTATTGAAACCTTTTATTAGCCGATTTGTGGTTGTGTACTTCGACGATATCCTGATTTATAGTCGTAGCGTAGAAGATCATTTATACCATCTGTGGGAAGTTTTTAGTGTGCTGCGTGAGAATTCTTTATATGTGAACCTAAAAAAATGTAGCTTTCTTACGGACAACCTGGTCTTTCTTGGCTATGTGGTGTCTTCTAATGGTATTCATGTTGATGAAGACAAGGTTAAAGCTATTAAAGAATGGCCTGGACCACAGAGTATTAGTGAAGTCCGAAGTTTTAATGGACTTGCTACATTTTATAGGCGTTTTGTTCGTAACTTTAGTACTATTGCAGCACCACTAACAGATTGCATGAAAGGAAAACACTTTGTGTGGACGGATGCAGCTGAGAAAAGTTTTAAACTGCTCAAAGAAAAGCTAACAGTAGCCCCTGTTCTTGCTTTACCGAACTTTGAGAAATTATTTCAGGTTGATTGTGATGCTTCCCTTGTTGGTATTGGGGCAGTGTTGTCTCAAGATGGACGACCAGTTGCTTACTACAGCGAAAAACTTAGTGATGCGCGGAAGAAATGGACAACTTATGAGTTAGAGTTGTATGCGATATATCAGTCACTTAAACATTGGGAGTACTACTTGATTCATCAAGAGTTTGTACTCTTTACTGATCATCAAGCCTTGAGAAATATCAAAAGCAATACTAACTCTAACAGAATGCACCAAAGATGGATTGACTACATTGAACGATTTACTTTCACTGTCAAGCACAAATCTGGCCAGCAAAATAAAGTGGCTGATGCACTCAGCCGTAGGGCTTCTTTACTGATTTCAATGAAAGCAGAAGTCATTGGGTTTGATTATTTGAAAGATCTATATGCTGAAGATGAAGATTTTGGCGAAACATGGGTTAAAATTACTAAATCTGGATTGAAAGTTGCTGATTTTCATCTTGAAGAAGGTTTTCTATTCAAAGGGAATAAATTATGCATTCCGAGAAGTTCTCTTCGTGAGCATATCATTAGAGAACTTCATGGAAGTGGTCTTAGTGGACACATGGGAAGAGACAAAAGTATTGTTTTAGTTGAGGAGCGTTATTATTGGCCTCAAGTAAAAAGGGACATGAATCGTTTTGTTCAAAGATGCTACACTTGTCAAACGGCAAAAGGAAGTTCAAACAACACTGGATTGTATACACCTCTTCCTGTTCCGGACACACCCTGGGTTGATATTTCCATGGATTTTGTGCTTGGTCTTCCTAGGACTCAACGAGGTATGGACTCAATCTATGTAGTGGTTGATAGATTTTCTAAAATGGCCCATTTCATACCCTGCAAAAAGACTTTAGATGCTTCTCATATTGCACACTTATTCTTTAAAGAAGTTGTTCGCTTACATGGTATTCCAAAGTCCATTGTTTCTGATCGAGACAGCAAGTTTTTAAGTCACTTCTGGCAGACTTTATGGAAAAGGTTCGACACTAGTCTCAAATTCAGCACAACTTGCCACCCTCAAACTGACGGACAAACAGAGGTTGTAAATCGAAGTTTGGGTAATCTTTTAAGGTGTATTTCGGGAGATAGACCAAAACAATGGGATTTGGCGCTTGCTCAAGCAGAATTCACTTATAACAATTCCATTAATCGATCTACAAAAAGATCTCCTTTTCAAATTGTGTATACCAGCATACCTCAACATGTAGTTGACTTGGTACCTTTACCAAAACTCCCCGGAAAGAGTATAGCTGCAGATCATATGATTGAGAAGATTGCAAAACTTCATGAAGAGGTTAAACTGAATTTGGAAAAGGCCAATGCAAAGTACAAAGAGGCGGCTGATAAACATCGTAGGTTTAAATCATTTGAGGAAGGAGATCTTGTCATGGTGCATCTACGAAGAGAAAGATTTCCAGCAGGAACCTACAATAAACTTAAAGCTAAAAAGATTGGGCCGGTTCGTGTGCTCAAAAAAATCAATGACAATGCATATGTAGTTGATCTTCCTGAAGAATTAGGCATTTCCAAAAGTTTTAACGTCAAAGACCTTTACGAGTATCATGGAGATATGGAAAGTCTGCTGCCTTCAATTGACTTGTGGACAAGTCTTTTAAAAGACAGGGAGGATGATGTAGTACAGCACTCAGTGAAGTCATAACTTTCTCAGCAGATCAATTCATAATAACTTTCACTCAGTTATTGGTCAGTTATGAGTGGTTATTAAAAACTGATTCAGGTGAGAAATCACCCCTGGTGGTTACTAGCAGTTAGTATAAGTAATTATTATTACTTATTTGAAATAAATCAACCTATAGGGGTTTGCCTAGTGTCTTTAAACAGTTAACTATTGTAGGATTGTTTAAATAGGTGTAAGCACTTATTGTACTGCTGATTGATTGATACTACTAAGAAGAAAAAATACAAAATCTTGTCAATGTTCTTGTTTATTCTATATTGCTGAACTAGAATTGTGCGACGTTGATCGACAATTCAACACTTCTGCTACGCCAAAATAAGAGCAAAAAAATGCTGAAGGCAATAATTTTGGAAAAAAAATAACATAAATTTTGGGTTGTGAGTTGAAAGCTATTGTTTGTTAAATAACTAACCAGATAAGAAAAGCCACAAAATATCGGGTGTTTCTCTCTCCAATGCAATTGTTCTGCAAAAAAGAGAGACATTAAATGTAAAATTAAAAGGAAATATTAGTGAAGAGTGGGCAATGCTACATATTCAAAGAAACAAAATAGAGGGATATAACAAGTCAAAAAATAATTCAAAATATATAGCTAACCATCCATCCACAATGATGATCAAATCGGGCAACACAACGATCACATATACTGCAGTGCTTGGACCTAGCAGGTCTACATAAGCAAGTGAGTAAACCTATCAGCATATAGTGGAAATAGTATATCAAGTGCACCATGCTAAACAAAATGAAACTCACTTTGGAAATTTGCAAGTTGAACATTCTTTCTCTATATAGATGGTGTTGTCATAGGGATACACAGACATATAACGAGTAAAATTCTCATTATTTACAGTTCCAGGATCAGAGAAACTAGTCAATAAAAAGAGTAAAATACCCACACCAACTGCGGCCACGCTTATGTACCTGCAACGATAATAAATGACCAAGAGTAACTTTAGAGTGACATCTAAAGGCAAATGACAGAAAGCGTGAGGCTAATTAAATAGGGTGATACCTGTGAATTCCACTAATATAATGCCCGGGAATATAGTTAAAGGATGACGACACAATAAAGTAATAAGTAACTCCGATAATTGCTAGATACATAGCCTGCATCACAAACTCGAGGGAAACAAACTTACTCTCATTCTCAGACTATTTTCAATAAGTACATGTACTAATATCTGAGTAATATATGATATTCGAATTGCTATGCTCAATTGTAGTGGCAACATTACGCCTTGCAAGTGACTGAACATTTAGGCGTTTAAATCGGAGAAATGAAAGATTAATAAGAAGTAAGAACTGTATAATAAAAAAAATTGAGAGAGAGAGTGAGGAGACCTGTAAGATAGGATTAGGTCGATCACAACAATAGTACTCGATTGAGAGAATGGCATTGGTGCCTTTTGTACCAAATACATAAGTAACAAAACGCCTGCAACAAACAAACAAACAAACAGTATTAGAGAGAGAGAGAGTGAGAGAGTAGAGAGGGGAGAGAGAGAGAGAGGGAAGGGAGAGAGAGAGAGAGGGGGGGGGAAGGGAGAGAGAGAGAGGGAAGGGAGAGAGGGAGAGAGAGAGGGAAGGGAGAGAGGGAGAGAGAGAGAGGGAGAGAGAGAGAGGGAGAGAGAGAGAGAGAGGGAAGGGAGAGAGAGAGAGGGAAGGGAGAGAGGGAGAGAGAGAGAGGGGGAGAGAGAGGGGGGAGAGAGAGAGAGAGAGAGGGGGAGAGAGAGAGAGAGAGAGAGAGAGAGAGAGAGAGATGTACTGGAAATAGTCGTAAGCGCCGAAAGTGAGGAAGACATGGATGCGATGAATGAAAGTACCGTCGAAAATAGGCCAACGGCCGCAGAGAAAAGAGACGACAACCAAAAGAGTGATTAAACCATGGCAAACAAGAACCCACTGAACGCCCATTTCAACAATCTGCTAACAACAACAATAAGCTCCCTCCCTCCTCCTGCCTACTTCGAGATTTACAAGTCGTTGCTTTTCTACTTTTCGTTTCGGAGACGGTTGACCATTATTTTTCATATTCAAATCTAATTTACACGCGTTTAATCGATTTAATACCTTTTTCGTTTATTTCGCTTTTCAATTCGTTTAAGCTAGTGTATACACTTTTCCACCTAATTACACTTCTCCCCATCTTCCAAATACGAAGATCTATATATTTTTATATTAATTTAACATTGTTATAATTGTTAATTTTCATATTTATGATTTTTTATAATTATTAAAATTTTAAGTATATAATAAGCTATTCCCTAACTTATGATGAATTGTGTAAATTGTTTTAAATTAATTATTAACTAAAGTTATTTTATATCAAAACATATATATATATATCAAAATTATTATCAAATAGTCATCATATATAACCGTTCCTTTTATAATTGATTGAATAATGTTACTGGCACAACAAAAGTTACAAAAAATTGTTATGACATGGGTGATGTGGCACAAAAAAATAATTTAATTAGTGCTATTAATATAAATGTAGGAGTCCATTTATATTTAGCCAACAAACATGTGACACATAGCATTTGTAACTATTTTGTTAACTCATTTTGTACCTCTAGCATTTTTCTTTATAATTTATAAACACAATTAAATCAAACCATTTGAAATAATGGCCATCAAATTTCTCAAAAAATTATTCTTTAAGAATCAATAGCTGTAAACTTAATTTTCAGAACAAATTCACATATAAGTTCTGTACATCTGTCCTTTACAAATATAATTGCGGATACAAAGTCTGCAATGGTCCCTTAGGGACTATTGCACAGGACTTTCAAGCGGCAAATTATCTACATATAATATAAATCAGAACTTTTCAATCAATTAAATCAATAATGGTAAAATCCAATGATTGCTGCAATGTTGTTGTCAGAACTTCTCCATCACAATTGCACGCATGAAATCTTCTGGTGCTGCAGAAAAGAGTTGAACAACACATGTTAGATGAATGCCTCAGGCTTGTTGAAGAAATATTTGTGCAGCAATCAACAATGAAATGTAACTATCTCGTTTCTAAGTCGACACTGTTATCGAGTATAAGATCTGTTGGGGCCATCCTCTAGTTTTAAAGCGACCGATTACTTAACATGGTATCAGAGTTCAGTTTAGGGAGGTACTCGGGTTCGAGTTCTCTCACCCCATTTATTTAATCTAAATATTTGTTATCGATATTGGTTGTCTGTCGTTGTCAATCATAGCGAAAAGTATCGCACGATTGATGGGGAGTGTTAAAGAGTTCTGTTGGGGCATTCCTCTACCACCTTAAGCTTTTAGAGCGACCGATTACTTAAACACAACCACACAAATTAATTATATCTTGCATATCAAATCTTCGGGATTTTTGTATGAAAGAGTTGAAGACCATATCTTGGAGAATGCATTCTCAGGAACCTCACTATGAATGAAACTTATAAACTTCACTATAATGCCAGAACACACTGGAAATGTCAAAGTCCAACATACAACACATTCTCTCAACACCTACTAACTTCATTTACCTTTTATAATTTTTCCCTCAAGCAACCGCGTCACATAAAATGGAAAGGCAAGCAACCACAACACAAATCCAAATAAAATAAAATACAAGAATGCACCAAATTTTATGGATGAATTAGTCTCAATTTGAAATTTTGAAAATATTCAGAATGCCTCGAAAACATTTCTATGGTGTTATTTGCCTACATATGATACATAAAATTTTACTATATTAACGAGTTTCAGCAGCTAAATTGCGCCACATTTAAAATCGGAGCAGTTATTAGTTAAGTTTTGGTTTTCATACTTATAAAAGGCACTTTATTGGTTTACTGTGGTCGGCGTCTGTATTTTTCATATGCTTTTAGTCTCTCAACAATCTTTAAGTGACAGTCAACCTCCTTTTTAACTCTTTCATGGTAAACAATGTGTTGAAAAATGTGGGTGCTTTCTCTCTCTTATCCCTAATCTACCAATCCTTATTTTCATGGCTTCCAGATTTCTCTCTTGCTAGGCCATTTAGTGGTTGAACATACATTTCGAGCAGCCATTTAATAGTTGGACAGCTTATAATAACAAAAGCAACGTACCTTTGCTTCCTGTGAAAAGATTGAATTGGCCAATGGCTTGCCTAAGGAACATTTCAACTCCACTGACAATAAGTGCTCCAGCATTTTCTGCATCTCTTAAAAGCGTGGTTTTTCTAGGTGTGTAAACAGCATCGAAGACTAGCCTGTAATCCTTTAAAGTACCCTGAAAATAGAGCTAGGTTTTATGCTCCTGTAACCAGAATTTAGCTCTTTAGTAAGTCAAACGAATAAGAAACCTGAGCCACTGGAATTCGATCTGTTCTTGGATGCATTCCTAAAGGCGTTGCATTTGCAAGGATTGCTCCTTTTTCTGGTTGAAAGTTGGGCAAATCCTCATATGGCCGAGCTTCTCCGCAAACCGCTTGTGCAAGAGACTTCGCCCTATCTGTTTAGATAAAAGTTTAAAGGTTAGAGAGAAGATTCTGATGGCTTTGTCCAATGCTTCATGAACTAAAGCCGGAGAATATGAGGATTGACTAACAATTAAAATACAAGTTATATAAGTGGCATTTTAGTGGTCTACTGCCATGTTTGGGCTCAATTGATTGTCAATCTTGTGAACCAGAAATAAACCATTACTCAGGGAACAAAGAGAGAAAAACTAACATATTAAACTTTTGTCACATTTTTAAAGTAGGCAACTCTGCATACGTACCAAAATCAATATCAAAAATGGTGACCCTTGCTCCCCTGGTTTTGGCACCGAACGCCAATGCTCTTCCAGCACCTCCAGCACCAACCACCACAAATTGTTTCCCGCTGATTGGGGATGGAAATGAAGCTTCTCCATTAACACATCCTAGAGCTGGAAAATGTAGAGAAGTGTTATAATTTACATGCATGAAAAATAAGGTAAGAAATTAGAACAAGTTGCAAAAGATGATGAAGTTATTTACATCTAAGTTCTCCAATTTACAGTCTAATCCAGTACCAAAACAAACATACTGAAGAGGTTATGCATGGCTGAAACTTAGAGAATAGAATAATCATTAAATATGTTATGGCCTTATTGGTGGTTTAATCTGTAAATTAGGATTTTAAGTTTTGTATGTTATTGTTTTTCCCCCAGAATATATAGATGGATTGTGATAGATGGCCCCCTTTATATATGAATCAGAAATATAAACTTGCAAAACCTTCGTAGTACGACAAGCATGCTAGATTCTTTAAAACCTTATCCAAATTTTCACAAAAATTCTAAAACTAAACAAATAATGAAGTTAGGTTTGTCTATGATGTTTATATCTCACCAAAACATCGTACTTAATTTAAGATATAAATAATTTGGACAACAACAAATGCAACTTTTATTAGAGAAACATTATTGTCAGCCTCAGCACCTTCCTCAATTGCAGTTATAGAAGCTTCACAATCTGTATTGTAACCAATTAGCTTCCCGTCACTAGACCTTCGTACAATTGTATTGACAGCACCTATAGACTGATATATCATGCAAGAAGTGATTATTAGATTAATAATGCGACACACAGGGTTACAAGCACGACTTCATACAGAGGAAACAAATTTTAAGGGAAAATACATAACAATGAAAAACACAGAAGTCTACAGACATGAACTTTAAAATCCAGTAAACATATGGTCAACCTGAGCAAGTGGATGAACTTCATCACAGCACCCAATGACTGCTTCCTTGTATGGAATTCCAACACTAAAATTCAAACAACGCAATGTCATAATCAATATTGAATACATTAGAATTTAACTGGATAATATTTACAAGGATATAGAGTTAATTGTTATATATGACATAGATCTGTAAGATGAACCAAGGATTATCCATGCTACTTTATTGAATAAACAAAAAACCGAAAGCTAAATTATAGTGGTTCAGGTTTGAGGCTTCCCTTCTAAAGATTACCATATAATTATTATCTTTTCCTGCCAGTGTTTGGGACACTAATTGATAAGCCTTAGTTATAAACATAAATCTTATTTTTCAAATAACATGTTCCAAATTACAACTGATTATGGTAACGGATAAGATAATGAAGAAAAGAAATACCCAGTATTTAACAAGAAATATAATGCAGTTGAAGGGAGAACATACCTGTAACCAGCAAAGTCAGGACTCGAATAGACCGTAAAAAAATCATTAAGATCATCCACAAGCATTGGGACATAAACCCCATTGTAGCCTACATGTCTGAAGGTAGGGTTATGTAAAATAGGGCCTTTGCTATGGCTTACTGGTTTCGAGATAAGCCCAAAAATTTTGGTGTCTGCATCAATATGCTCAACTCCATAAGCTTGTCTAAGGCTGTCTAGAGTAGGAAGACCCAGAACTGGATATCCAGCAAGAGATCCGTAGACAAAAAGACTACCAAATTTTGGCCCCAGTAACTGACTTATAAGACCCCTTTCCCCTGTTGAGTATGCAATCAGCGGAACCTGCAAGTTGAGCATGACAATTTAATACATTGCAAGCCTATGATACTAATACCCAGAGTCATAATAATGTGAAATATATAAATAATATGAAGATATTTGTTATATGAATATATGTAGGCATATGTCCATGTGTGGTATGGTATACATGCAATAGTTTTGTACTTCTGGCGTCTTTATATCACAAATCTGTATTTGTTAATACATTAGGCAACACAAACATTAAACATTTTACATACCTGAGAATGCGAAAGCAAATGAAAGATCCTTGTTAACTCTGTAATACTACTTGTGTTGGAAACAAGTTTGATGATATCAGCTCCAGTAGACTGGATGTGTGCAACAAGCTGGCTCAAATCTTCTTTTGCAGAAGTCAATGTATCCAGGAAACAAGATACAATTATTTTGCTTCTGCCACTTCGACTGAATTTTTGTTCCTCCATAATATCAAAGGCTACCTGAATAATGTAATATACAGATACTTATTAATACCAAGAACAACAATATTCAAGTACGCAAATATCATGAAGTTGCTTTCATTGTGTAACAACTTTATACATCAATGCCATTTTATTTGGCATCAATCTTAAATTTCAGCAGTTCCCGTAGACATGCTATTCGAAATGATTGCTACCCAGAAAAAGGAGACAAAGCCAACGCCTTGGTTGCTACTGCTGGTGGCTTCTTCCTTAACTATGTATTTTTTAATAATACAAAATTTAGATTCTCTACATGTGCAGATTGCATCAAAGTAGAAATGCAGACTCTGGTTAGGCTCTTATGATCGATACAATGTGTTCCAAATTAGTAAATTGCAGCTGTTCTAGAAAGTATAAACATTCGTATAAGCCATATGCCACTACTACCTTGAGCTCAATATCAATATAATCTGCTCCCAGTTCTTTAGCTGAACGAAGGACTTCTACCCGTGTGTTTTCATCTCCTTCATATTCACCGCCTTCAGATTTTGGCCTGAAATTATACAATCTCGAGACTAAAAAAATTATATTAAGAAAACCATATCCTGCATTGATCACCTTTTCACCAACTAAAAAAACAGGATTATATGACAAATTGACAATGCTAAGTCAAACTACCTTAGAATCAGTTCCGTAATGCAACTTCTGTTTTTCAATTCCTTATATTGCACTAACTATAATCCCTCATCAAACAAATAATCAGCAATTCAATTTTTTAATACTCAAAATCTAATGTCGAGATTAGAGAATAAACTTACTCTAATATACTTCTTACCTAATATTTAACCACTACCTAAAGTCCAACAATACAACTACACCAGACCCTATTCATTCAATTAAAACACCATCTTAAAATGCAATAACAAAACCAAGATTTAAATAAGAAACTCAATTCTTTTTCGACGATAATTAGAAATCAAGATTAAAAACTAGTAATTTAATCTTTTAAGCAATTACAAATTTTTTTGTCATTTCAATTTAATTTTTTTCCTACTAACTAAAATTGAAGATAAATGTAACTAATAATCTAATACATGTTTTTTGTCAACATACATTACCCACAAACAATATGTGTGGTATAAACTTCTCTATCATCATCAAAATATTACGTTGAAATTCCTGTTTATAGGCGCAGCCACAACTTTAATTATCGGAACTTTCAGATAACTTAAAAATTAATAATATTATGAGTCAGCAGACGGAAACAGGTTCCGTCGCCGGCTCGAATAAATATTTATAAATATTTTATGGATGCCGAATCCGCATAAATAGAAAATTTATATATTCCAGTTAAACAAACTGACACATTCGTATTGTACTTGACGATGTTTGAACGGTTGACATCCCGTAAAGAAAACGAGGATAATATTTGAACGGTTGACGTCCCGTAAACGTAACGAGGGAGATACAACTAATCCATGACGTACCTGTAGACAACGATAACGGGTAATGGCCTGTTACTAAGAATCAAACGAAGATCACGACGAAAATCGAAGACTTTCAAACAATCCAACCTCAGCTCAACAACATCAGCACCTTGAGCTTTAGCCTTAAACATATCACTCACCATTTCTTCAACACTCGAGCTCATCAATGGAGCACACACTGTTGTTGTGTATTTTAATACACCAAGACTTCCCATTTTTCTAGTTTGATTTCTTGAAACAAGCGCAACGCATGCCAAGCAACAATGTGAAGATGTCAAGACAGTGTAATTGTGTATTTATATTGCAGGTGGTGATGCAATTTGAAATTGAATAATGTGGGGAAAGGTATTTATATGTGTGTAAAAAAATTGTTGATTAAAAAGGGTAAGAAAATTGGTGGGGAAGGTGGTGGTTGGTGAAGTTTTGGTTGGTGAGTCCTGGTTGGAGTCTACACATATCCTTAACACTGCATACGACATGTCTGTATTATTATACAAACTCGGGTTCGGTTCGGCTTTGGATTCAGATTCGAATCCAGACTCAGATTTCGGATGGATGATTGTTAGTCTTATTTATCTGTTATTATTTTTGTGAAATAAATTTCATATTGAAAATTTTATCCTTTTTAAAAAGTTTCAATTTATCAAAAGATGATATAAAAATATGAATAACAATAATCGTTTGTCAGGAGCCCGTTAATATATTTATAATTTCATGTCTTTGTTTGACGTGGATATATAAGGTTATTGGTGAACTCAACAGGAAGACAAATTGTTTGCGCACAGAGCCGGGACAGCTCCTTTATCCATTTAGTATATGTCAGCGGAAACGAGTTAAATTAACGAGCTCGTATTTTAAGATGTATATAAATTAAATTTTTGTATTTTTTTAATTTCTTTTTAGATTAAAATTTGAATATTTAACTTTTATTCAAAAAAAAAATTATAAATAACTTATATAATTACACTTTTGACGCATCTTAAAATGCGATCGAATACTCTTTCAGAAACGTAAATGATTAGAAAGAAAGGAAGGATTATCTCGTTAAAAAATTAAACTATCTTCACAATAATCGAGTTGAGTTTTTAGAAAACAAGTTTGCTATCATGCTATCTCGGTAAATCATATAAATATGTTATATATTTTATGTAAATTCGAATCTATTATATATCTAATACAGCAATAAGGGGGGTTCGCTGAGCAAATTTAATCATAAATACAGTAATTAATATCCATACATGATTTGTTTTAACCATTAATGCTCATTCATTATTATATAATATACTGATTCATTCATATAATTTTTATTACCTCAATTAAAACATCATTAATATTCTAGTCATTAAAAATAATTTCTTCATAAAATTTACATACTCTATTAAAAAAATTAGTATAAAAAATTTAAATGATAACCCTTGCATAAAAATTCATATAATACATAATTGACTTATTAATATCAATTAGTTGTTGCATACTTAGTATATATATTTATTTATAACTAATTATTATAGAGATGCATGCATGCATCATATAATACATAAATTATCCCATAAGTGACTTACTAATATCGATTAATTATTGCATATTTAATATATATATAACTAATTATTATATAAATACATGCATGCATGCATGTATTCATATATACATACATACATATATCCATACAAACACATGTACGTATGTACGTACATGTGTATATATATAACAATTTAGTTAGAGATGTTATATTTTCAAAACACGTTCTAAATTATCAGAGCAAAACAATAAAAATATTATATTATCCTGAATTTGTTTTTCTATTTGGCATGTGGCAGTCATGTCTTTTCCTTTTTATTTGCTTCAAAAATTAAAAACCTAATATTCATATGAAATTTATCTTTTAGTTAATGATTCAATTTTTTTGTCTAGAAAAAATAAAATTGTACTTATTTTTAACGTAAGTTAATTTCTAAAGACGAAAATACATAAATTATTAATTATCAAATTAATAATATAAATAAGTGAATTTTAAATATAAAGTAAAAATCATTATTAATAGTAATAGTAATAATTTTAAATTTCATTAAAAAATAAAAAATATTTAATTTGAATAGCAGGTCTATAAAACATATATATTAAAAATTCTAATAATAATAATTATTATTATTATTATAATTATAGTAATAATAATATTTATTATTATTAATATTATTATTATAAAAAAATAAATAATATTAATACATGAGAAACTTGAGTACAAAATCATGTTATTTATAAAAAAAAAAGTGATAGTACATTTAAATTATAATAAAATTTATTTTTACAAAATATTATTGTTCATCGTTAATCTTAATGACAAAATATATATATAGATAAAAAGATATGCGAAAATCGTACAAAATCTTACTATTAAAATAAAATTTATTTATTTATATTAATTGGTCAAAAACTTGAGTAAAGAATACTTCGTCTCTCTTCGCCCCCGCCCCGAAAAACAGCACAGCGCTCATTCGCTTCGCACCCCAATTATGACATTCCTCCTCTCCCACTTCACACCCACCTTTAATCACACAGTTAACTGACATATTTAATCACACAGTTAACTGACATATACCATATTTATCATATTATAATCTACTATAAATATTTGCGAATTAAATATTAAAAATAAATGAACTAGAGAAACTTATATATTAAATATGATTATGTGTATCGCAACCATTTATACCTCTAACTGAATAAATATTTATATTTAATCATGTCATACTTTAAGTGTTATATTCTTATATTTACACAAAAAAAAATTAAATTCAGGACTTTCATATATTTATATATATACACACATATATGTATATAATATATATATATATATTCTTATATTTACACAAAAAAATTAAATTCAGGATTTTCATATATATATATATAGACACACACACATATATATGTATATATAATATATATACACACACACATATATATTTTTATAGGGAAATAATCATGAGCCAACGTGGGTTGGGGGGACAGCCAGCCAACCCACAGCAATGAAACATTGCGAGGGAAAGCAATGTTTCAATGCAGGTCTTGACTTCCGCAATGAAACATTGCGAGATGTCGCCATGCACAGGACACATTGGGCATTCCTATTTCATTGTTGGGCCGCAATGTTTCATTGTTGGTTAAACTCCCAATTTTTAATGTCCAGACTGTCCCTCTCTTTAGTTTATTATAATATTTAACTTATTTATATAAGTATAAAAATAATATTAATGTTCAACAGTAATTAATTTTTTAAAATATGTTAACATTAAATATAAGTATTACTAATATTTTAAAATATTATCAAGTTTAATAATAAATTTATCAATTTAATTTTTTCTGTACTTTTTCTTTAAATTATCGTATGAATAATTTTAGTTTAAAAAATAATATTATTAATTTTATACTTTTTAGTGAATTGAGTTATTTTAGTTTAAAAAAATTATCAACAGTCAAACTTATTTTTTGTGCAAAACTTATTTTTGTGCCAATATTAATAAGAATTGACTGGTCAATAGAGCAGAAGTTTGACCGACACACCGCAATGAAACATTACGGCAGTTAAATTGACTGATCAATAGAGCAGAAGCTTGACCGACACACCGCAATGAAACAATGCGGC
The DNA here is from genome assembly GCF_009905375.1 of Apium graveolens. Lineage (NCBI taxonomy): Eukaryota > Viridiplantae > Streptophyta > Magnoliopsida > Apiales > Apiaceae > Apium > Apium graveolens. Next base: position 305,294,401 of record NC_133652.1, read on the forward strand.
AGTTTGGACACGCCGCAATGCTTCATTGCGGCAATTTCAACAGTCAAATGAAATTTTTTCAGCAAAATTTTTTTTGTGCCAAATTTAATTTTGTGAATTTTAAAATTCAGATTTTCACCTATAAATAGTCCTGCCTCATCTCATTTTTTTTCAACATTCTCTTCTCTATTTTCATTCTACATTTTCTCTTCAACATTATCTTCTCTAATTTCCGAAAAATGGTTTTCTACTACGATTTTGACAATAATAAGGTAATTATAGATGGTGTGGCTTACAACGGGTCCGAAGGAGAAGAAGACATGGAAATAGCTCTCCGTCGTATTCAAATGGCGCTTGAGCGCAAGAAAAAAAAAAGAAAATGAAGCTAAAGCGAAGGCGGAAAAGTCGAAGAAAAAGAAAGACGACGATAAGGGTGATAAAGGCAGTTCTTCCAACACCATTAAAGTTTGATCATTCTCGTCGACATAAAATGTTATTATGTATTTGTTTTGAAAAAATATTTGAATGTACTCCATTTATATTTGAATGAAATAAATTATTTAATGTTTTATTTTTCTTGTACTTGTCCAATTTATTTTATCAATTTTAAATTTTAATAAACAAATATAATACTAAAATTTGAAAATGTGAAAAACTAAAAAAAGAAAATTTATCAAATTTTCGTTATATATAAAAAAATATAAAATAATTTAACCCCCAAAATGTTAAACATTTTTTGGTAACAAACTATATATAAGTACCGCATTTTATTTAAGAAATAATTTTTCTTACTTATTATAATCATTATATTTTAACATCCATATAGTTGGATCGTCAAAATTTGTACTTTACAACTTACACGTCAAGAAATATCATTTGACATAACTATTATGCAAAATTTTCACAAAACTATGTAAAATAGTTGCATATTATAATTAAGTTACTCTTATAAACATTTATATTTTCAAAATAACATTTAACATATTAAATGAAATATAATAAGTCTATAAACTATTTTTTATAAATTTTTTTTGATTAATTTTCTAATTTTAAAGAAAATAACAAAAATAAACATCCCAACTGCAATGTTTCATTGCGGTGGACACTTCCCCCCGCAATGAAACATTGCTGGGGTACGTTGTAAAGTTTTTTTTAAACTGCAAATATTTACAGTTGTTGGCTTGGGGGTTTGTACAGTGCCGCAATGTTTCATTGCGGTCATCGCAATGAAACATTGCGGGCGTGCATTTAATGCACACACCTACCTTAAAATGTCTGTATTTTTGAAACATTGCTGTTTCACTCCTTCTTAACATTCTGCTCAAATTTATTCTTCTGAAAAAAAATGTTAGTATTCAATATCCATGGCTTCTTATTTATTTGATTATTCAAGTTCATCTAGTGATCATAACGATTTTAATTATGTTACCCCCCACACAAAAAAGAGGGTTTATCCTAAAATCTTTAATGATGATGAAGTAATAGATGTTGATAGTATTGAAGATAAAGTTAATGATCCGGGGAAACGAAAAACGCATAGTGATGATGATGTTGGTTTCGGTTGGAAGAATCACGATGTTCACGGTGATTCCGATGATAGTAATGATTCTTTTAATGGCGATGATGATGATAAAATTAATGATAAAATTAATGATGAAAATTTTATTGAAAATATGAATGATGTAGTTCCTTGTGTTGGTATGATGTTTGATTCGTTGGATGAAGCAGAAAGTTTTTATCGAGGTTATGGTCGAAGTATAGGGTTCGAGATAATTATTCGAAGTAGTCATAAGCATTCAAGAAATGGTGGTATATCGTCACGTTTGTATATATGTCGGAAGGGTGGAAGATTGGGTCCAAAACCCTTGGAAGTTGAAGATAGGGCTAAAGGGAAACGACCTCGAGATGTTATTCCTCGAACTTGTTGTCGTGCTCGTATGTGTGTTGCTCACAAAGTAAGCTCAAACAAATGGGAAGTAACCAAGGTCAACCTAGAGCACAATCATGCTATGGTTACATCGGATAAGGTAAATTTCATGCAAAGATCACGCAACATAGATCCGTTTACCCGATCTTTGATTGAGTTATTCAACAAATCGGGTATCGAGACCCCGAAAGTGATGAATTTACTTAGTGAGACGTGTGGTGGTATTGAAAAAATTGGTTTTTCTGCTCAAGACGTACGAAATGTAATACGTGACATTCGAAGACGGGTTTTTGATTCCGGTGATGCAGAGTGTGGATTGGTTTTGTTACGAGACTTGCAAAAATAAAGTGATGGCAATTTTTTCTACCGAGTGGATGTGGATGAGGAGAACCGGGTTAGGGGTTTGGTGTGGGTTGATCCTCGTTCGCTTAACGCATACAAGAATTTTGGAGATGTGGTGACTTTCGACTCGACATATCGGACTAATAGGTATGACATGCCTTTTATTCCAATTACAGGAGTGAATCACCACTACCAAAATATTTTGTTTGGATTTGCACTTATAAGGGACGAGAAAGAGACTACTTATAGATGGGTTTTGAAGACTTGGTTGGAAGCGGTCGATAACAAGCCACCTATTACCATTATTACAGATCAATACACCGCTTTAAGTAATGCCATTTCCGAGGTTATGCCTAACACCAATCATACATATTGTACGTGGCATATTAGTAGCAAGTTTCCCGAGAAACTATCTACTTTGTATACTCAATACTCGGAGTTCAAGACGGATTTTAATGCATGTATCTACAAGTCATTGTCACCAACGGAATTTGAAGGTAGGTGGGAGGACTTGAAAGAGAAATATGATCTTGAAAATCACAATTGGCTAAATGATATGTATGCAATTAGACGGTAATGGATTTTTGCTTTCACGAAACAACATTTTGCCGCCGGTATGACTACCACCTCAAGGAGCGAGTCTATGAATTCATTTTTTGATGAGTATGTGAAAGCGTCGACCGGTTTGAAAGAATTCATTGAGAATTCACAAAAAGCTTTGGACTCACAATATTTACGGGAGGTTCAAGCCGATTTTGACACCGAGTACAAGGAAAGGAGACTATTGTCTAACTCGTCAATGGAGATACATGCCTCCAAGATATACACAAAAGAGATGTTTAAGCGATTTCAAAAAGAGCTTCAAAAAAGTCAATCTTTTGTTATGAAAAGCATGAAAGGTTGTGGAGATTATTTTTCAAAGATGTATTTGGTAGAAAAGTCCACCTTGCCGGAGATTAATAGAAGGAATTTTTTCTTGAAGGTTTCCATCGACGGGAGTTATTCTTGTACATGTAAAAAATTTGAACATTCCGGGATGATTTGTAGACACATGATCCGTTACCTTAACAAGAAACAAAAGACGATGATACCGCCATATCTTGTAACAATGAGGTGGACAATAAACGGAAACAAAGTTACGGGACCTCTACCGTGTACCCCTCGGATGCTTGGTAATGCTGTAGAATCTCAAACGGCAAGATATAGTGGATTGTGTAAAGTTTTCCAAGGTTTGTCCGTTGTTGGTAGTTGCTCCGTTTCGCGGTACAATTACTTGATGAGCGTGATCAAGAGAGAAAAGGAGTATGTGATTAAGTCTTTTCCGGGAGAAGAGAGAGAGAAAAAAATAAATGAGGACTATGAAAGTGATGAAGAAGATGATCCGTTATTAGATCCCCCAAGGTCACAAACAAAAGCACGTCCAAAAGCGGGTAGATTCAAAAGTGGTATGGATACGTCAAGTTCAAATAAACAATTTCGAAAGTGCAGTTTTTGTGGGGCGAGGGAAGAAGGCCATGATAGAAGAAATTGTCCCTCGAGATTATTAGGAAAAAAAGGAAAAAAATGATTGTAATTTCTTATCATGTACTTTGAAATATTAATAAATTTTAATTAAATATTTTCAATGTTGTTAATGTTAGTACTTGTTGCCATTATTAATAATCCCAACAAAAGAAGTGAGTCCAAAAAAAATTTTTGAAAAAAAGTTAATTTTGAAGATTTTTTTTTTCAAAATTAGGCAGAAAGTTTTCTGTAAAACAGAAAAAGTATTATATAAAAAATAAATCATTTGCAAGTGCAATGACCAATCTGCAAAACCCAGATTACCCCCGCAATGAAACATTGCGGCATCCGCAATGAAACATTGCGGGCGTAAACCGGGCTTTGCCGAATTTCGCAGATTGGTCACTGCACTTGCAAATGATTTATTTTTTATATAATACTTTTTCTGTTTTACAGAAAACTTTCTGCCCAATTTTGGAAAAAAATCTTCAAAAATAACTTTTTTTTCAAATTTTTTTTTGGAGTCACTTCTTTTTTTGGGATTATTAATAATGGCAACAAGTACTAACATTAACAACATTGAAAATATTTAATTAAAATTCATTAATATTTCAAAGTACATAATAACAAATTCGGCATGACCTCTTTGTTTTTAAGTTAAACTTTACCTGTAAAATAAAAAAATCGGCATGACCTATTTATTTTTAAGTCAACCAAAAACCTGTAAAATTTCAAACCAAACCAAACTAAACTTAAAAATGAATGGCCTTGACATGTCAACTACAAACAAACCAAACTAAACTTAAAAATGAATGGTCTTGACATGCCAACTATAAACAAACCAAACCAAACTAAACTTAAAAATGAATGGCCTTGACATGCCAACTATAAACAAACCAAACCAAACCAAACTAAACTTAAAAAAAATGGCCTTGATATGCCAACTACAAACAAATCAACTAAAATAAATACATCTAACCAACCTAAATAAATACAACCAATCTAAATAAAATACAACCGAGCAAAATATGTACAACTAACTAAAGTAACTACAAGTCACTAATCAAATAACAAACTAGTGTCTCGCCTCTCTTTGTCGAATGCCCCACTCAGAAATGTGTCTAACAACCCCTTTTGATAACTCGTGCGCCATCCGATAGCGAAAAGTTTGTACATCAACTTTAGGGTTCCACACAGCTGATGGCAAAGAGATCCCGTTGAGCATAGCGTCCATGTACTTGGATACATATACACCACAATCATTTCCACCATCTTGCTTGGGTCGAGCATCAAGACCATGAACCCGGGTATATTTCAATGGAAATCGAGATGGATGCAAATAATTGATCATATGTGGGATCAACTTTTCCTGCAAATAACGGGAAATGAACCTAACAAGTCATTATTTCATTATTAATCTATTTAAAACTACTGGTAGGGAATTAAAGAATGATATTTCACGGGAAATGAACCTAACAAGTCATTATTTAATTATTAATCTATTTAAAACTACTGGTAGGGAATTAAAAAATGATATTTCACGAGAAATGAACCTAACAAGTCATTATTTAATTATTAATCTATTTAAAACTACTGGTAGGGAATTAAAGAATGATATTTCACGGGAAATGAACCTAACAAGTCATTATTTAATTATTAATCTATTTAAAACTACCGGTAGGAAATTAAAGAATGATATAGTTACCATAATGTAATACTGGAAGGGGTGAGCGATGTTCCCTGTTGTGTCTTTGTCGTCCCTAAGAGGATCAATGTTTAGCACTCTCATTTTGTTGAGATTAACAACAAACAAGAACCAATGAGAGCTATCACACGTGGGGAAAATGTAAAGTCACAAAACTGAAGAGGTAAGCTACCCCCTGTTAGCATAATCTCTAAAGAACCTCTCCATTGACTTCTTGGCATCACCTTTTAGGGTACTCGGAGAAGCCTACAATTACAAGTCAAAAAATAGGTTAACATTTATACAGCATAATTGATATCTGTTTATAGAAAAGCAGGTTGGAGCATTGGTATTTGTTTAATAGAGTACCTTCAAGTTAGGACAATACTCAAGTGCCATCACCATGAAAAAGCTAGGAGCAATGAAATACCTCCCGAGCTTGAAACTTTCAGTTCTGGGAATTTTTTCCCATTTTTCCCAGAGTTTATCCTCTCTAAGTCTCAAGAGCTCACCATAGGCATTGAGAACATCATCCTCCACCCAAAACTCTAGTCGTAAAGTTGTTACTTGGCTATGTGTAAGAGGATAAGTAACGCTCCGCTCACTGTGATCACGCCAAATGTAATCAACCTCTAAACTCCAGAAATGCCGATACAACCACCTCACTTTCCGATTTTTTAGTGGCCTTGTCATATCACCACGCCGCTCAGGACCACCTCGTTTCGCCGCATCCTCCGCCAAATCTTCAATTGAGTTCATCTACAAAATAAACAAAAACACAACTAGCATATTTGGAACTAGTTAATCTAAGGCCATTTACTTTAAAAAAGAGTTAAGAGTTATTACATCAAACATGTCCCGTAGCTCACTAGGAACAGAAGACTCGCCTATGCCCAAATGTACATATGGAGTGACAAGGGAGGAAGAGGCCTCTAAAGATTCTGGAGTAATAGGCATCTGTAATCCATAAATTAAGTACATATTTAACACTTAGTTTAATCCATTTATAACTAGTTGTAGGGAATTAATCCATTTTAATCCCATTTAGTTGACATAGTAGGGAACAAATAATACCTTTAGTGGAATAGGTTGAAATGTCATAGATCTGTGGAATGGTGTTGGAGTAGTGTAATCAACCTGCAATTGGAAGCTGATACATAAACATATTCAACACACGAAGCTAAAATATTTTAGGAGCATAGAATGACAATATTTGTTAAAGATTTGTACCTGAGGGGGAATGGATACAGCTGTGGGAGCAGGGGTGGCTGGAATATTAGCAGGACAATAAACCTCAACCTGCAATTAGAAGCCTGTTAGGTCACACTTTCACTGTAGAGGGGGTGAATACAGTGTTTATTACAATCAAATCAAACTTCAAGAACTTATGTAACAGAAAACAAACTTTATTTAAACAATAAACTCTGTTACAATCTGGAACTGTTATCTCTCAGTGATGAACAAAATATCACGAGAGCTTCTAGAGTTATAATAAATAATATTCTCGATAATGATAACACCTCTAGTGTAAACTCTATTTCTGTGTTTATATACTACACAGTTACAAGATATTCGCTAATTGATATGAAATATAATTCTGCTTCCTAAAATATATCAATCAGATATCTTCTATTCCAAGTATTCCATTCTTCACGGAATTCCTTCTTCATGCATATCTCTTCTTATGTTTATCTTGATCTTCTTAACTTTAATCAGCTACTGTCCTTATCTGATCGTCCTTCAGCACTCAAGTTCTGATATCTATCTCCTGATAACATAAGTACTGATATCCCTTAAGTTCTGACTTCCAGTACCTTAAGTTCTGACTTCCAGTATAAGTACTGATCAGTTAAGTACTGATTTGTTCTGTTCAAATAAGATCTGAAATCTAAACATAAAACATATTAGCCATAACATTATCAAATATATCTAACAATCTCCCCCAACTTGTAAATTAACAAAATATACAAGTTTAACAGATATTTGATGATGTCAAAAACATTAAGTACAAATGCATGAGAAATAGACAAGATAACTACAACTTACAGTCCTTAAAGTTTTTACCAATTCAACTTCTGATAACAACTTCAACCTGTATAAATATCAGAATTTAAGCAGTTGTAGATCTTCGACTTGGCTTCATCATTTTCCAATCTCTCTGATGTCAGGAGTTGTTCTGAGATAATTCTTCAACAAACATTTCTCAGCATATCTGAGTTCATCAATCATTCTCCGTTTGACATCTTTAAGCTCTGCAGTATCTTCACCAGTTTGAAATATTGCAGCTCTGAGATCATTAATCTTTGCTTTTCTCAACTCCCGATCTAGTCTTATGACATAAGCTTTGTTAGACTCTAGATTGAATTCAAGCCCCTTAATACCAAGATATGTTCTGATCTGTGCAGTATTAGGCTTCATATCAACAATATCACCATTGTGATTTCTGTACTTTGGAACATATCTGCTGTCAGACTTAACAGAATAAAGTCTTTTCTGTCTCTGAATCTGTTCCTTTAAGTAGTTTGCAGCAGTCTCTGTTATTCTGTCATCCACTTGAAGTAAGAATAATACATGCTCCAATTCTTCAAAATACTTCAATGGAATGGCATTTTGTCTTATATGATAAACCCTACCATCTGTCATGAAATACAACATGATGTATTCTTTCAAGTAGGTATGGTAAACCATCTGTACAGATTCTAGTTGATTCAATCTCTCAGGAGTTGCTCCAATACCTGGTTCACTCAAGGAAGTTGGATCATCAGTAGTGTTGTGTACTCTTCTTTCATCAGCACTTCCCAATCCAGTTTTATCTCTAGCTTCCTTTCCAGTAACTACTCTTGCTTCAAAACCACTTAAAGTAGTCTTCAAAGATTGAGTCTGTTTTGCTTTAGTGAATCCTGGTAGGAGTGTTTTAGATTTATCTTCCGATATCAAGTTAACTTGAGCACTGTCAGAGGTTACTTGCTTCTTCTGAATATCAGAACTTACAATTTCTTGACTCTGAACAACTTGAGCCATGTCAGAGGTTGTTTTAAGAATTTTTCTTGAAGTCAGAGCAAGATTATGTTTTCCATCAGTAATTTCTTCTTCCTCAGGAGGTACATAAGGCTTGATAGGTTCACCAACCTTTTCTTTACCCTTGGATCTTGGATCTATCTGTGGTTGTGATCTAGCCAAAGTTTCTTCAGTATGTATCCTCTCTTTGATCACAATGCCTTTAGGTTTTGGAAGTAACTTTTTACCAGAAGCTTCAGATTTAGATGAGACTTTCTCTGATTTAAGTCTGGCTTCTTCTTCCTTTAAACTTTCCAAGTCCATCCCTGGATTTTCTTGAAGAAATAATTGTCTTGACATTTCCTCATCAAGATCTAGAAGTTCATCAGAACTTATCCTTTTACCAGCAGCAGAACTTATTCTTTTCCCAGTATCAGAACTTGTTCTGTGACTAGCTTGTCTTGATGTAAATCTTCTACCTTGACTATGACCACTACCCATTCCAGAGTTTCCTTGGTCATCTTTTCCATCATCCTGTCCTTGCAGTGACTTGTTGGTTTTGCATTTGGACTTAATTACCTTCTCCCCCTTTTTGGCATCAGCAGGTAATAAAAGAGAGATAAGTAGTTCCACTGAGGTCTGGATTTTAGTAAGTTGCGATTGCTGAGAAGCTTGATTTGTCAGAATTTGATCAATCTGACCTTGTTGCTTCTCTTGAGTTTTCTCAATATAAGCAACCCTGTCAATGGTAGGTTGGAAGAACTTTTTCTTATCAAGTTTCCAAACTTGTTCCTGTTTAATAAAGTTCTCCTGAATCTTGTGTAGCTCTGCATGAGTGTTGGAATGAAGACCTTGTAGATGTTTAGTACTCAATGCAGTGACTCTAAGCTGGGTTTTAAAATCATCAGAATTTAACATTTCATCAGCTTTAGTCAAGTGCTCAGCAAGATGTAAAGCATTTGGAACACATGAAACTGAGTTCCATTCCTTAGTCCACTCCTGTCCTGCAGGAGTTTCACTCCAAGGTACTGGTGCATCCCTGATAACAAACTCCTTTAGCAGTTCAGACTTAGGAAGAGTCAGTGGAGGAGTATGTCCTGAAGGACCTGCTGCATCAGCATCTACAGTTGTAGCAGCTTCACCAGTATCTCCAACATTTGCAGCATCACCAGTATCTCCAACATTTGCAGCATCAGAACTTAAAGAATCAGTATCTTCTGATAAGACAACTGTATGAGTAGCAATGGAGGCTTCAACATCCTCTAATTGCTGATCTGATACTAAGTTCTGATCAACAGCCATATCCTGATGCTCACCTAAAATCTGATCATCATCTTGATGCAGAGAAGGTGTTAGTGATAACTCAGGAGTTTGAACAGCATCAGTAACAGGTGTTGTGGAAGGATTATTTGCTGTTGGAGCTTCTAAGAAAAGTATTTCAGGCACAACCAAGTTCTGAATATCAATTTCAGCACTTGTGCCTGGATCAACAAGAGATAAAGAAGGTAAATTAGCCTTGTCAGATACAGGTTCCTGAAATGGAGTTGATGGAGAAGAAGTGACTGGAGCAAATTCCGTGTCTTGTGAGATCAGAGATTCCTGATCCCCTTCCTTAGCTGCTTCCTCCTCATCATCTGAAACTGGCCTCTGTGCCCTCTGTTTCTTGTACTTCCTTGTTGATTTGGATTCCTTGGGAGTTGCAGGAACAGTCATACGTCTAAGCCTCTTGAGAAGCCTAGAACCCCCAATTGCAGAATCCTTCTGAGAAGTTGCCTTCTCAGCTTCATTAATCATAGGTTCTGAAGAAGGAACCTGATCTTCAGAATCTGTTTCATCTCTCAAAGTAATCCTCCTCTTCTTCTGAGATGTTTGAGGAACAGTCTTTGTTCTCTTTGGCTTAGAGGATGTAGGCTTCACAGTAGGTGCTGAAGAAGAAGGTTGAGCAGTCTGTGAAGTGGAGAGATATGATTTGAGATAAGTTCTGAGGGTAGGTTGAGTAGAATGAGAGGTAGGGACTGAGGTTGATGGATTTTGGTTATGGTGAGTTGGTTGAACATTTGAGTAAACAGATTTGTAAGTAGCTGGATCAGCATTTACCAGAATCTGTTTCACAGACTGAGGAATCTGTAATTGTCTCACCATTGATTTCTTTGTGTCAGCATTTATCAGGTCGTTAAAGTACCTTTTTGCAACCTTAAAAGGTGGGGTTTGAGAGCTGACTAACTGGGGTTCAGCAGTACAAGACGTATAAATAAGTTGACAGAATCTAGCAAAATAAACAACATCTCGATCCTCTGTCATCCTATCCCCAATAAAACCAATTATTCCAGTTGCAAAATCAAAATGAGTTTGATGGATAATAGCATACCCGATGTGCTGACTCAGAATTGGGATAGCATCATAATTAGAACATTTGTTCCCAAAAGCCTTGGTGATGCAATCGAAGAAGAAACTCCATTCTCTTCTGATATGAGCCCGTTTCAACTGTCCAAGTTTCGTCAGACTCTGTTCATATCCCAAATCAGTCATTAACCCCCGAAGTTCTGATTCCTCTGGTATAGAGAAGGTACAATCTTCTGGAAGATGTAATGCTCTTCGTACTGTACCAGGAGTGACTACATAGGAAGAATCACCCACTTGGAAGATAATACTGGGAGTTCCTCGTTTACCACCATCATCAAAAATTCCAGACCTCCAGAACCGCGGAACTTGTTGACTTGAAAATAATTCAGGCTGAGTTAAGGCGTACCCAACCTCACTATGTGCAAGAAGATCTTGCACAAAATGCAATTCAGATGGAGCGTCAGCATGATCAAGAATTGCAGCATAGTTGTTTGGAACAAACTTTGCTCCATCAATGATTAAATCCTTTGGTGCCATGTGAAAAATATTGAAATTCAAGTATGCCTGTTAGGTGTTTGAGATAATATCTGTATGAAAACAACGGAAATAGTAAAGTGAAGGAGAGTAAAAGTAAGAAGAGAGATAGAAGATGAAGAAATTAAAAAGATTAAAGAAATCTTCTCTCTGCTGTACTTATACAAAAGAAATATTACCGTTGGACACCTGTCAGACATGCAGTAATAACGGATAGTTACTGGGCTCGAGAAAACAGTAATCAATACTTACCCATTTGCCGAGTTTCAAGGAAAAACTGTTCCATTTATCAATGGAAACAATTCAAATTTTAACCCGTTATCACTGATTGGTTATTTTGCACTGCAACATTAATATTCTGAAAATGAATCATGTTAAAAATGACCGAGATAATTTCGATGAATAAGTGCTGACAAAGAATCAGAACTTAAATCAGAACTTAAGACAAAATTTAAATGGTCATCAGAATATCAAGCAGGATTTAACAACACAAGATAAAATAACTCAGAGACAAAATCTTGAAGTAACAACAATTTTCATTAATATATCAAGTCAATACATAAATGAAATAGAAATTACATCAATACAAGATTTTCCCTAAGCTTCTAATCCTAACGTCAACAGCTTTAGTCCTAGCTAAGAAGCCTGACAAAGCTGAGGATGAAGAAGAACAGGAAGAAGACGAGATTAAGTCATCTTCCTCTTCCTATCTTCGACAAACAAGATGGCGAGTCGAATGATTCGCTCTTGCTGACGGATAGCTTCCCGCCGTTCCGCCTCCAATCGATCAAGATGAAGCTGGTAGTCCATCTCGAAGAACAGAAGTTGGTTCAGCACCGCCTGTGGGACAGAGCCCCATATCTCTTCAGGAATGGCAGTTACATGCCACTCCTGCTGCCAGTCGGCGCAGCTTAGCTCCATATGAAAATTTTGGTAATTCAAAAACATGTTGTATCGAACCATGATGGTTTTGAAAAAGAATATGAAGTTAAGATTGTGAGAAAAATTGATGAAAGGGCTAAAGTGAAGTGGCTGATGATATAGGCAAGAGAATGCCAGGAGATGCGAAGATATTGAATGCAGACAGGTAGAATTAAATCTACCTCGTCTCCCTAGACTTTGAAAAAGAATAACAGTCATTGGAAAAGGAATGTGCACATGGAACAAGAGTGAACTGTTCAAGAACGAGTGTCATTATGTTTTAACCATAGACTATTAATCTTCCACTTCAACATTTCGAAATTAATCTGAGACTGTTACCAAATTTTACTCACAGATAAGTTAAGTAAAGGGTTAGACTGAAAAATCAGAACTTAGACCTATACCAGAACTTAACAGTCATCAGAACATAATGTCTTAACTCGAACAAGGAATATCTATCTTAGTAAATACTCATACAAGTTCTTAGTTATGAACGTCAGAAATTAATCATCAGAACGTGTAACTAGAACTTGTCCTCAGAATTTGTGCAGAAGTGACACAATGACTGTTTATCTAAAATAACATAGACCACCACAGAAATTTCATCATTCATATGGAGTGATGTTTGTGTGCATTAAGCTAAATAACAGACAAAGAGTAAAGTCTGATCTACTTCAGTACATCTTAGAAGTAAGTCATAATTAAAATTTTGCTAAAGATCTGTCATTATCCTGAAACCTACTGATAAATGAGTTCATGCATGAGTTCACCTCTACTGTTTTTGTGCTAATTTTATGCATCTTTTGAAATTCTATTTTACAGAGGCTTCTCAGTGTAAGTGAGTCACGACTGTTTATTAGAATTTATGCTATTATCAGAGTATTTCTCCAGTAATCATAGAGTGTGAAAAGTCACCAAGAAAATATTTTGCTTTTCTAATGCATATTTACTTAATACCAGCAATGCACTTGGGTCGTCCCTTTCACATTTTTACTCTAGATCTCAAAGGAGTACCTGATATTATTCTTTGATTTTTGTTCTTCTTCTTTTGATAAGTGAGGTTTATCAGCACTTAGTACATTCAGCAGTTTTACTAGAATCAGGACTTAAACAGATGAGTAGCATTATTCTAATTTGTGACTTAGTAATAAGATATACAAAGTAAACTTAACTAAGCTCAGTTATCAGAATTTGCTTATGTCATAAGATTTCCACAGAAATAACTACTTCTTTCATGGAATCATTTGTTTATTGAAGACTAGTAGGTCAGTATCTAGCACAGTTATCCTCATAGGATAGAATAGTTACTGAAACAGACATATCACTTATCAGAGTTTAGACACATATATCAGACAACAGTCAGTACTTGAAGACATTTATCAATTAATGCACAGAATATACAAAGAGATTAATTCTGTAAATACTGATCATAAAGTCTGATAACATAGAACAAGTTTAAGCAGATTTAGAGAAAGAACCTGAAATCATTCCAAGTTCATTTACCAATTTGAAAAGGTAGCTTCACACAGTGGTTTTGTGAAGATATCTGCTACTTGTTGATCTGTGGGAACAAAATGCAATTCCACTGTACCTTCATCCACATGTTCCCTGATGAAATGGTACCTGATGCTGATGTGCTTTGTCATAGAGTGTTGAACTGGATTACCTGTCATAGCAATAGCACTTTGATTATCACAGTAAATAGGGATTTTGAAATATGTTAACCCATAATCCAGTAACTGATTCTTCATCCAGAGAATCTGTGCACAGCAGCTTCCTGCAGCAATATACTCTGCTTCTGCAGTTGATGTGGAAATTGACTTTTGTTTCTTGCTATACCAAGAAACCAATCTGCCTCCAAGAAATTGGCAGCTTCCACTTGTGCTTTTCCTGTCAATTTTGCAACCTGCAAAATCTGCATCTGAGTAACCTATTAATTTAAAATCTGATTCTCTAGGATACCATAATCCTAGATCAGCTGTTCCTTTAAGATACTTAAAGATTCTTTTTACAGCTGTTAAGTGAGGTTCTCTTGGATCTGCTTGAAATCTTGCACAAAGACAGGTAGCAAACATGATATCTGGTCTACTAGCAGTTAGATAGAGAAGTGAGCCAATCATACCTCTGTAATCAGTAATATCTACTGAATTACCAGTATCCTTATCCAGTTTTGTTGCAGTGGCCATGGGAGTGGATGCACTTGAACAGTCTTGCATTCCAAATTTTTTCAGCAAGTTTCTGGTGTACTTAGATTGACAAATAAAAGTTCCTTCTTCACTCTGCTTGACTTGAAGGCCCAGAAAATAACTAAGTTCTCCCATCATACTCATCTGATATCTTGACTGCATTAGATTGGCAAACTTTTTGCAAAGTTTGTCATTTGGAGACCCAAAAATGATATCATCAACATAAATCTGGATCAAAAGTAAGTCCTTGCCATGGTTGAGATAGAACAATGTTTTGTCAATAGTTCCTCTGTTGAATCCACTTTCCAGAAGAAACTGAGCTAAAGTCTCATACCATGCTCTAGGAGCTTGCTTAAGTCCATAAAGTGCTTTATCAAGCCTGTAGACATAATCTGGATGTTTGGAATCTACAAAGCCTGGAGGTTGTTCAACATATACTTCCTCTTCCAATTCTCCATTGAGAAAAGCACTTTTCACATCCATTTGAAAGACAGTAAACTTTTTGTGAGCAGCATAAGCCATGAATATCCTTATGGCTTCTAACCTAGCAACTGGAGCAAATGTTTCATCATAGTCAATTCCCTCCTGTTGAGAATATCCTTTTGCAACCAGCCTTGCTTTGTTCCTTACAATTATGCCATCACTGTCAGTTTTGTTTCTGAATACCCACTTTGTACCAACAACCGATCTATTCTTGGGTCTTGGCACTAAGGTCCAGACTTTGTTTCTTTCAAATTCATTCAACTCTTCCTGCATTGCTTGCACCCAATCAGCATCTTGAAGAGCTTCTTCCACTTTCTTTGGCTCAGTCTGAGAGAGAAAAGAATTGTAAAGACATTCATTCGAAGTACCTGTTCTAGTTCTGACACCTGCCTCAGGATTTCCAATTATTAAATCAGGTGTATGTGATTTTGTCCACTTCCTTGCAGATGGAAGATTTTCTCTAGAACTGGATGCTCCCCCATAATTCATGCTGTCTTCGATTTCATTTTCTGATGCTCCCCCTGAAACTATGCTCTCTGAGTTGGATCCTTCAGTATTTAGATTTTCAGCACTGTCAGTACTTGGCTTATCAGAACTTGACGAATCAGAATTTGACGAGCCAGATGTATGTTCTGATGCTTCTTGAGATGTGATAAAATCTTGAGTATGCTCCCCCTGCAGTGGTGCATCTTCCTTTGACGTAGTCACCACAGTTTCAATAACATCAGAGTTTAATCCATCAGAATTTACAGTATCAGGACTTAGACTGTCAGGACTTGAGGTATCAGAATATGAATCTTTATTTTCAAATCTCAGCTTATTATGATCAATGCAATCTTCAAGTCCAGTGATCTTCTTGTCATCAAAAGAGACATTGATAGATTCCATGACCACTTTTGTTCTCAAATTATAGACTCTGAAGGCTTTTGTAGAAAGTGGATATCCTACAAAGATTCCCTCATCAGCTTTTAGATCAAACTTGGATAGCTGTTCAGGATGAGTCTTGAGAACAAAACACTTACATCCAAATACATGAAAGTATTTGAGATTTGGCTTCTTGTTCTTCACCATCTCATATGGTGTTTTTCCATGCTTGTTAATGAGTGTTGCATTTTGAGTAAAACAAGCAGTCTGCACAGCTTCAGCCCAGAAATAGGTTGGAAGCTTTGCTTCTTCAAGCATTGTTCGTGCAGCTTCAATTAGAGTTCTATTCTTCCTTTCAACAACTCCATTTTGCTGTGGAGTTCCAGGAGCAGAAAATTCCTGCTTTATTCCATGATTTTTGCAGAACTCTTCCATTATCAAATTCTTGAATTCAGTGCCATTATCACTCCTCAAAATTTTCACAGAATCTTTGATCAATTTATCCAGATGTTTGACATGATCAATCAGGATAGATGCAGTTTCACTTTTTGTGTGCAAGAAATACACCCATGTGTATCTGGTGAACTCATCTACTATGACCAACGCATATTTCTTCTTTGCAATAGACATGACATTCACTGGACCAAATAGATCAACATGAAGTAGATAGTAAGGCTCAAGAATTGATGATTCAGTCTTGCTCTTGAACGAAGATTTTCTTTGTTTAGCCTTCTGACATGAGTCACAAAGACCATCAGGAACAAACACTGATTTTGGCAGTCCTCTCACAAGATCTTTCTTGATCAGTTCATTTATCTTGTTGAAGTTTAAATGAGAGAGTTTCTTGTGCCAATTCCAGCTTTCTTCAGTTGAGGCTCTACTCACTAAACAGATTGCAGAACCATCAGAACTTGTTGAAAGCTTAGCTTCATAAATGTTACCACGCCTGAATCCCTTCAGAACAATTTTTCCTTTAGATTTACTAACTATTTCACAATGTTCTGCAAAGAAATCAACATGATAACCTCTGTCACAGATTTGACTTATACTCAGTAAGTTGTGTTTAAGTCCTGAGACCAGAGCTACATCTTTAATAATGACATTCCCAAGATTGATATTGCCATATCCCAAGGTTTTTCCAATGTTGCCATCTCCATAAGAAACACCTGGGCCAGCTTTCTCCATAAAGTCTGATAGCAGGGCCTTATTTCCAGTCATATGTCCTGAACATCCACTGTCCAGAACTAGAATATTTTTCCTGTTGCCCTGCAATCAAAAAGACCACTAATTATTAGTTTTAAGGACCCAGACTTGCTTGGATCCTTTGGCCTTTTTAGGTTTGTTAACATTTGCAGCGGATTTAACATCAGATTTTATGTTAACAGTTTTCTTATCAGACCTTATACTAGAAGGAACAACAGAAACTTTCTTTAAAGAAGGTTTTATTTGATAATAATCATAGTACAAACTATGATATTCCTTACAAGTATAAATGGAATGCCATAAACTACCACAATGAAAACAAGGATTTTGTGGTTTGTATCTAACAGACTGACTCTTAACTCCTGACTTTGTATATAAGGAGTTAATATTCTTATTCTTCCTGCAAAAAGAAGCCAGATGGTTAGAACTTCCACAGTTATGACATGCTTTCCTAGGAGCATCAGGAACAGATTTATAGTTATTGCTTTTATTCACACCTTCCTTTCCATTCCTGTTTTTCCTAGGTGATTTTACCTTGTTTGCATCCTTAACATCTTTCAGCTTATGCTTAAGCTGCTTCTTCGTCATTAAGCCTATGTTAACTTCAGCTGTCTTTTCCTGTTTTAGTTTGTCAGAAGCTAATTCCTTTTTAACTTCTGATTTCTCATTTTCGGATTTTTCAGTTACAAACTTAACAGGTTTTAACTTCGGCTTTTGCTTATCAACAGGCTTAATTTCTACAGTTCCTTTTTCATTTACTCCATAGCCTAAACCCTCTTTCCAGTTTCCACTGCTTAGCAAATTTTGAGTTGTTTTGCCAGAGTTAGTCCAAGTTCTGATAATCTCTCTCTCCTTTTCTAACTCAGTTTTTAGAGATTCATTCATTTTTAGCACTTCATCCCTAATATAGAAAGCATTATCTCTATCCTGCTGAGTTTGATGAAACATGACTAACTCTTTTTCTAAGAAATCATTTCTTTTCTTAAAAGCAAGATTTTCAGAAGTTAATCTTTCACATGTTAAAGTTTGATCTCTATAACTAACAAACATGGTTTTAAGATATCTTCTCAACTCATCAATATCATCAGTATGAAAAGCATAAGTAGTCTGAGGTACCTTTGTTTCAGCAGCTTCAGAACTGCTCTCAGAACTTGATTTATCAGCATTTGCCATCAATGCATAGTTCTCCTCACTTTCAGAGTCTGAGGTGTCTGTCCAGCTTTTCTGCTTTGTGACAAGAGCTTTGCCTTTGTCATTCTTGGTCTTCTTGCAATCAGGAGATATGTGGCCTTTCTCACCACAATTATAACATTTAACATTAGCGTAATCTCCTCTGTCAGACTTTCCTCCTTTTCCTTCAGATCTTCTGAAATTCTTCTTATCAGAACTTATGCCTTTCCTGGAAAACATCTTTCCCTTCCTGAACTTCCTGTATGCAATCTTTGTGATTCCTTTCACCATAAGAGCACACAGCTTCATCATCTCCTCATCAGCATCAGTTTCAGGCAAGCTTTCAGAATCTGAGTCATCATCACTCTCAGAACTTGATGACTCAGTATCAGATTTTATGATAAGAGCTTTACCCTTATCTTTCTTTGAGGAAGGTGGTTTGGGGGATTCCTCTTCAACCTTGAGAGCAACTGTCCTTGACTTTCCTCCTTTTCTCTTGCTTCTTTGTTCCATCTCAAGTTCATGGGTCTTGAGCATTCCATAGATTTCATCAAGAGTTGTTTCATCAAGATTGTAGTTGTCTCTTATTGTTGTTGCCTTCAAATCCCAACATTCAGGAAGAGCTAACAGGAATTTGAGGTTTGTATCTTCAAGATCATACTCCTTATTTACTAATGACAAGTCATTCAAGAGTTTGACAAATCTATCATATACATCAGTCAATGACTCATTAGTCCTAGAGTCAAAGTGTTCATACTCTTGAGTGAGTATTGTCTTCCTGTTCTTCTTAACTGTTTCAGTTCCTTGACACCTTGTCTCCAGTGCATCCCATATCTCCTTAGCAGTCTTGCAGTTGATTACCCTGTTTGACATTACATTATCAATGGCACTATGCAATAAGTGACGTACCTTGGCATCCTTAGCAATAGATGCTATATCTTCAGCAGTGTAATCAGTCTTTTCCTTTGGTACGGTCATTGCTGCTTCACCTGCAACTACAACAGCGAGTTTGGTAGGTTTGTGAGGCCCTTCCCTGATTCTATCAAGGTATTCTGGATCTGTTGCTTCCAGAAACATGGTCATCCTTACCTTCCATATGGGATATTCAGATGGTCTCAATATGGGAACTCTGATAGTCTCATATCGACTCTGAGTTGATATCTTTGATGATTCCTCAGTTTTGGTAGGCTTAGTTGGAGTTTCTGTGTCAGACATGATTGTGTTTGGATCTTTAACTGTATGTGTGTTAACAGATAGCTCTGATACCACTTGTTAGGTCACACTTTCACTGTAGAGGGGGTGAATACAGTGTTTATTACAATCAAATCAAACTTCAAGAACTTATGTAACAGAAAACAAACTTTATTTAAACAATAAACTCTGTTACAATCTGGAACTGTTATCTCTCAGTGATGAACAAAATATCACGAGAGCTTCTAGAGTTATAATAAATAATATTCTCGATAATGATAACACCTCTAGTGTAAACTCTATTTCTGTGTTTATATACTACACAGTTACAAGATATTCGCTAATTGATATGGAATATAATTCTGCTTCCTAAAATATATCAATCAGATATCTTCTATTCCAAGTATTCCATTCTTCACGGAATTCCTTCTTCATGCATATCTCTTCTTATGTTTATCTTGATCTTCTTAACTTTAATCAGCTACTGTCCTTATCTGATCGTCCTTCAGCACTCAAGTTCTGATATCTATCTCCTGATAACATAAGTACTGATATCCCTTAAGTTCTGACTTCCAGTACCTTAAGTTCTGACTTCCAGTATAAGTACTGATCAGTTAAGTACTGATTTGTTCTGTTCAAATAAGATCTGAAATCTAAACATAAAACATATTAGCCATAACATTATCAAATATATCTAACAAAGCCGATATATAAACATATTCAACACACGAAGCTAAAATATTTTAGGTGCATAGAATGACAATATTTGTTAAATATTTGTACCTGAGAGGCAATGGATACAGGTGTAGGAGCAGTGGCGGGTGGAACATCACCAGTAGACTGAACCTCAACCTGCAATTACAAGCCAATACATAAACATTATTCAACACAGGAAGCTGTAAATATGTAAGTGTACAGGAGGACAATATTTATAAAATATTTGTACCTGAGGGGGAATAGATACATGTGTAGGAGCATGGGTGGCTGGAATATCACCAGTAGACTGAACCTCCTGCAATTACAGCCGATACAGACATA
Organism: Apium graveolens; assembly: GCF_009905375.1. Lineage (NCBI taxonomy): Eukaryota > Viridiplantae > Streptophyta > Magnoliopsida > Apiales > Apiaceae > Apium > Apium graveolens. The sequence goes on from NC_133652.1 coordinate 305,314,766, forward strand.
TTAATTGAAGTTCTACGATGCATGAAATGAAAGCTTTTGTTAGAAATTTATACCTCACGTGGACGTTTAGGGGGGACAAGTACTGCGGTATCCTCCTCAGGACCACCAGTCTCATCCTGCCATTAATGTAAATTAAAGACACACAGGTCATTTACATATTCAATAGACGAAATTAAAATGATCACAAGTTCGTGAATGATAGTTATTAGTACCTCACGAGGACGCTTCTTAGAGATAGGGGGCGCTGTCTGTTACGAGCTACTAGGAGCTGTATCATGAATGTCTACCTCACGTGCATCTCCAGCAGGAGGCTGACGCTCAACAAGAGGCTGCTGAATATCTTTCGGTCTGATGAAAGCGGGCCTACTGTATCAAAGACCTTTCCACTCAGTCATTACCCGATCATAATGTGCGAGAAAATCGGGAATGACATCATAGAACCAGCTAGGAGGGCCGCGCATGTGGATCATGTATATCATCTTCATAGCACTCTCTAACTACAAATAAATAACGATAATTCATTTTAGAAGTAGTTGTAGGGAATTAACGATAATTCACGGGAAAATAACCTAAATAAGTCCTTATTTTCATTTTTAATCCATTTTACAAGTAGTTATAGGGAATTAATGATAATTCACGGGAAATTAACCTAAATAAGTCCTTATTTTCATTTTTAATCCATTTTACAAGTAGTTATAGGGAATTAATAATAATTCACGGGAAATTAACCTAAATAAGTCCTTATTTTCATTTTTAATCCATTTTACAAGTAGTTATAGGGAATTAATGATAATTCACGGGAAATTAACCTAAATAAGTCCTTATTTTCATTTTTAATCCATTTTATAAGTAGTTGTAGGGAATTAACGATAATTCACGGAAAATTAACCTAAATAAGTCCTTATTTTCATTTTTAATCCATTTTACAAGTAGTTATAGGGAATTAATGATAATTCACGGGAAAATAACCTAAATAAGTCCTTATTTTCATTTTTAATCCATTTTACAAGTAGTTATAAGGAATTAATGATAATTCACGGGAAATTAACCTAAATAAGTCCTTATTTTCATTTTTAATCCATTTTCAAGTAGTTATAGGGAATTAATGATAATTCACGGGAAATTAACCTAAATAAGTCCTTATTTTCATTTTTAATCCATTTTACAAGTAGTTATAGGGAATTAATGATAATTCACGGGAAATTAACCTAAATAAGTCCTTATTTTCATTTTTAATCCATTTTACAAGTAGTTGTAGGGAATTAACGATAATTCACGGGAAATTAACCTAAATAAGTCCTTATTTTCATTTTTAATCCATTTTACAAGTAGTTGTAGGGAATTAACGATAATTCACGGGAAAATAACCTAAATAAGTCCTTATTTTCATTTTTAATCCATTTTACAAGTGGTTGTAGGGAATTAACGATAATTCACGGGAAATTAACCTAAATAAGTCCTTATTTTCATTTTTAATCCATTTTACAAGTAGTTGTAGGGAATTAACGATAATTCACGGGAAAATAACCTAAATAGTTGTAGGAAAACAGGTAAAGACTACAATTGGAAACAAGTGAAGAATACCATACCGCATCACCCATCATCTGCTGAGGGCACCAGTCACGGGGCTATATGATATCGCCCTCAGGGGGTACACAACGAGCGATCCTCATCTTACTTACCCGTCTATACCACTGCATATACTCGGCGAGAGATACAAACCCGCCCTCAACAATCTCCGGCCCGCCCGTAGCCACATAACTCTCCCACTCGGCAACATACTGCTAATGCATAGCAAGACGGTGAGGCCGCTGAAAAGAAGACTGTCTCTCCAACCTCAGAACAGCGTGGTCAAACGGATCATCCGGTATATGCTGGCACATCCCAAACTGTCTCAGTACCCTATCAGAATACTGGTACCCAATGATCTCAAATGCTACCAGCGGGATACGACCAAGAGCCATATGACGGCACACAGGGAAATGAGTAGCATCAACATCATCAGAATCAGCCTCTCTCTCGTAAAGTCTGGCATACGGCTGCCATGTCACCCAGTGTAGCTCTAAACTGTCCAAATCACCCCGGTAGTTACGTGTATGGTGGTGGAGGTTTACTCTACTAACCTTCACTGGCTCGGCCCACGCGCATGCCCTCGGCCACCGAATCTCCTGCTGAGGCACAATCTCCGGCCTCCCGGGTGCCAATCTCTCGTAAGCCCACAACATCAATAGCAGACTACACCCGTTAAAGGTACGAACAAACCTATCAGCCGACAAAGTCAGTGATCTGTACAAGTGTGCCAAAACAGCTGCACCCCATGCATAATCACGAATCTCCGACTCCTCCATCAGCAGCTGCATATACCGGGGATGCACCACGTCCCGCGAAGATGTAGGGAAAAGCACGCCTCCAATAATAAATAACATATAGGCCCGTGTATGCACTCTGCACTGCACCTCAATCTGAGCAGCATCCATATCTCTGGTATCAGCTCTCGCCCCGTACCGGTTCCTCAGCTGGTTAAAATACAGCCCATCTTTATAGAACTCCCTGCGCTCCTGCTCTGACATAGACGGATCCTCCCAGTTCTTCATGAACCACGCCTTCGGGTGCTCAAGCTCGCCCTGGGTGAGAGGACGGCCAGTAACCGGTAATCCCAGAATCATATAAACATCCTCCAAAGTAATAGTCATCTCCCCACATGGCAGATGGAATGTGTTAGTCTCTGGCCTCCACCTCTCAATCAAGGCCGTAATGAGTCTGATGTCATTCTGCCAAACCACCCGGGGGTTGCCGAACGCCCCAAAACCATATGCATCCAACAGAGCCTGCTGATCTGGAAGTATATGCCACTCACCCATCCTCGCTGTCAGCTGTCTAACATCTACGGCATTCCTGTCCCCGCCCTCCCAGATCAGACTGCTAATATGGCGGTCCTGCATAGTCAGCAAGGATCGATCAAGAGCTCCACACTCCATGTCCATAGTATCTGCAATATTTTAAACCAAAAAGCACATCAGTACAACTCCAAACAAACAGTAATTACGAAAAAGAAAACAAACATTGTTTCAGCTTAAGAATGATACACTTCAGCTACTTCTGTGTTTTGAAACTCCAGTTTTCGATATGTCAAAATTCTGATTTTAGTTGGACTAAAACTGTGGCTCTTTCTTTAGCCATGGAACCAGCATTGAGAATCTTGAGTAGAAATTTCAATGCTGTCACTAACAACACCAATCCCACACCTTCTGAATGATAATATTATTTATATGAACTCTTATGACTTGAGTAGTAGATATAAGATTAGATAATGTAGCATGATTCCACAATTCTTGGTTAAAATACTGGTTATACATTTGTTTTAAAGATTCTCTTATTAGATATACATGAAGAAAGAAATTAGTGAGGAATGGCAAATAATACTAGAATAAGATATTCACAATATTTTTGTATCAATCTGGTGTCTCAACAACTGCAGAAGATATAGGTAATGACAAGTTTAAGAATTCTTACTATGTTCTTATAAATAAATGACATTCTAATGAGTGGAATGCCATCTTGTAGAGTTGCATTATCACAATTTGTGGACATAAAAACTCTATCCAGAATGCAACAAAAAACAAAGTTTATTGTCAGATAAATTGTACTTGAATTCAAGCAATGATCTTAAAATATTGTACTTCACACCTTAATAGTTTAGACAACTAATGTAAAAAATCTCAAGCTTAAGAATGATACTCTTCAGCTACTTACTAATGTAAAAAACAAACTAATTCTCAGAGGACTTTCATCAAACACTTCATTGGCATTAATAAAAAATTAGCTTAAAATAAAAAAAACTACAAAATACACACAAAACCCATCTAAATTACCCCTAATTCGAACCCTAATTTAACCTAATCTAAATTACCCCTAATTCGAAACCTAATTTAACCTAATCATTAACTAATTTACCCCTAATTCGAACCCTGATTATCACATAATCAACATAATTTCGAACAAATATTACATTCACATAAAAAAATCGAATAGTAATCGAACAAAATCGCACTCAAACTCAAACTCATTGTATAATCGTGTGTGTATTGGTGTAATCGTGTGTATAAGTGTGTGCATAGCTATAAATCGTTTGTATACCTGATGAACAAGAAGATCAGTGGAGTGGTTGTGATTGAAATTGTCTCAAATCGCTTCAATGTCGCTGATGGTCGTGTTTGAGTGTCTGTTTTTGAGTTTATGCGTGTATATGCGAGTATCTATGCCTGAGTTTCTGTGTCTGTGTGTAAGGAAAAACGACTACCGCAATGAAATATTGCGGAGGTATAATATTTGTGTTTATTTGACATTATTAATGTTTAACATTATTAATATTTTCAAATATTCAAATATTTTCATTTATTATTAAAAATATTGAATAATTAAAATATTTAAATATCAAAAATATTTTCCTTTATTATTTTAATATTTATTATTAAATATTTGAAGGGATTTGAATTTATTAATTTCATTTAATATTTCAATACTTTTAAAATATTGAATATTAAATATTAAATATAATATTTAATTTACTATAAAAATATTTTATAGTATTTTTTAATATACAATCTTTAATCAAAAATATTAAGAATAATATCTTATTAAATTATTATTTATGTAGATAAAAAAGTATTAATAAATGAATTAATATAGATAAAGGGCAGAGAGGGAAATGAAGTATGTGGGGCAGGCCGCAATGCTTCATTGCGGTTGCCGCAATGAAACATAGCGGCAGTAGCGGATCCCAGCCATTCATTTTTTCCTTCAACGGTCCTGATTTGTTGGTTGTAAGTGGATTCTATTCAACTATGGCTCTGGATAGGGTCCCATTTTTATATTTACACAAAAAAAAATAAATTCAGGATTTTAATATATATATATATATAGACACACACACATATATATATATGTATATATATCTATGTGTTAATTTATGCAAAAAACCTTTAACTTATGGTATTCATAATTCATAAAATATATGATTATATTGGTTTACATTGGTATTTTACGGCATCATCGTGGTATGAACGAATAATATTAACTAAAATAAATAATCCTGTTAAAGTTTACATATGAAATACAACCAAGAAACGCCTATTATGTCGAGAGATGTGAATTTATTAATATTTTTCTAGAGAGGGGGAAAAGTTATTAAGGTCGGAAATTAAAATTGAAGAATACTAAAATTCAAATAACAATTATAAAATAAAATTTTATGTAAACAAACAACTATATCGTGCAATATTTAGGCAATTACTAAAATTTTTAAAAAACTTCCATAGATCGTCCTTAATGGTGGAAAACAAGAAATGCCATAGGTCTCTACGTCAATTGTAGATAAACACTATTGCACCAATGCAATCACAATAAAAATCTACTCATATACACAAATAAATCCATAAACATTCAGAGGAGGGATAAAATGAAATATTATCCTAAAGTATAACTAAAATAATATCGATTCGTGAAATTTAGAGCATGCGGGCTATAGAGCTAGTTGATAATAATCAAGGAACGTTTTAACCTTACTCATACAAACTGCAAAGTTTACCATAATGATATTTAGAGTGAATGAATGGTTAACGACATTATCAAATTTCAGCAACATGCATTACGTGAAGTAGCTATACAACGACCCTTTGAATTAGATATTGTAATGTGTTAGGTATTATGTTATTATTATGTTGATTTTATAATATAATTCCAATTAATATTACGAAATACTCCCTCCGTTCCTTTCGATTGTTTACATTTTTTAGAGAGTTTCCGATACGCATTTTAAGTTGCATAAAAAATATAGTTCTGTAAATTTTTTTTTACAAATTTGTTTTTCTGAATAAAAAATAAAATATTCAACTTTTATTCAGAAAAAAAAATTGTAAAATAAGTTACATAACTATATTTTTTATGCACCTTAAAATGCGTGTCAGACACTTTCTCAGAAATGTAAACGATCGGAAAGGAACGAGAGAGTAATTAATATGCAATATGCATACATGGTTTCCACCTTGAAAATGTCTATTCTACCTACAGTTTTATATTATATTGATCTAAATGAATTAAATGATCCGTACAAATTATAAATAAAAGGTACCCAGTACGCACCGGAAGGTAGCGGCTGCGGATTACCTACGATAAAAAAAAATAAAAAAAATTGAATATTTAAACATGTTACATTATAATTTATGAATATTACAAGAGATAAATTAAACTGCAACTTTAAACTCCCTCTAATTTTATATCTCTTTTAACTTTTTTACACAAATTTAAAAATGTGTTCACTGTATAATTAAAATTGTTTCTTTGTAATTTTTTAGTATAAAATATTAAAAATTATTATTTTAGTTATGTGATCGATAAATTTAGAAATTTGAAACAAATTTTTGAGTATGATGAGTTAGCTGAACCGTAAAGAGTTGATTTATTATCATTTAGGATATAATTTCAATACTCGTTCATTCAAGTTTGTTAGAAATAATACTCAATTATAAAATATATTTAATTATAATTATTTAAAAATATAAATATAGAAAAATGGAGTGACGTTGATATTCATGAAATATGAAAACAATAATTAGTAGTATTATACTATCGATTTTTCTAATATTTGCCCAATGAAATCAAATTCGTGCTTGATTAGCTGTAAATTTCATTTATGAAATTTTTATGGATGCAAGTATCTATTATTACTAATAACGTATTGTTAATAAAATTTTGACAACTAGGAGTCAAAATACCTTAATTGAAGATGTCAAAAGGAAAAGATACGAAGCGAAGGGTGAACCAACTATATCCATATCAACAAACATTTCAAAGCATCTCAACCGTCCATTTTACTAGTCCTACCAACCCCATATTTGAACTCTTGTTATAATCTTATCTACATTTACCTTATTTTTATATTGGTTATTTCATGCACCATTTAAACATTAATTATTCTTTACATGTAAAGTATATCAACTTGTTTACTAAAAGATTAAAAAAGTAATTAAAGTTAAATTAGCCTAAAACTCCTTTTAACTTGTGAACCAGACCTCCTTTCACTAAGTACTTCAAGTTTGGGAAGATGGACGGCAGAGATGCGTAAAAAGCACATCGGACCGGATTTTATCCTGACTTTTAAAAACCCGTTTTTTTAAAATGTATTAGGCCAGATTTTTTTAAAAATCGGATCGGGCCGGGCTTTCTTAAAATATAAGATCCGTTTTAGACCCGCGGGCCGGGCTAAACCGGGCTTTATTTGGGCTTTTTATTTATATATTAAAAAAATATTTTAATATTTTATAATTCGAGGAGAAAATAATATCTTGATATACCAGCTATAGTAGTTTAGACACCAAAATAAATAATTATTTTTTAATATAATATATAAATAATCATATATACATTAATTGCTTTTAGTATTATAATATAATATTTTAAAAATCATAAAAAATATTGTATATTTTCAAATTTTTAGGAAAAAATCGGTTTTTCTTTTATCCGGGCCGAACTGAACTTTTATCCGGGTTTTTTTCGATCCGGTCTTTTATCCGGGTTTTTTTAAATCCGGACTTTTCGGGCTTCGAGCCGGGCCAGATTTTCGAGAAAAAAGGAGGCCCATTTTTTTGATCCGCGGGCCGGGTTTTTTCCGGATCGGACTTTTCAGGCTTTTTTCCGGATCGGATCGGATTCCGGGCTTCGTATTTTTTGAACATCTCTAATGGCCGGTGCGAATTCTTTATTCACAACTTTGTTATAAATCAGTCGAATTTTCAAAAATTGTCAATAAATCATTCAAAAATCGTTCACAAATTGGTCAAAAATATTTATCCGATTTCCTATAAATCGCCAATAAATCATCCGATTTCCTATAAATCGCCGATAAATCATCCGATTTTTTAAAAATTATCCGATAAATCATAAATCAATATCTCACCCAAATAATTTCAATTTTCGAAATTTATAACACTATTTTACAATCATAAATTGAATTACACATGTGATTTGATAAAATTTAAGTTAGATGATTTTCACGTATTACGAAAAATTAAGCAAACGGAATGAGTCAGTCAGAAAGTACACGTTTTTGCACATGCACACTAGCTGTATCGAATCAGGTATCAAAAAAATAATAAAACAATGATGTATCAAGTATCATGAGTACTAAAGAATGACCAATATAATGTGCCAATTCACAGATTATGTTTGAAAGACTTTCCAGAAAAATCAAGAATGTGTTATCTCAAAAACACAACAAAGAGAAATGGCACACTAAAAATGACCGAATCTACATCAGGCCACAGAGAGCGTACTCGGCCATGAAAATAGACTTCTAGCACTCCCAACAAGCGAATAATTGAATATTTATATAACACGCTCAATAAAAAATTTAAAGAGCTCTCAACGAGCAAATTTTAGTGTACGCGTTTTATGACATGTAATGTAATCATTTGCCCGCACTAACTGGCAAATATTTTCGCTGGAGCTTGGAGGAATGATAAACTGTATGCCCCCAACAAAATCAGGATCTCTACAATATCCTTTCATTCCTCCAACAAAACAAAAGAAGACGCGATATAAACAATTTTCCAAAATGTATGTGCAAGCAAACCAGAACCAGGTAGTATAGGTAAAATGGAAGGGGGGTTGTACAACTTTTTCTTTTCATCTTTTTACTGAGAATGGTAGACGGCTAAATTTTGTTACACAGCATAGACAAAGAACATGTCCACACAAATCAAATGTTAACTACTTTTCAATTTACACTATGTACACAAGAATTAGAAGGGAGGAAACCAGACAACTTTTTTTTCTTTTTTCCTCCGGCTAAGCTGGGTTTTATACAAGATCGTGCCGTACTGCATAGGTTAGTTTGAATATAGTCTTCCAAAAAGCAATAGCCGGAAATTTTTATCAGACACATTACCTTTCTATGACGAGCAAAGCACAAATAAAGGACAGCAAGGCAGGTGCAGCTTAGGGAAGCCAGTATATGTCAACCTGCCAACACATAAATTTTCTCGAAAAATCAAAAAGTGCAAATACGCCGCCCTGATATGATATATTTCTAGGATTTTACAGCTTATGGGATCAACATGCTAAGACTTGGGGTGTAATTGGGCAGACCAAATCGAATATCGAACTTGAATAAAAGTTCAAGCTCAAGCAAATCCCGAGCCATAAATTTTAAGATTAAAGCTTGGGTCAATAAAAATTTGATAAGCTCAAGCTCAGCTCGAAAACTCGAATTTTTATTATATTGACAATATCTCAAATATGAGAAGTTTGACCCGAGCTCAACTCAATCACACGTCAAAAATGCATTATTTTTTGAACTTTAATGTAAGGATATAGATATATAGATGCTCTGGGTCAAGCTTGGATTGATCACTGTCAAATCGAATTCGCAGTATTTTAGGAGCTAAGTTTGAATAGCTCACGAATACATTGACTCGCTTACACCCGTGCTAAAAACAAACAAGACTATTCGAGTAGTGAGTTAGTTGAAGTTACACACCTTCCTCGGAGAAAGCAAATACACCCCCAAGCATGTCATCACTATCTGCATCTTCGTCACAATTTGCCTTGTTGCAATGACTAGTACTTCTGTCGACCTCAGTTATATGTTCATTAAATTGATTATATTTATCAAGGTTTGTTGATTTGAAGTACCCCTCTTGAAAATACTGCATATCTTCATGCACTAGATCTTCAAGAATGTTTATACTTGAATCAGAACGTTTGGAACTTGTGTTTGAAACATCACCCGTCACAACACTGCTTGAAGAAAAAACCTCTTCAGAAATATTTCCCCCGGAAAGTGAAGCCTTGCTGGGAATGTTACTATAATTATTAACATAATCTTCCGCGAATGCGGAGACTATAACTGGAGATAGCTCAGGAGAAGATGAGGTAGCAGCTCTGCCAATTGAGTTCCGCTTTGGCAGAGAATTAGACCCTTCAACCTTATTGTTCTCATTATAAATTGGTCTAAAGGAAGGATAAGAATTTATTGTAGCCTTGTACTCTTGTTTTGACAAAGTCGTTGATGACCTCGGTGTCCCTGAATGAAGATTTGTCATGTAAAATATTTAGTAATAAGAGGTACAAGATTAAAAAAATTTATATATCACTAGATACATGTGGTTAGCATACCAGTAACTAAGTTATCAACTGAACTAGGTGTCAGCACTTTGGCATCATCAGAGTACTTCTTACCCTCATCACTCAAAGAAGAGGAAGGTGAATATCTACCATTAGCAAGGCCCCTGCAGAAAAATAGTCAGATTAAATCAACTAATAACATGTACAGAAAATATATCAAAAAATCTAAATGTTGAAATAATTGAAATAGATAAGAGAAAATAATAAAACTGGTTAACTCCACAACCAGGTGATCATCTCAATTCCCAATAAGAATCAGTACAAGAAACATAAGTTGCTAACTACAACTTTAGTTGTGTGCAAAAACAAAAGAGAAAGTACATGCGTAACTTCTTCAATATTACGACCTCTTAAATACTAGTAAATATACAAAAGAACAAAAGTGAAGGTGCTCAATTCTCCGCATTACTCACATGTTTAATAAAAGATATTGAATATTACTTCATTAAAATTATCCAACTACACAAGCTGCCTGTAGAAGGAACAAAAATGTGTTCCAAACCAGAAACTTCGTTTAGGCGATAAATTGTATAGTAATTTTTTATTTTTTGTTTAACAAAAATATAAGAAGACAAAGTACAGAAATAAAAAGCACGTAAAGTCTCCAAAACCACAAATATGCCCAGAATTACATATACAGATAGAAAACAATGATATGATCTAGTAGTCATTGCACACTAAATATTATCTATTTGGATGTGGCCACATGGTTTTCATGTTTACTTCTGAAAAATCTTAATAAATAACATTCCATCGGTTACATGTACAAATTTGAATTGCTTACTTTATTTCATTCTGACATATTTCTGTAGGAAGTATCAAGTATGTGAGCTATCACTTTGGATGGACTTCCGCTTAGTTAAGCTCATATACAAGGCAGATCAATGTATACAGTTTTGACTTATAAATTATGTCCGGAATTTGATCATTGCCAATTGCCATCCCCTCCCCACCCCTAATTTTCCCTCCCTATTGCAGTAAAAATTGTATAACCTAAAATTTAGGGACACAGAAATCTGATTGACTTAACAATAACATGAATTCCTTGTTAATATTTTGCACCACAAGCTTCCTCATGTTGCAGAATATGCCAGAAAAATTGCAAATCAAGAAACCAAAGTTTGATTTACTCTCATGAGAGAAGTGAATTGAGCACTTAACATAAAAATGGTTCCGGTCAAGGTATCTAGGCTGCTTAATATAGTGAAAATTGTATATCTGGGAGAATGATAGTACATGCAATACATGCACCTCCTTATAATCATATGTGATCATGTTCTGTACTCCAAATTTGTTCAATGCATATCATATCCTTCAATTGTAAGCTCAGAATTCAAAACATGGAAGTATCTAAATTTCTAGTAGAGAACTGAAAATGTAGAAAATACATGTGTGTTTTTACCTGCTGCTATTAGCCCATTCATGATGAATCTGGTGAAAATGGTCAGAGACAGGTAATAGATCCTTCCTCCTTATTTCAATCTCTTGAGCATGCAGCTTTTCAATTTCAATTTCTCCATCATTAGAATATAAACTTTGTCTCTCTTCATCGAATGCCAGAGGACTCATAGCGTAAAAATAAACCTAAATTGAAGGCAAAACGGCCATGACAAACATATATAAATAAAAAAACAAATTAGATAAACACAACACACTGGAGCATCACGTTCAGCTGATACACATACCTGAGACTTTTGCCAAACTGGCGTCCTCCCAGATCTCATTTGCACCTCTGCATTAGAAAGATACCAATGGAATCGATCATGGTGTTTCACCGTTTCCTTTTCCTTAGTAACATCTTCTTCATACTCGGAAGGGTACACTATTGTCTCTGAAGGATCTTGTCTACCAAGAATATTTCCACCGATAAATTCCTCCCTTTCAGGCCAATCTGCTCTCCGGCAGACATCCCACCATTGAACAGGACCAACTTTCACCTTTAACTCTTCCTCTTGTACCTGCCCCATTGAACTTGTCCCATTTCTCAGAGAAGATTCACCTTGATCTCCTCCAACAGAAGGCAGCAGTTCATATTGAATTACATAGCCAGAAGGAGAATATACCATCAAGTGCTCCAATGGATTTACAGTTAAGGTTGTGGGTTGTAAATTGCCTACAGAACTATGAAAAATGGCAGAAACAACACCAGATGGAGGCGGGAGTTTTCCTGCAGTTGACGATGCCGCATTGCTCACAGTATTGAGCCAACTGGAATTCTTTATCCTGCTCACCACAGATAAAGTAATCGGAGGGGGTGGAGGTGGAGAGTAGGACTGCTTCAGCATGTATGATGAAGTAGACCACCATGGCACAGAAAGAAGAGGGAGTAAAGTTGGTCCATTAAGATTAGAATTTTGCATTTGAAGACCAGTCTCACCACCAAAAGGAGATAGAACAAAAATATGACCAGTTCCCTTAGATGAAACAATAGCTATCCACTGACTAAAAGGACTAAAACATATGTCTTGAATAACCTGTTGCATGAATAAAGGTTATAAATCTTCAGTATAGGAATCAATATCATTAATTACATTGGTACAATGGTACGTGATTCAGAAACGAAAGAATATTACTGCGGAAGTGATGCCACGATGGAGCTTGTAAAGGTGCACATGAGAAGAACTCCAATCATAACTATGAGTTCCTGGTCCATTTTGCAAGTAGGAAGGCATGATTCGAAAAATATTTATATTATTACCATGAACAGATGCAGTGACCAGGAGAGTCCCACTTGGGTCAAAACAAAGGGCAGAGATGGGACTGGTATGTGCCCTGAATTGTGATACAACAGCCTTGGACACAAAATCTTTTATAATGACCTGCATATAAAAATTCAATATTAGTGCACTTTTGGAATTCTGGTAGTAAGAAAGATCAATATAGCGCTGCACTTAAACAATTACAGAACTACATCAATTAACTATTCAACCCAGTAAAATTACTAGACAACAAATATGAAAGATCTATGCATCTTTTTTAATTAGTTGAAAATCCAACAATCAACAATTTTGCAAAAATAAGATGAATCTATAAAAATTAAGCACGAGACTTACGGTTCCCGCAGTATCTACATCACTTGGATGAGCTGCAGTCCGACCCACTCTCCAGCTTGCACCCGAGGACCCTGGGGAGCCAGAACCATCAGGAAGAAGCTCATGACAGTATTTTGAGAACTTTTTGTATCCCATGTCACCTAGATTAATTATTCCTGTAGCTAATTGTTTACTAGATTCCATCGCATATCGAGCCACCAAATTCCCATTGCTGGGTGAAGTAGAAGGGCTAACACCTGGAGATATACTGGGACTCTGTGGACTTAAGCGTCCTGTGTTTGATAACAAAGGATTATTAGAAGCATAAGCTAACCACCTAGGGCCAACAGCCATGGGACCATAACCAATATTAACGCCACTAAACGCTTGCCCTCCCAACTGAGGGACGGGATAAGTGAGCACACTGAACTTACTCTCCAGAGTGAGAGCATCAAAACAATAAATCTGCAGCACGTAGATAAACAATAGTTAGAATAAGAGTTCCAAACTATGCGCTCATACAAAGAGTAAATATGTACAAGCTCTGAGCACACATCCAGATTAGTTATAAAGAAATTCAGATCATTGCGGACTACGATCACTCATGCAGTAAATACATGGAGAGTAAAAGAGAAAATGAAACCAATGTGTTTGTTATGAAACTAAATGTTCTCCACATAAGTAATTAACTTTCATCTCGTACAGCTCAGATCAAACTCTTTTAAACGGTCAGGTTTCTCTGTAAACCAGAGCCTTTACTTCATTTAAATAAGGTTATTGGTAACTGTATAATTCACATTCTTTGGCTCTGCCCGTATATTATCCTGTAATAGTCTTTCACGATTAGATCTACTTACACAGAAACGGTGTATAATTATGAAAGTTAGCTGGGTAGCTAACCCTATTGATCTGTGCTGCAAGAGGGGCCTAATCCCTAGTTGACATTAACTATATCATACATATATATATTATAGTAAGAATAAGCAAAATCTTATCCCTACAGCCAAACGATTATTGATTACACCTGTCGAATTAGATGTTAAAAAAATTGGGCCCGTTCTGTATACAACTGAATAAGAGTAAGGTTCGATTTCTAGCAACTACAAGCTATAACATTGACATTTATCTATAATTAAGAGTGGAGATCAAGGGTTAAATTTCTAAAGATAAGAAGAAACATATTATCAACAAATTATCAAGAGACTATAGGCATGATTAAAATATAACAAATCACCTCTCCTTGTCATAATTATTTCACCCATAATTAGATATACTGATATAGTAACACAGATTATTGAAAGAAATAAATACATTTTAATAAGCATAAGTAGGATTGCATACATTATATAATATGAAATAATTTCTTACTAGAAGTTAACAAACATCCAAATTTTTCAGAGGTTTATTATACATATCATTTAAATAAAATACTACTACATTATAATTTATATATTTAAAGATATATATATATATATATATAATCACACAGGAAATAAACTAGTAATTACTGTATTTTTAAATCTGAGATCTAGGCTAAAATTGTTGATTGCACTGTTAGTAGAATGGAAGAGGCATCCTTGATCCTTATAATATTAGCCTATACTACTTGTAAAAATATAACACCGCCAAATAGACAAAACCATAAAACAATGAGATGTACAGACTTACTTGTGTAGCAAGTCCAACAGCCACTATTTTTGAGCTACATCTGACCATATACACAGCTGATCGGAATCTCAAAACATGAACATAACTGTGAGATCTTAATGAGTAGAAACGGACAGCTGTAGGAGAACGAATAACAGCTCCAACACGAGGTTCATATTTATCCCTTAGTGAACTATCCTTGCCATGTTGCACTGGATCAGAACATCTTGTCTCTTCACTTGCCACAACCAAGAGCAGAGGATGCGAATCCATGAATCCTTCACAACCATCGCACTTTGCAGGGATGGGCTGCATCTGCAAGAAAGTGACAGCATCATCTCGACGTGAGACCAATTCAGCGACATTTGAAGCATCTTCAACATCAAGAACTTGAAATCCATTCGAGTACCCTAGAAGCAGGAGAGTTTTCACTACGGAAGCCCCAAGTTCTAATCGATCAAAGCAAGCCCATAACACCTGCTTACCAGTAAATTTGCACAGCGCACTAGTAAGTTTATATGGGAGACCACTGGCAGTTTTTAAATAAAAGGGAAACTACAATAACCCAATTTGGCAGAAAATGGAAATGAGAAATAGGCCAAGAATCAAAATAGAACATTAAATAACCACCCACAGGTTGTGAGTAACAAAATGAATCACCTAAATCTTTATACAAACTTGTTGCTGTACACAAGTCATTAGTACAGACACATGCACACACGGAGAGACTTCAATGTAGATAGAACTCTAACTGACAAATAAAACACAACTATGTTAATTGACAAAAAAAAACTTTATTCGATGTTCAGTCATGAGTCATCTATTTCTTAAATTCTTAAAGGATGGAATTATGTAGTCCAGACTA
The DNA here is from genome assembly GCF_009905375.1 of Apium graveolens. Lineage (NCBI taxonomy): Eukaryota > Viridiplantae > Streptophyta > Magnoliopsida > Apiales > Apiaceae > Apium > Apium graveolens. Next base: position 305,330,492 of record NC_133652.1, read on the forward strand.
ACATCACTTTTGCGTAGCACAAAGTTTAAATTCATATATGTGTATCCTTCTCTGTCTATCTGATATATATATATATATATATAATACTATTAACCTTGCATGAACTTTGATTACTATTTGTCATAAATTCTTCAGCCTTTTTGTCTATTCAAGTGCCGATCATTTAGAAAATAACAAATTTCTAATAGTAAGGTAAGACTAAGGAGTATATCCACTTCACTACCACATGCACAGATGTATTTCTAAAATGTTCAAATAAGAAAACATGCATATTTAAAGTTGGGTATCCTGTATTAGATAGTAAAAAAGCCAGAAAAATGGACGCACCGACGAACGTAATATAAAAATTACATTGGACTGACTGCAATATAGAGTAAACAAGACACAAATAGATTCCATGAATCAAAGCATTAGTTGCCACTAAATCTTTACAATGTTCAACCACACAGAAAGACAGAATCTTAGTTTAAAATTTGAGATTTTAAAATGCAGGATCGATGATGACATAGACTAAAGAGGCATTTTTTTACTGCTGAAAATGGCTGATTAGATCTGGACTGTACAAAAAACTTATGAAGATCGTTTGTTGCACTTTAATTTTTAGCTGAATATATAAGAATCGGTCGGAATAACTGCTGAGCGAATCATGTCAAATTTGTCAACTGAATCGATCAGATGTTTTACTCAACACTATTGACTATAAAAAATATGCCACGCTGCCTTGTACTGATTTGCAAATCCATGCTCATATATATGCAAAAATTCCTAACATCACTTATTGTGTAGCACAATGTTTCAATTCATATATTTGTATCCTTATCTGTCTATCAGAGATATAAATATAATATTATTAACCTTACATGCACTACAAATACTATTTGACATTATAGTTTCTTCAGCTTTTCTTTGTCTATTCAAGTGCCGATCATTTTGGAAATAAAAAAATTCTAATAGTAAGGTAAGGAGTATATCCACTTTACTACCACATGTACAATGAGATGTATTTCTAAAATGTTCAAATAAGAAAACTTGCATATTTAAAGTTGGGTATTCTGTATTAGATAGTAAAAAGTCAGAAAAATGGACGCACCGACTAACATAATATAAAAATTACATTGAACAAACTGCAGTATAGAGTGAACAAGACACAAATGATTTCCATGAATCAAAGCATCAGTTGCCACTAAATCTTCACAATGTTGAACAACCACACAAAAAGGCAGAATCTTAGTTTAAAAATTTGAGATTTTTAAAATGCAGGATTGATGATGACATAGACTAAATGGCAATTTTTTGCTAATGAAAATGGCTGATTAGATCTGAACTGAACAAAGAAGACCGTTGGTTGCATTCAATTTTCAACTAAATAAATAAGAATCAGTTAAAATAACTGCTGAGCGAATCATTTCAAATTTGTCAACTGAATCGGTCAGGTGTTTCTCTCAATACTATTGACTATACACATCACGCCATGCTGCCTTATACTGATTTGCAGATCCATGCTCATATAAATGCAAAAATTATTAACTCTATAAAACTTTGTTTTTCTTCAATTTTATATACTAATAATTAAATAAATGTTACTATATACTTTACATATGTGTCATTAAAATATTATGTTTAAAAGCATAATATCTAATAATGTCAATATACATTGTTTAATTTATATTAAGATTACCTTATATAGTTAATTATATATTTAAAAAAATTCATACGACTCATTTCTTATATGATCTACTCTTTACTCGGGTAAATTCTCGAATTATATCACTCGGATAATTTACCAAACAATATTATTCATCAGGATTCAGTTTTTTTTTAGTTATTCAGATCACTCATAAATATTAACAATTCAGACATAAATCATTCACTTGACAAAAAAAATTATAAATCATTCAGATTTACAAAATGACCCCTAAGCCGATGCAGGTTCGAGAAAATATATTCTATTAGGAAAAAAGGGAAATTCAAACAGTAAAGATTCTCAAATTAATATGTTAAAGATTTTGGGAATGTCTAGATTATTATATAGTAATTATGACATAATAAGTAGGAGTTATTATGCATATCCCAAAAGTCATGCCAATCAACTCATTTGGGTTTACTCAATTATGCGTTTTCTTGGGGGCTAATCCACATGCCCATATAGTAATATTCTGGTACTGTAATAAAGGCAAAATGTATTAAATTTCTATTACATGCTTAAGTGTGAGTCTTAATTACTCTAGATGTGAGGTGTAGTTACCCTTTCTCTTCCTTTCTATCTTAAATATTTCTGTGTGCCATACTTTGTTACATATCGCAATGCTAGATTAAAATCCTTCATCATAAGCCATCTATCTACTTAGTCAAATAAAATTTATACAGTAACTCCTATAATAATCTTCAATTATTAAAGATATTAACAAACAGGTTGTTTCCAATCCATAATTAGATCAGTTGCTAATCGAAGTTGGAAATAGTTTTATAGGTCCGAATCGAGTATAAATACAATGGTAACTGCTAGATTTTCAAAAACATTATCAATACTCCACTTGTAACCCGGGACATACAGATGTGCATATTGAAGTGGCTGCAAACCACTAAAAATAGGGTTCAACCAACACGAAATTGTACACAAATAATTAGGCAGACGATTTGCATAACACGACTAGACTAGAGATGCATACATCAAGAATAATTAGGCAGGCTTGACAGATGTGCGTAACAATACGAGATGCATACATCATGAATCCTAATGTTTCGTACTTACTAATCTTATTATGCATCCTGATTCAAATCACTAAAAATATTATAAAAACTTAAAACTAAAAACTAACATCATCTCGTGCTATATAATTGAAAACACAATTAAATACGAAAAAATAGTAAAAAATGAGGAGAAAAAAAAACCTGGTCCTTGTTGAGATGATCAGAAGGAGGGGAAACAGAAGCACGAACAGAAGACGACACCGTTTTGATACAAGAAGAAATAAGTTTGAATGAATTAGGTAAAGAGAAGGCATTACTACTAGTAGTATTTGTGTTGTTGATGTTGTTGTTAATATTATTGTTTTGGCTTTTCCTCATAATCAAAAAAACAAACAAACAAACTCAAGTTTAGAGATGATTACTCAAACAGAATCCAATTAAGCATTTATATAGGGGAGATATGTATATATAGTTGTATGTATATGTTGTGGTGTTGTGGTTGTGTTGGGTTTGACCTCTAGTTCTCTCTCCAGACGATCTCTCTCCTCTGTCTCTCTCTCCAATCTCTCTCTCTATTTATCCATATCTCTCTCAAATAAAAACATATAAACATTTCTCTCCCTCTTATTATATAGCACTAGTTCTGTGTTGTAGTAGGTTCTAAATTTATTTGCGCTGCAAGCAAGTCCCGCTGTACATTCACATTTTTCAAATCTCATTTTTATTCTTATTCCGTTACGTTACTTCTGGTATATTCCCTTTTTTTCCCAAATTACAATTCTACTGTATATTATTACTTTATTTCCATTTCTCGTAAATTTTATTCATTATCGCTATAATCGTGATTATAGAAAGCGGTTTATATTTAAATAATTATCAATAAATTATTTAAAAATATTTGACGGATTTAATATATTGCGGATTAATTATCAACTCTTTAAAATTATTCTATAAATCACATATCAATATTTGAATCGGCTAGTTCTAATTTCCAAAATCTGTAATCATACGCACAATGGTCATTACCCGCACCGCTCAATCAATTTGATTCTCGAAAGGTCGAAAATTCGGTTATATAATTAAATTATATATTTATATATAAATATGTTAATAAAATATTTAAATTATATTTGGATTCTGTACAAATAAGTTTAGAATATTTATTTTTATTTTCTTAATTAAAAAAATTGTATTACAATATATTTACTATTTATTTTATCTTTTTTAAACTATAAACTAAAATAATTTAAAACAAAATTTAAAATATGCTACGAAAAAACCTATATTGCTATTTATTAAAATTGATTCGTGCCAGGTGACGGTGATAGCATTTTTCCATTCAAAGTGATTTGATGTCCATATATGTCTACCGTTTTATCTTATTATTCATTCTCGTTCAGTAAATTTTATTAATCTTCGTAAACAAATATTGTCAAATTGTTATAAACTTTGACCGAAAATAGTAGTTATGTTTAATATAGAGGAAGTATAGGAGAATATAAGATATGAAGAGAAAATTGTGTTTCATTTCATTAGCTAAATGAGTTATTTATAGTAGTTGGTTTACAAGGTTTACTAAGTAAGTTATTCAAATCTTTTTCATTAAGTATTACAAAACTTCCTCGATAAGCTTTACAAGTCTTTCTTGATAAGTTTTACAAGTCTTGATCGGTAAGATTTGAGAGACTTACTCGATACGATTTGACAATCACTTTATATTTATTCAAATATTTTAACATTCCTCCTTGATTGTCAAATGCGAGTTATTGCAAAGATTGATTGCCTCGTTAAAACCTTGCAAGGAAAAAACCAGGGGGATAAAAACTTTGACGAAGGAAAAAGAGTACAGTCTTCCCCTGAATAAAATGTCTCACATTCTGACATTTTGATGTAGCAAACTTTTTAACCTCTGCATACCCATATTATTTCTCAGCTACTCAAATGTTGATGTAGGTAGTGATTTTGTAAGTATATCCGCCAGATTATCGCATGAGCGAACTTGTTGAACATCAATATCACCATTTTCTTGAAGTTCATGAGTGTAGAAGAATTTTGGCAATATGTGTTTTGTTCGGTCCCCTTTAATATATCCTTTCTTAAGTTGTTTGATGCAGGCCGAGTTATCCTCGAATAGAACTGTAGGATTGTCTGAAATACTTGATAATCCACATGATTCTCGAATATGTTGAATGACCGACCTTAGCCAAATACATTCTCTGCTTGCTTCATGAATTGCTAGTAATTTTGTGTGGTTTGATGAAGTTGCAGCCATAGTCTGTTTTGTAGACTTCCAAGAGATGACAATATCACAATATGTAAATAGGTAACCTGTTTGTGATCGCCCAAAGTGAGGATCTGACATGTATCCAGCATCTGCATATCCAACTAGCCGTGATCTTGAATTGTTTGGGAAGAATAGTCTAAGATCGATTGTCCCTCGAAGATATCTGAATATATGTTTGATTCCATCCCAATGCGTTTTAATAGGGTCAGAATTTAATCTTGCCAACAGGTTTACTGCAAATGCGATATCAGGTCGTGTGTTGTTTGTAAGATACATGAGAGCGCCAAAAGACTAGAATAGGTTCCACTTGCCTGAACTGCACTGAGATATGGAACTTCAGGTCCAAGAGCCTCTTCATCTTGTTTTCTAGGACGGAAAGTATCCTTTTCAACCTCGAGTGATCGAACAACCATTGGTGTGGTTAGTGGATGAGCTTTGTCCATGTAGAACCGATCAAGAATCTTTTCAGTGTAGTTTGATTGATGAACAAATATTCCTGAAGATAAGTGCTCCACCTGTATACCTAAACAAAATCTTGTCCTTCCAAGATCTTTCATTTCAAACTCATTTTTCAAATAGTTAGTAGCATTAGTAATATCTTCAGTAGTACCGATAATATTCAAATCATCCACATATACAACAATAAAAACAAAACCAGTTGATGATCATTTAATGAAAATACAAGGACACACTTGATTATTAACATATCCATCATTCAATCAGTATTCACTAAGCCTGTTGTACCACATACGACCAGATTGTTTCAAACCATATAATGATCGTTGTAATTTAACAGAATATAAATGTCGAGGCTTAGTGTCCTCAATATTTAATCCTTCGGGAATTTTCATATAAATATCATTATCAAGTGATCCATATAGGTATGCTGTCACAACGTCCATCAAACGTGTTTCTAGTTTTTTCATACAAGTCATACCCATTAGAAAACGAAAAGTAACTCCATCCATCACAGGAGAGTATGTTTCCTGGTAATCAAAACCAGGTCTTTGAGAGAATCCCTGGGCTACAAGCCGGGCTTTATATCTCACAATTTCATTTTTCTCATTTCGTTTTCGTACAAATACCCATCTATTCCCGACGGGTACTACACCAGCTGGTGTTTGGACTGCAGGTCCAAATACATTTTTTTGCGCAAGGATTGCAATTCTTCTTGAATCGCAATTTTCCATTTTGGCCAATCATCTCGGTGTCGACACTCTTCCATACTTTGTGGTTCAGGATCGGAGTTCATAATAATATCATATGCCACGGAAAAAGCATATACATCATCAACCTCAATACTCCCACGATCCAGTATTTTCGTGTTATGGACATAATTCATTGAGATCTCATAGTTTTCAGGTACCTTTGCTTCTGTGGAAGCATTTGCCACTTCTGGGGCAACATTCTCTTCTGGAGGTAATCCCACGTCTGGGAGTTTTGTTACAGCCACTTCAGGGGCTTGAACCTCTTCAGGAGGCAATACCACTTGTGGGGTATTTTATGAAACTTTTGCCACTTCTGGGGCAATTCCAATCAATTTCCGTTTTCGTGGTACAATATCTTTTGCACCAATAGGTCTACCACGCTTTTGGCGTGGCTTTGAATCACCAATCAATTCCGCTGAAATTGATTTATTTCCAGGGATTTCAATCCTGGCCGGAGCATTAACAACAGGTATATATGATTTCATAATATTTCTAGAATCATTAAATGCATCTGACATTTGATTAGCAATATTTTGCATATGTATAATTCTTTGAACCTCAGATTCACATTGTTTAGTATGCGGATCAATATCATTTAATCCTGAGATATTCCATGATATTTCTGAACTTAATTTATGCAAAATTTTATCTCCCCCTAATGTAGGGAACATAGATTCATCAAAATGAAAATTAACATACCGAGCAATAAAAACATCACAAGTTAATGGTTCCAGACTTCCAGATACCTTGTAATAGACGGAGAATCAAAATCAACATATATACCAATTCTTCTTTGAGGTCCCATTTTAGTTCTTTGAGGTGGTGTTATAGGAACATACACAACACAACCAAATACTTTTAAATGAGATATATTAGGTACTTGACCAAGAACCAATTCTTGAGGGCATTGTTTGTGGTAAGCAGAAGGCCTTATTCTAATTATATTTGCAGCATGAAGTATTGCATAACCCCAAACAGATATAGGTAACTTTGCTCTTAGGAGTAAGGGACGGGCAATAAGTTGAATTCTTTTAATTAAGGATTCTGCTAAACCATTTTGTGTATGTACGTGAGCTACCGGGTGTTCGACTGAGATTCCTACGGATATACAATAATCATTAAAAGTTGCAGATGTAAATTCAGCAGCATTATCTAGTCGGATTGATTTAATGGGATGGTCAGGAAATTGAGCTCGGAGTTTAATTATTTGGGCAAGTAATTTGGCAAAGGCTGTATTTCGGGTTGTAAGTAGACATACATGAGACCATCGAGTTGACGCATCAATTAAAACCATAAAGTACCTAAATGGGCCACAAGATGGATGAATATGACCACAAATGTCACCTTGAATTCTTTCTAAGAATTTCGGGGACTCGGTTTAAAGCTTAACTGGGGATGGTCGGACAATCAGTTTTTCTAAGGAACATGCTGAACAATGAAGTTCATCTTGGGATATTATCTTTTGAGTTTTAAGAGGATGTCCCACAGAATTTTCAACATTACGACGCATCAAAGATACTCCTGGATGACCGAGTCTTTCGTGCCAAAGGGAAAGTAGTTTTGGGTCTATGACTTTGGGGATGTTGACACTATGAGATTCAAGAACTCGTATACTCGTAACATATAATCCTGAAGAAACCAAGTGGAATTTTTCTAGGACCCTTTTAATGTCAACGATGTTTGAGGTGATGAGAAGGTATTATTTTTCATTCTCATTACTAGTTTCAACGTGAAACCCGTTAAAACAGATATCTTTAAAACTCAGTAGGTTTCTAGTTGACTTGCTAGAGTATAGAGCCTCTTGTATGTGTATGTGTGTCTTGTTTGGTGGAAGAAAACTAGCTTTCCCAAAACCTTCTATTATATTTGATGTACCCGATACCGTCCAGACATGTGAGTTGGTTTTAGTTAACTGTGAGAAGTATTTCTGACTCAGTAAAATAGTATGTGTGGTTGCGCAGTCAACAATGCATATATCTTCCATCTCTATACATATATAAACGAAAAACATCTTTATTAAAAACACACCGAGTACATAGAACAACAACATGAAACAAGTACATAAAATGAGTACATAATGGAAATAAGTAAAACACAAAGGAAATAAGTAAAGCAAGATAATACATATGAAGTCTAGTCGTCTAAACCATAATAAATATTAGCACTAGTGTCTATTTCATTTGAGGTCTTATTGACTGGTTTATTAACTAGATTATAATTAGCGAAGTTGGTTTCTACTCTCTTTCCATTATTCCTTTTGGATGACTGGTAGAGTTCAACAAGATGTTTGGGTGTGTGATAAGTACGTTGCCAGTGCCCCTCAGATTCGCACCTATGACAGATGCCTCGATTCTCTCCTTCTTGGGGTGCCTTTCTTTTATTTGGCACTTCACGTTGCCATTTCTGGTGGCCAGAGTTGTAACCATCACGTTTCCACTTCAGGTGGCCAAAATGATATTGATTGTGAAACCGACCACGGAAATTTCCACGTCCACGGTTTCGTCCATAACCCCGTACTCCTCTATGCCCTTTCCCACGTTCATTCTTCAGGAATGACGTGTTATGTACTTCAGGTAACTGGGCAGAGCCTGTGGAACGTATCTGATGATTTTTCAGTAGCAACTCATTATTCTTTTCAGCCACAAGAAGGAGAGATATCAGCTCGCCATATTTCTAAAAATTACGCTCCCTATATTGTTGAGCCAGGATTATAGTGTTGGGGTGAAAGGTTGAAAGGGTCTTTTCAATCATTTCAGCATCAGTAATATTTTTATCACATAAAATTAATTTTGAGCTTATCTTGAAAAGAGCAGAATTATATTCAGCTACAGATTTGAAATCTTGTAACCTCAAATTAATCCAGTCATATCGGGCAGATGACAAGTGAACAAGTTTCTGGTGATCAAATCTATCCTTGAGATTATTCCAAAGGGTGAGTGGATTTTTGATAGTGAGGTATTCAGATTTTAGATCTTCGTGGATGTGATGCCTAAGAAAGATAATCGATTTTGTATTTTGTTCAACAATTGGGATTTTTTCCGGGTCAATAGTATCTTTTAGGCCATTAGCACTAAGGTGTAATTCTGCATCAAGGACCCATGACAAATAATTATTCCCCGAAACATCCAAGGCAACAAACTCTAATTTTGCAAGATTCGCCATTCTGAATAGATTTTAAATAAGATATAATATGTCACATAATATTTAAACAAACAAGTTGAAATAATAACTTTATACAAAAGTTACGATGGCATAACCGACCAGAAAACTTTTGATTATTACTTGACGGCAGCGCCATCTTTATAGTAGTTTTACTTGACGGCAGAGCCATCTTTATAGTATTATTTGACGGCATAGCCATCTTTATAGATTTCAATCAGTAACATAAATATGTAATGATATTTAGAATAAAATGAGGAAAAGAAAATGTACCTCTTTTATGAAATAGTTTTAGTTGATATGGACTCGTGGTTCAGAATAAGTCGTAGCTCTTTCAAGAATATAAAGCTTTAGTTGGCAGAGACTCGTGCTGATAACGTGTTATAAACTTTGACTGAAAATAGTAGTTATGTTTAATGTAGAGGAAGTATTGGAGAATAGAAGATATGAAGAGAAAGTTGTGTTTCATTTCATTAGCTAAATGAGCTATTTATAGTAGTTGGTTTACAAGGCTTACTAAGTAAGCCAAGGCTTACTAAGTAAGCTATTCAAATCTTCTTCATTAAAACTTCCTCAATAAACTTTACAAGTCTTCCTTGATAAGCTTTACAAGTCTTCCTCGGTAAGATTTGAGAGACTTACTCGATACGCTTTGACAATCACTTTATATTTATTCAAATATTTTAACACAAATGTTAAAGTAAACTTAAATATAAATTTAATCGTCCCAGGATAGCAGGGAGCCAGGGACTCAACTGGCCGCCTATTGGACTCTGAAAATCGTGATTTTTTTTATCTTTTGAATGATATCAGCCCAGCCCAACCACAACGAAGCCTAATAAATTGATTTCAGTTTTCAATTTATATCAGCTCTTAATATTAATTCCATTTGATAATAATGATCTCCATAACAAAATTTATTTATTTTTAAATCCCTTAATAGTTTTTGTGTTAAGTATACTTAAATATAATTAAAAAGAATAAAAAAAGATGGATTTTGATGATAAAATTATATATTATTGCTATCGAAATAAAAGTTTAAAAGGTGTAAAATTGACAAGACATTTGCAAAATTGAAATTTACTAAAGCAGATATGTAAACATCAAAAACATAAAATGTAATGACTAAATTTAAAGACCTCAATGATAAACAATAAATTTTGATAATGGAAAGTTAATGTTACTTGGTTAATAAATAAAACAGTTTTTCTTGTATGCCCATGGTCACATGTTAAACGTCAAATCTCATAAGTTTAATTATTTTAATTGATATAATTTTTGTATATGTAAAGGGTATATTATTATTAGTAAATATGAATCACTTAAAATTATGAAATTCGGCGCTTAACATGTATCCCTGAACAATTCGTAACTAAAATTATCAACTCTAAGTCTGTTGAGGATTAAAAATTCACCGATTATCTGACTTGTCAAAAAAGTAAGGCTGATCTAAGGGGATCTTGGTGGGGTTCGAGCCCCCTAAAATTTTAAGTAATATAATTCAGGTAGTATAATTATAATATGATAGTAAATGCCCGTTTGGAAAATCTTAAAATAAGTAACGTATGACTTAAAATTATTAAGTGAATAAGTAGATGAATATTTATAAGTTATGTAAGTGTTTGGTTAATTTTACTTATAAGTCAGATTTTTTCTAACTTAAATGAACTAAAATAAATAATTTTTAAATATTATTATCTTAATTCATGACTTTTAAATTAACTTAACATTTTAAAACATATATTTAAAAACTATAATTAATAAAAAAAAGTGAAAATTCAAAATAAGTTGAGAAAAAGTACGTCGTTACCAACATTGAACTTATCAGCTTATAAGTTGTAAATTCGACTTATAAGTTGAGTCGACAAACACTCTTCGATAAGTACTTACATCTTATAAGTTAATAAACCCCTTATAAGATGGCCTTCGCCAATGACTACGTATGCGGGAAAAAAAATGTATGGAGAATGCATTGGGAGTACAAGTTGAGAGTTATACTTTTAAGTCTGATGCAATATCCCGGTTACAAAAATTAGAATTAAATATTTAATATATAAAAATCATGTATTATTATATAAAATTATATAAGATAAGTTTGATCGAGTTTATAACAAATTTCGGGCTTTTGATCGGATATCGATTTAAAATTTAAGATTTAATTCAGATGCAAATTATTTCATGTCTAAAAATAAAAGTTATATTTGGATCTAAATTCAAAAATTGGGATTCAGATAAATTTTAACAGATCAAAATTGATCGAATATCTATCAGGTCAAATAAAATTATCTATCCCTAGATAACATTATGCTTTACACTAGGCATGTATAATTTATAGCCGGCTAAACAGTACGTACATAAGCAAAAAAATGGATTTCAATTAACAAGTAGAAGCATATATGTTAATCATATATATGCTTACATTTATTTATTTCAAAAGTTTCATTTGTTAGTTGAAATTGCTCTTTGTCTTGAGATATACGAATATATACAGACTGAAAATATACTATTTTCGGTATTTCTCGTTGATAGGGTATAAGAGACCCGACTAGGATTCAACCTGGATCTAAAGGATATCAGGCTCGATCGATGGACCAAGACCCCCCTCTCCTAGAACAATCAAATGGAGAGACCAGGCCCGGGGCCATCCCATGACCCGGGACCTGGACCGTCTGCCTACCTGGATCCGGATCAGGGCCAAGACCACCATGAGGGGGGTCCCAGCAAGCACATACACACTCCACAACCCGCCGAGGAAGGGTACATGGGCACGTGACGGTGACAGCTATCAACAACCAACACACCAGACAAACACGGTGTGTGTCAGAAGGCCGTTAGGACACCCTGGAGGTGGTCCTCTCCTGGACACGTGTAAGCAATCCACCCAAGTCAGGCGTCCTTTGCTTTCAAGATCCAACGGCCCTGATTTAGAGGTAACAACCCTAAACCCTACCTTTGGGCTATATATACCCCAAAGGCTGAAGGATTTAGGGGTTAGAAAAATATTCACACTCTTACATACTCGCTCTCTCATATCCATACACATAGACAACAACCTCTCTATTCATATATATACATCTTCATCTTCTCCAAAACCCTGTTCTTATTCTTACACAGGAGGCGTCGTGGGAGCCAAACCCTCCTTCCGGTGTTGTTTTGCAGATACCCAACCAGCAGCTACACCTCATTTACACCCAGAAGGTCCAGGAACGGCGTCAGACGGAGCCGCCCGCTCACCGGTGTTATCATTTGGCGCTAGAAGGAAGGGCTCTCCATCCTTGGGTCTCGGTGCCCCTGGATTCACCTTCATCAGCAAACTCTTAAGAGAGTCCACATCTTAAACCTGTAAGAACAAAAGCAACCATACCCTTTCTTGAATGTGAATTTTCATTTTAGCCACGTTTGTGTGAGCTCATTACTTTAGGCCACGTTTGTGTGAGCCCACTCTTGTTTGTTAATTTTGGCTGTTTAGGGTTTGATAATCTTGATAGTCTTTGAGCCTGGGGTTTAATAGTCTTGATAGTTTAAAAACCCAGAACCGCTTTAGTTTGCATATTTTCTTTGTGTTCTAGAGCCTGCTGTTCTTGTTTAGTATTATTGTTAGCAAAGCCCAGAAAGTTTGTTTGCTGTTATTCTGAATTTTTTTTGTAATCTTCAAAAAAGAAACCTTAGATCCACATTTTTAGCCTCAAATCTTGGTCAGTTGTTTGTACAATTGTGGTAATGGCAAGACCAGGAAAAAGTACCGCTGGTAGGCCCTCCGCCAGTACCCATATTCAGGAACAGGACCCCTCTCAAGTTCAAGAACCTGGAGGAGACATGGAGACCCTCCAGGAGCAACCACTGACGCAACATACCCCAGTCAGGGATGCCAGAACTGCCATAGAGCTCAATCAGTACATGTACACCAATGTTCGAGTTGCAGAGGAGCATATGGCTAACTTAACAAGCAATGAACTTACTGAAGCAATCAGGCTCTACAGAGATGAACAAGCCCGGCTCCAGATAAAATATGAACAAGATGAGGAGCAAGAAGAGTCTGGGGATTCTCAGCAATCCAGGAGATCTGTCTTTGACCGAATTGGGGCTAAGGCAAAAAAGAATCAAAAAGAGCCTAGTAAGAAGGAGACAGAAGCAACCAGAAAGAAAAAATTGGAAGAAATGAGGGAACAGATAAGAAGAGAAGAAGAGGCAAAGCTTGAGCAAAAAATTCAGAAAAGAATGCAGTTGGAAGGTGAGAGGCTCCTGGCTAAAACAAAAGGCAAAAGAACTCGGAGGGACCCTACCCCCGAGCTCATTTCTGACGATGAAGAGGAGGGGCAGAAGGATCTTAAAGACATGATTTATGAGCTCCAGAGAAAAATGGAAAAAGATTCCGGGTTGGAAGTTGGGGAGACACTCACGCCCTTCAGTCACTCCCTAGAAGCCATCCCTCGACAGAAGAATCTCAAGCATTACAACTTTGACTCTTTCGATGGATTGGGGGATCCGGAAGAGCACCTCAATTACTTCGAATAGATAGCTCAGATATATTACTACAACGACCTGACCAAATCCAGATTCTTCGCCTCGATCCTCAAAGGGGGGGCTCAAAGATGGTTCAGCAGGATCCCATCAAGAAGCATTCACTCCTGAAAAGAATTCAGGGGAGCCTTCCTCAGAAGATTCAGAGCCAATAAGACACATGAAATGCACATGTGTCACCTGGAAACAATCTGCCAGTATGATAATGAAGCACTCTCAACTTATATGCGGAGATTCCAGGAAGCCATCAACAAAGTCTCGAATCTTGATGAGAGGGAGGCTCTAAGCATATTTCGAAGGAACCTGGATCCAGAGCACAATGAGAGGTACATTGTAGAGTTGATAAACAAAGAGCCACAAAGCATGGCCGCTGCCTACTCTATGGCAGCTCGGTTCATAAAAGAAACAGACATTCTCCAGGCGATGAGAATGACTCGGAATGGAGGGACCAGGAACAAAACTTCTGATGACCGACCGAAAGGGGGTTACCATCAGGAGAAGAAGTTCAAACAAAGCAACCAAAGCCAGTAGACAAATGTTGTACAAAACACTCCAATATTTCAAAGACTGGGTCCTAAGACATAATCCAAAAGCGATCCCGGCCCACCTAGGCAAACAAGAGAACCTAGGCAAGAGCCAAAATGGACACCACTAAACAGGACCCGGGAAGAAATACTGAAGAAGATCAAGGGAAAGCCATTCTATTATCCTCCAAAGCCAATGCAGACTCCCCCGGAGAGCAGGCCTTACAACAGGCAGTGCGACTATCATGAAACCCGTGGGCACAAAACTGAAAATTGTCTCTCTCTCAAATATTTCATTGAAGATCAAGTTAAGAAAGGCAACCTGAATTAGTACATCTCCCGAGAGATAAATTAGAGAGAAGAAAGGCAAAGAAAAGGTAAGAATATAGTAAATGTGGTCCTAGGAGGGTCACACTCTCCCCCTAGGAGCCCGGGCTCAGGACATGAAGTGTTCTCCGTCCAATCCTACCCGGAGATGATGATCTCGTTTAGCAGCAAGGATTATGAAGGGGTCAACCCGAATCACAACGAAGCCTTGGTGGTAACACTTGATATTTTTGACAACGAAGTAAGAAGGATGCTGATAGATAATGGATATTCAGTAAACATACTTTTCAAGCATACTGTGGACCGGATGAAGCTTGGGAGCGTACGCTCCAATGATTGCCGAGAGGACCCTCTGTATGGGTTTGGAAACAACTTGGTCCCGATCTAGGGAACCATATACTCGCCAGTGATATTTGGGTCGGCCCCAAACCAAGTTACCCATGTGATAAAGTTCTACGTGATCAATACTCCCTCATCCTACAATGGCATAATCGGCCGCTCAGCCCTGACCATGATCCAAGCAATCACCTCCATATCACACCTGAAAATCAAATTCCCAACACCAACCGGGGTAGGAGAAATCAAGGGAGACTATGAGGTAGCTGAAAGATGCTATAGCCAGGCTCTGGTAATGGCTGAAACTCATCAAGACAACAAGAGAAAGGCTGTGGTACTTCAGAAACAGCAAAGTATTAAGAAACATCGCCCCCACTCAAGGGATGATGCGAGAAAAGAAGTTCAGATCATAGAGTCCCTCCCAGATCCAAAAGCAACCAAACCAAGCTCAGAAGAGCAAAAAAGCAACCAAGTCACAGAAGATATTGAATTGAGCCTAGGCCTTGGTTAGGCCAATCCTACTATGCAAGCAACCAACCCTGAAACAATTGAAGTAGGGGAAAGCAACCAAAAAGAGATGACAGCCCAGGATCAGATCTATATGAAGAAGAATACAGAGGCCCGGATCCAGCAGTTGGTATCAAATATGGATCAATCCAAGATAGAGGCCGCTGTAGAAACGGAAACAATTCTGATCAATGTAAGCGATCCTTCTAAGAATATAAAGATAGGATCCAGGTTCGAGGCTAATTTTAGAAAAGACCTGGTATCACTACTCAAAGGGTACTCCGATATATTTGCTTGGACACCAAGAGACATGCCTGGGTTGGATGAATCCATAGCAATGCACATCTTGGACGTCAAACCAGAGAGGAAACCAGTCAAGCAAAAGATAAGAAATTTTGCCCCAGAGAGGCAGAAAGCAATAGATGAAGAAATTGATAAACTACTCAAAGCTGGAATAATATGCGAAGTCAAGTATCCAGAATGGCTGGCAAATGTTGTGATGGTGAAAAAAGTAAACGTAAAATGGAGAATGTGTATCGATTACACAGACTTGAACAGTGCATGCCCCAAAGACCCCTATCCCTTGCCAAATATTGATCAATTAATCGACGCAACGTCCGGGCACGTAATGCTAAGTTTCATGGACGCCTACTCGGGGTACAACCAGATCAAGATGAATCTCAAGGATATCCTAAAGACAACCTTCATCACCCACAGGGTGGTCTATGCCTATGTGATGCTACCTTTCAGATTGACTAATGCGGGAACAACCTATCAAAGAGCAATGAATAAAATCTTCAAAGACTAGATTGGAAGGAAACTGGAATCATATGTCGACGACATGATTACAAAGTCCACAAGCATCCCCGGGCACAGAGGAGACTTGAGAGAATGCTTCGACAACTTGAGAAAATACTCACTCAGGCTCAATCCAGAAAAGTGCACATTCGGAGTAGGGGCAGGAAAATTTCTTGGATTCATGATAAGCAACCGGGGAATTGAAGCCAACCCAGAAAAGATAAAGGCAATCCAGGAAATAAAACCTCCCGGAACATAAAAAGATGTGCAGAAGCTAGCAGGGTCATTGGCTGCACTCAGAAGATTCATCTCAAAGTTAACCGAGAGATGCCTACCCTTCTTTGACCTTTTAAAAGGAGCAACCATCAAGAGAGAAGTTAATTGGAGCCCAGAATGCCAAAGTGTATTTGAAGAAATCAAAAAGTACCTTTCTCAACCCCCTGTGTTAACCAAAGCCCAACCCGGAGAGCCCCTATCCCTTTACCTATCAGCAGAGGCCCTGACAGTTGGAGCAGCCTTGATCAGGGAAGAGAATGGCAAACAACAACCAGTTTATTATGTGAGCCAAGTACTAAAAGATGCGGAGACCCGATACCCAAGGCTAGAAAAGTTTGCTTTTGCCATGGTTACAACATCCAGGAAACTTAGGCACTACTTCCAGGGAAGGGAGATACAGGTGGTAACTAACCAACCCTTGAGGAAGATAATACACAAGCCAGATATCTCAGGAAGATTGGTAAATTGGGCAGTCGAGCTGAGTCAATTCAATTTGAGTTTCATCCCAGGAACAACAATCAAAGCCCAGGCTCTAGCTGATTTCATCATAGAATGTAATTTCCCGGAAGAAGAGCCCGTGCCCATGAACATTGACCCTGAGAGAAACACAGATCAAGAAACAGGAGTCTGGGCTCTCAAAGTTGATGGTTCTTCAACGAATGAAAGATCAGGAGCCGGGCTCATCCTAAAGAGCCCAGAAGAATTCACAATCCAAACAGCAATCTCCTTTGGCTTTTCGGCAACAAACAACCAAGCGGAATATGAAGCCCTGATCGCAGGATTGAAGCTAGCAAAAACCCTCAGGATTCAGGACCTAAAAATCTACAGCGACTCGCAGATTGTAGTAAAGCAAACAAACGGCGAGTACATAGCCAAGGATCCAGTTCTAGCCAAGTACCAGGCCCTGGTGCAAAGCTACCTCGCCTTGATACCAAAAACTCAAGTCACTCAAATCCGTAGAGAGGAAAATTCAGAGGCTGATACACTATCTAAACTTGTTCAAAATTCATCAGACTTGGATTGCTCCGTCTAATTCGAAGAATTACAGAGACCATGCATAGAGTCTGAAGAGGTCATGGAAATAGACAACAACCCGAATTGGATGACTCCATTTATCAACTACTTGGAGAAGGGTGAGCTCCCGGAAGATAAAGGGAAGGCTCAAAGGTTAAAAGCCAAGGCTTCAAAAATTTTCATCGAAGAAGGTATACTCTATCATTGGACCTTCCCCTCCCAAATCATAAAGTGCATAGGCCCAGGGGAGGCACAGTACTGTCTTATGGAAGTTCATGAAGGAATATACGGGGATCATATGTCCGCAAATGCCCTAGCTCACAAAATCATAAGACAGGGGTACTACTGGCCTACTATACACCAGGATGCAATGGAATTCGTGAAAAAATGCAAGGAATGCCAACTATTCCGCAATGTCCCCCAAATGAGCCCAGTCCTACCCTCCTCAGTTTTGTCACCAATCCCATTTGCTGTATGGGGCATTGATATCATGGGACCCTTCCCTAGGGCCAAAGGAGACCTCAGGTACTTGCTAGTCTCAATTGATTACATGACGAAATGGGTAGAAGCAAAAGCCATGAGAACAATAAACCAGCAAGATTACATCAAATTCATGGACAACATTTTGATGAGGTTCGGGATCCTGAGAGTACTGGTCTTAGATAACGGGCCACAGTTCGTTGGTTCAGAATTTGAATCCTACCTTCAAGAACGGGGTATCCGGCACAAGAAATCATCTGTAGCCTACCCTCAAGGGAATGACCAAGTTGAAGTAACTAATCGAATACTTCTCAGGGGGATAGAGAAGAGGCTCAGGGAAAGCAAAACCAAATGGCCAGAAGAATTGCCTAATGTACTCTAGGCATACAGAACAAGCCCCCGAACAAGCACAGGAGAAACCCCCTTCAAACTGGCTTATGGAACGGAAGCTATGCTACCAATTGAAGTAGGATCCCCCTCCCGTCGAGCAATCAATTTTGACGAAACAGCAAATGAGGAGGGGCTCAGAACAAATATTGAGCTAATTGATGAAGTCCGAGACCAGACGGTGGCAAGAATGGAAAAGTCTAAGGAGAAAACCAAATAGCACTTAAGCAAGAAGTCCCGGGTCAAAAACTTTCAAGTTGGAGACTTGGTCCCTCGAGACGCGGAAGCTTCAGATCCCACCAACACTGGGAAGTTAATGCCAAGGTGGGAGGGCCCATATAAAGTCAAGGAAGTTCTAAGGCCAGGAACATACAAGCTCATGAACATGGATGAATCTGAGATACCAAATACATGGCATGAACTCAGGCTCAGAAAATTTTACCAGTAGAAGAAGCAATCAAAAATAGCCAAAACTTGTATCCTATGGCAAGCAACCAATCTATGATCCTATATTTTGTATGAAGAAAATTTCAAGTCAATGAAAAGAATTTTCCTTTCTTAGTAAGTTATTACTTTTAAATTACTAGTAAACAAAGCAAAAAACAATCCGGATATAGTCTTATAACCGGGTTCGAAGCAAAAAACAAAAGCAACCACTATTTGCTTAGAAATTTTTTAAGTAAATAGAGCAATCAATCAATCCGGATATGGTATCATACCCGGATTGAAAGCAAATTCAAAAGCAAAAAATCAACCCGGATAAGTATTCGAATCCGGGTTGAAAACAACCATTATGTACTCAGATTATTGTCTAAGTACATAAAGCAAATAAGCAAACATCAATCCGGGTTGGTATCATACCCAGATTAAAGCCAAATTCAAAAGCAAAGATCAACGGGTATAAGCATTCGAATCCGGATTGATATACTATAGGGAAAGCAAAGTCAACCCGGATAAGGCTTTATACCCGGAACAACCCGTCTATAAACCCAATCCGGGTTGGGGGCCTTAGCCACATCCCGGATTAGGATCATTTGTGCAATAGAGCCAGGATCCGGACTGCTCATAAAAACAAAAACTACAGATGAAAGAAAAGTAAATATTCTCTACAATGGAAGGAAGGAAAAAGGCAACAGAAGTAAAAATTAAAAGCAGGATCCGGATTGCCATCAATCCGGAACAAAATCAAACATTACAAACAACCCAAGTTCAAGTACGAAAATTACAAATCCTAGGAAACGAGAGTTACATGGGCGAGGCCCGAAAAGCTTAACAAAGCTGCACCAATTCTAAAGGAAGCTAGGGGTGGAGCCGTCATAGGGTTCCGGTTCCCCCTGACCCTGCTCAACTGCAGCCTTCGCAGCCAGAAACTCCTGGATGAAGCTCTCCCAGGATGCCAAGGGGTCGGTCTTGATGTGACGTTCGGCAACGACCCAGGATCTGCGGACCTCAGGCACCCCGGCCTGGGCAACCTCGAAGTCATACACATCACTGGCCTTGAATTCGGCAATTATGGCTTCCTTGTTCAAGTTTTCCTTTGCAGCAAGTTCAGCATTCAGCCTCTCCACCTCCTTGGCAAGCCCCTCAGCCTGGTCATCTGCATTCTTCAACTTCTCATTCAACCCGGATTCAACAGTCCGAAAGCCCTCCCGGGCCTCCTCCAGCTCTCCCTGTAAACTATCAGCCCGTATCTTCTCAATGTTGGTCCGATTGTTGGCCTCCCGGATCTCCGTGAAGGCGACATCTGAGCAGATATATATGGCACTCCCGAGCTGAGAAGAGACAAAAAAGAAACTAAGTACAGAATGAATTGGGGGACATAATCCGGGACTAAAAACTTGGAAATTCAGAAATTACCTGCCCCAATTGCCCAGTCACCCTCTTCAAGGCAGCAACCATGCTGTATCCCTCGACCTCCTCCCAATCATCTTCGGAAGGGATACTGGACATGAACCCGGCTAGGTCGACCAGATATTTGGTGCCTATCTTCACGGCCTCTCCATCCGGACCCCTACCTTCAGAGTCGCACACGACCCGGTTGGAGGCCACAGCTTTGCCCCGGGGGGGCTTGGTCGGGACGGACTTCCTTTTCTTCCTCGGGGGATCATCACCACCCGGAATCTCCTGGACCTCAGGCTCAGACTCGTGGCCCGGATCCAGGATGTTCTGAGGAACGGAAGATTCGGCTCCCCCTCGATGTCCGCAGAACCAGATTCGGGGCCCGGGGCCCCCTTACTCGTCTTAAAGGCCAAGCCGAGAGTGTTGAATGTCGTGGCATAAGCAGAAGAAGACATGATTTTGTAAAAATTGCGGTTGAAATGAGGCAAGCCTGCAGAAATGAAACATAAGGAGATCAAATCCCGGATCAAAGGGAAACATCTTATGCAAATAGGCTACAAGTAAAAAACCAAACTGGACTTTGATTCGGGTCATCAAGCAAAACAAGAGACCCGGATCAAAGGCAAACATCTTATGCAGATAGGTTACAAGTAAAAAGGCGAACTGGACTTTGATCCGGATCATCAAGCAAAACAAGAGACTCGGATCAAAGGAAAATATCTTATGCAAGTAGGTTAAAAATGAAAAAGTGGACTGGAATTTGATCCGGATCATCGAGCAAAATAAGACACCCGGATCAAAGGCAAACATCTTATGCAGATAGGTTACAAGCAAAAAACCAAACTGGACTTTGATCCGGGTCATCAAGAAAAACAAGAGACCCGGATCAAAGGCAAACATCTTATGCAGATAGGTTACAAGTAAAAAGGCGAACTGGACTTTGATCCGGATCATCGAGCAAAACAAGTGACCCGGATCAAAGGCAAACATCTTATGCAAATAGGTTACAAATGAAAAAGCGGGCTGGACTTTGATCCGGATTATCGAGCAAAACAAGACACCCGGATCAAAGGCAAACATCTTATGCAGATAGGTTACAAGCAAAAAAGCAAACTAGACTTTGATCCGGATCATCGAGCAAAACAAGAGACCCGGATCAAAGGCAAACATCTTATGAGAACAAGTAAAAAAGCGGACTGGACTTTGATCCGGATCATCAAGCAAAACAAGAGACCCGGATCAAAGGCAAACATCTTATGCAATCAGGCTACAAGTAAAAAAGCAACCTAGACTTTGATCCGGATCATCAAGCGAAGTAAGTGACCCGGATCAAAGACAAACATCTTATATAAAGAGACTACGAGTAAAAATACAAGCGGGACCTTAATCCGGATCATCAAGTAAAGCAATGGACCCGGATCAAAAGCCGACGTTCTGTCCAAAAGTGTTGCAAATAAAAAGAAAAAGGAACCATAATCCGGATCATCAAGCGGGGCTAGGGATCCGGATCAATGGCAGCATAGATTAAGGAAAAACTTACAGCCAAGATTAAAAAGTAGCTTATGGTTCATAAATGTGTTCCGAGTCGGCTGGAACTCGAGAGATTCACAGAAACACCTGATCTAAGAAACAGCCCGACCTTCAAGCACATCCGGGTTGAACTTAGTTTGAACTCCCTCAGTCATAAAGTAGGGGAGATAAGCCAAGTCATATCCCTTCAATAGGATAATCTCCCCATTCCAATACTTCAAAGAAGACTGGTGCATGATTGGCTTAGCTCTACCCGGAGCATAACCGCACTCCGCGGCCCAGAACCTAATCTCATAGAAAGGTTTCTGACTTGATTTAGAGAGATAGAAAATCTGGTGAAAGAGCTTCAAAGTAGGCAGGAATCCGGATTTATTGCAGCAAGCGATAAACCAGGTCATCGACTTTATCCCATTCGGAGTGATTTGCATCGGGGATATCTTGTACACATGCTTGCAGAGGTGTTTGATGAATATGTGGCATCGGGGGCTCCACCCGAATCTAAGATGTTCCATCCAGACCGGAACAAAGCCGTCTTTCGGCCGATGATAGATCCTTTCATGGGGTTCCGACCATCTCCACTCAATATCGGACGTCAACTGGAAAGCAGCCCGGACCGCCTCATTCATCTCACCCGGATACGCTTCAGAGAATGAATCCTTTAACTGATAATGATCCCAGCTTATGGGAAACTCCGCAAACATCCTCTCGAGAGCCTCCTGGTTGTACACCTCGGGGTGACCGTTAGGCTGCCTATCATACTTAACCCTGCAGTAGTAGACCTCGTTCTCAATCTCCGCGGGCTTCTCAACAAAATGGTACTTTACGTCAATCCAATACCCCTCAGGAGTGAAGGGAACCGAATTCCCCGGGATCTTCTTATACCTAAATTTTGAGATAATCTCAGAGGAAGGGGATGCTTTCTTACCCATCTCTTCCCGGATCTACGTTCTCTCATTTGAATCAGAATCGCTCTCCTCGCCACTAAAACCCGGGTAACAGTTTAAAGCTCTCCTGGGAAGTCTCTTGATCCGGACCATATACCTATTAAAATGAAGGTTAGTTAGCCTGGGCCCTACAGATTTTATTTATTTTGCTAAGAGGTCCGGATCAACTACGTTATGTTAGTTTTACCATAAACTAATGATCCGGACCACCAATGCAAGTCCAACCCGGAAAAACATCAACGATCTGGATCATATTAACTATAAGCCAAAAAATTTGAAAATCATGGACCTGGATCCGGTGGCAAGCACCCCGATCCGGATCCATAGCAACCAAAAACAACTTAAAAAACCCAAGTCATATAATCCTACCCAAACAGCAACCCGGGATCCGGACCTTACACCCCCCACCCGGATCCACACTAAAAGCAAACCCAAAAACAACAACTTCAAGAATCACAACAGCGAGATATACAACTTTTAACACATACATACATATATTCAAACGAAGAACATGAAGAACAACCCCAAAAAACCCAGAAAAAGAACCCAAAACCCAATTTTTCGTGCAAGAAACATCACAAAAAAGTCCAAAACCTACAGATCTAAACATAAAAAAGCACAAAACAACCATATCCACCACAAAATAACACTAAAAAGGCCGATTTGTAGTGTCAATTCACATATGGAAGATAAAACTCGAAGCATGCATGAATTTAAAGAAAAAGTGCAAGAAATTGAGAAAGAAAACTAAAGAAGGGAAGAATAGAACTCACAAATCGCAAGCAAACAGAGAAGCACAGTGACATAGCGGCGGAGAAATCCAACAGAAAATGCAGCCCTTCGAAAAGTTTTGAGAATAAAAGAGAAAAAACAAGTGACTATTCAGTTTTTTGTGAGAATAAAAAAGAAAAAAAGGGTGGAGTCCAGCCTTTTATAGAGAGACGGAGTGAGAACCGCCCTGCCACGTGGTAGACCTGGATTGGAAGAGGAAACAGTTACAAAAAAGAAAAATAAAAGCAATACATATATATACACATATATGTATCAAAGCATATTTAAACCCCATAATCATTATGAGGCGGATTTCTAGGAAATAACTGCCCAAAATTCAAATTCGTGGGAGGGAATAAACCAAAAAACGTTACAACTCCTTGGCTTTTCAGATTCCACGGCCCACTACCCGGACCAAGGGCCCTAATCCGGATCATTGTCAACTGGATACAGATTTGGAAGCGAAAATTACCCAAGGTCAATCCAGGTATTTCTCTACTACACCAGATCCGGATTGGGGGGCAACCAGGATCATAAATTTTTTTGAAGCACCAACTATTCTACCTTAATCCGGATTGGTATCTACTACACCAGATCCGGATTGGGGGCAACCAGGAGCATAAATTTTTCTAAAGCATCAACTCTTCTACCTTAATCTAGATTGGTCTCTACTACACCAGATCCGGATTGGGGGCAACCGGGTGCATAAAGTTTTCTAAAGCAGCCGAGTTTTACTACCTTAATTCGGATCCATCCACTCAACACCAGACCCGGATTGGGGGGCTACAGATTTACAGAACTTTTCTCCTAAGGCAACAACTATGTGATTCTACTCTACTCCCTCATCCAGAAAATCTGCATAAGGGAGTGGGGGGGGGGGCAAATGATAGGGTATCAGAGACCCGGCCAGGATTCAACCTGGATCTAAAGGATATCAGGCTCGATCGATGGACCAAGACCCCCCTCTCCTAGAACAATCAAATGAAGAGACCAGGCCCGGGGCCATCCCATGACCCGGATCCGGATCCGACCCGGGACCTGGACCGTCTGCCTACCTGGATCCGGATCAGGGCCAAGACCACCATGAGGGGGGTCCCAACAAGCACATGCACACTCCACAACCCGCCAAGGAAGGATACGTGGGCACGTGATGGTGACAGCTATCAACAACCAACACACCAGATAAGCACGGTGTGTGTCAGAAGGCCATTAGGACACCCTGGAGGTGGTCCTCTCCTGGACACGTGTAAGCAATCCACCCAAGCCGGGCGTCCTCTGCTCCCAAGATCCAACGGCCCTGATTTAGAGATAACAACCCCTAAACCCTACCTTTGGGCTATATATACCCCCAAGGCTGAAGGATTTAGGGGTTAGAAAAATATTCTTACATACATCTTCATCTTCTCCAAAACCCTGTTCTTATTCTTACACCGGAGGCGCCGTGGGAGCCAAACCCCCCTTCCGGTATTGTTTTGCAGATACCCAACCATCATCTACACCTCATTTACACCCAGAAGGTCCAGGAACGGCGTCGGACGGAGCCGCCCGCTCACTGGAGTTATCACTCGTCATCTCGAGAAGCAAGTATTTTGAAATTTCTCTTGGTTAGAGATGGATCTAGGGGGTCCCGGGGGCTGCCCCCTGATTTTTCAAATATAGGTGAGGTAATATGTATAATAGTTTAATTATAACTGTGGTTCAATTGGTTGTTGGTTATGTTGTTGTTGACGGAGACCTGGGTTCGAACTCCTCCTTCCTCTTTTGCTTTACGTGTTGGTGTATATGCTGCTGCTATTTTTTACTCGTTTCTTCTCTTTTTTTGTTTATTTTGTTTATGTAATTCATTAGCAGGACATATACTGATCCCGTAATTAAAATAACGACTTAATGTCCTAAATACGTATTTACCCAACTTAGATATGTATAAATTTATTTAATTGTGATTATAATTATCCTACATACTATTTAAACGCATTTTTCTCTTAAAATTAAAATATAATATAATATAATTTATTTTAAAAAAAATCGAACCACCCTAAAATATTTTTCTGCGTCCGTCACTGTTCATGGTGCTAAGAATTTCAAATAATGGAGTTAATTTTTCTTTCTAACATTTTGTCTTGGACCTAAGTTTCAGCTTGGCCGAAAATCAGGGAAGTTGATATCGATTCGTTATTCAGGGGGTTTTCAGTAATTTATTGTATTTAAAATGGGGAACAATTAATTGTTTCGACCAGTAGTAGTAGTATTCTTTCTGAGCAAAGTGCTTTGTCACGGGTGATAGTTAGAAATACCCTTTTGTAAGAAATTGTAGTAAGAATATCAGTTTTTGAAGTTTAATAGTCAGAAATATCAGTCTATCACGTATTTGAGAAATGGGTGCCTAATACATATTTGAGAGATGGGTAATACGTAAAAAAATTAAAAAAAATAGAACACAAGACACGTATTTTCTGAAATACGTATCATCAAAATCAAACGTGTGATACACGTTCGAGAAATGCGTATTTCTATTTTATTTTATTTTTTAACTTTTTGTATATAATTATCCATTTATAAAATGTGTGTTAGTAATACCCAACTTTTAGAAATGTATGTTAGGCGAATATTTTAAACCAAAATTTTTAAAAATAAGATATTTTTATCTTTTTTTCCCAAGTTCATGATTGTTATATATTGTCAGTTGTGCATGCAGAATTAAGGAGGGTCCATATACATATGCCACATGTATTTTTAATTCATTTGGTAGTCATTTGGTAGCTAGTATAGACAGTTGTGATATTTACATCATTCAGAAAATAATAAGTGAAAGCTTTGTTGCACCAAGCCTAATTAATTAATGAAGTTTTCACTTTCATGAATGAATTCGTGAAATAACCAAGTCTTTAGTGTTGTGTATTTAGGTTAGGAAAATATTAGAGTTACCAAATTGGTTTCCAAAAAAGTTATAAAATTTCATATATAAAATTTTTATCGGCTAAATAAAAATAGGCTCATACATTTACATCAAAAACATCAATACAATCATTGTATACTGCTAAATCTGCAATACCACATCATTTTGTAACAAACTTTTTCCATTTTTTGTATTTCTAGTATTTCTCTTTGAGTTATTCTATTCTTATCTCATATAATTCCGTTGTTACACTCACAAATTGTCTGTGATTCATCTGTTTGTTGAGGTAAATTTTAGGGTTGAATTGAAGAAATTATGTGTTATAATTACATGCAAATAACATTTATGTATCAAACTCAAAATATTGAAATTTTATCTTCTCTCCCTGAATGCCATTAATTAAGATATCCTTTTTTATATATTTTGGTTTTATTTTGAAAAAAGGGTCAATCCAATCCAATACATACATGCATGTATACTTACCTAGGCCGTCTATATAAACTACTCACTCGGTCTCCTTACTCTTGTCATAAACAAAAAACACTGCCTTCAGCAACTCCTATATCTCCGCACAATGATTTTAAGGTTTCTATCCTCCACATTTTTCAAGTCACGCAACTCCTCTCAACACTCATCCACTTCACCCCGCTCTCTCCCCTCACCCGGCTCACCTTGTTCTCTTGCCAGCTCACCACGCCATGAACCCCTGTCCATTTCTCCGGCGAGATAACCGGAATCACTCTATACT
This sequence comes from Apium graveolens, assembly GCF_009905375.1. NCBI lineage: Eukaryota > Viridiplantae > Streptophyta > Magnoliopsida > Apiales > Apiaceae > Apium > Apium graveolens. Next base: position 305,357,732 of record NC_133652.1, read on the forward strand.
ACAACTTAGACCAAAGTTATTGGATGTTTCCTGTGATGCGTTTCCTCGTATGTGACAACTCGGGTCAAATCTCGAGCCATTTTCGAAAATTGGGTCAAGTCCCGATTCCGAGTCCGAAATAAGCCAAAACATACTGTCCCAAATGCAACCAACTTGGATAACGACTAGCCCATCACAGGCCCCCAAAAGATCATGATTTGTTAGTGCAAGTAGTAGTAGTACTTTGTCTTATAAACTGAACAGAAGTCCCAAATCTCCTCGATGTGGGACTGTCCCCACTTAAACTCCTGACGTCCTCATCAGGCCCGAACAAACAACCCATACGAATAAGATCGTACCTCTCAAGCCATTATGGGATAATACCGGTTGGCTTCATTTCCCCACCTCCGGACCTCTTACCATTGTGGGATAATACCACCAGCCTTCGTGTGGCCACCTCTGGCAACTTGACGCATCAAGCTTTTGAGAGTCGGCTCTGAAACCATCTCTGTTACACCCCCTTTTTAATAATAAAAGGAGATATTACTTAAAATCCATAAACCTGTAAACAGAGCACTAATATATTTCTGAACATAATTTAAACAGTCTAAAATCTCCAAAATAATATTAAATCTCCAAACTGTCTAAATCAATAATATAAATGTAGAAATCTCTATTTAAATAATTAAGTCTAGATAATGATAAAGTCTGAAATCCTAAGAACGAAATAAAGGGGAGCGCTCCATCACACAGTCCCAGATCCCCCTAAGCACCTGCCAGAAAAAGAATACGGCATGAGCCAAACGCTCAGTACGAATTTGGAATACAGTTTATAAAATAAGAGATCGGAAATAAATAATCTGCAATTTATAATAAATCAACAATTTTAAAAATAAGTAAGGCTGAAACAACAAGGGGTTAGAATATTTCATACCGAGATCAGAACAGATACAAATACACACATCATAGGGTACCTAATGCGTGCAACAGAATGGATAACGTGTACGGAATATACAACATCACCATAAATCAAATCATAAATCAAACTCTGGGTGCACCCACGTATCCTGAACAAATATCAAATGCGCAAAAGCTCCTCCCAAGAGCTAACAGAAGGATACGTCGTGACCAATCACAGTCACGGAAGTGTCGTGTCACTGGTGTTGCAATGACACGGTTGTAGTACCCCTACAGTTGGTTAACTTGGTATACCCTATATCCCTAAGGATCAAATTAAATATTCTCGCAAAATTTAAAAATCACCCGAGACAAATGATACAAATTTTCCAAAGCAGGAGGGTGTCATAAATAATTTTTGAAAATCGCATAAACAGATATCTAAAAATTTCCAAATAAATTTTAAAATAATTTTTGGAAGTGAAAACTGTCAGATCAAATATTTAATGGAACGAGCAGGATATAGAAACACGTGAATCAAATATATCCAAATACTAAGAGGAGTAGCGCTGAATAAAAAGGGGACAAAATCGAATACCGCAAACTCTAACACTAAAGGAATCCGCAAACGATCCTCTAAACTCTAGGCTCCCGACCTAATTACATAATTATAATTTATAATTAACAAACATTATTTAACATTTAATCTTTAAATTCTATTCCTGTTATTAATATACTAATTATCTCAACGGCTTCAGTGAATGTATACATAAAATAGCTAAACGTATTACAATCACATATACAAATTCATATATCTCATGAATTTTCTTTTATAATATTATATTATTGAACTATTATTATTAATTATGGCTCAACAATTTATCAAAGCAGAAATATTCACTTTAATGTAACAAATGTTTTGGACTCTGCATAAACACACGGATATGGCACACTCTTTTTAATTAGATTTTAATGTAACATATCAAACCTATTAACATGTACTAACAATTAATATAATAATATTTAAGATCCTATTATTCTTTTACTTTTAATACAAAAGTATTTACATGTCCAAGCTAAAGTTAACTAATCCCGTTGACCAAATTCACTTGTAGTAGCTTATTGTCATGCCAGGAAAAAGATCATGTTAATAAAATTATTAACCAAATCAATCATTGCGCATAATTAAATAATGATACCTATACATGAAACCATATGCTATCAATATTTAATTATTAACTAAATTCCCCATTCTAAATTATATAGTAAAAAAATACAGTAGCCAAACTTAAACTATAGTACAAGGAGATTGAATATGAAAATAAAAGTTATCGCAATATAAATACTAATAATTCGAGACAATAACATTACAAGAGGACTTCGATTTCATGATCATGTTACTGGTCATTACGTACTCATAACATATTTATACAATATTTAGTACACTAACTGATGTATTTAAAACAAAATAGTAAATAAATATAAAGACCATAGTCTAAATAATAAGTTATAATACCAAATTATAAAACCAAGTTCAAGTGTAGTGTCTTGATAACATTAATACAACAAATAATCAAATTTTAATTAATAAATATGAATAAGAAACATACGAATGGATCCAAAATACAAATCATGCTCCAATAATTTAATTTACAAAACTGATTTACAAACTAGACTAAGATTTCATCATACACATATTCTTAAATTCACATAAAAATCATGTAGTACATTAAATAATGATGTAACACATAGTCAATTTAAAAGATATGCAACATGTCCACCTTATGCAAAAATCATGACCATAACAACTATTACTACTGGTGTGTGAATTATGTGGATAACATAAACTAGTTCATGACAATAAGAATCCAACGAATTAAATAATAATATGACTATCTGATTTATACATACCAGACCACAAATAGAGGAATAAAGAATAAGACGCACGCTATGCTACCCTCTCTTTCTGCTCTCGTCTTTTAGCGCGGCTCCCAAATATTGTATTAGGGTTATGTGATGATTAGTTGTTTATATGATATAGCAGACCAAGCAATAATTATACAAGTAGGATTCCAAAATATAATTCTAATTCTAATTCTAAACTTATTATTACTATTATTATTATTATTATTATTATTATTATTTATCTGATATTCTTATATATTATATCGTAAAATTACTAAACCTTGTAAATTACCGGAGGACGTTTTAGATAATATTATCTGAAGCCTTTTTACGGCAAACCTGAGCAAATAAGTGATGTTACACCCGATGGTGATTATATTAATATTTTATTTTCTCATGAATGAGGTTGAATAGGTGTGGATATTATATCTGACTAACTTTTTTCTTTCAGTTATTATGTCATTTTACCGATGCACTATGGAGCTCGTACTCAATTTTTGCAAGAATGTTGGTCCATTGAATACAACAAATATTCGAGTCCATAATCTCCGTGCAGCATATATTTCGAACACTCATGTGGTGACTCATTTAATTTTCAATATCCCTAAAAAAGATTCTGAAGAAAAAACTCGAGATCTACTAAAAGTCATTAAGTCCAATGCCCTCAAGTTAATTAAAGCTGATTTTAACTGCAAAGTTATAAGTGAGGCAGAGTTAGAAAAAATCTGGTGGCATGATGGGAGAAGCCCTGCAGAAGATTTTTGGTCAACTGGTATGGTCAAACACAGTAGACTCTCTGCACTCGATTCTATTAAAAATTATGCCTCCACCACTTACAAACTTGCTAATCCTATTCTAAATGGTAGAGAGAAGTACCCTGGATTAGTGGATTTCTTATTCCAGAAGGAGCTTTTCGTTGGCAAATACCACATTGTGGAGAAACTCATGAATGCTTTGAAGGAGTTCTTTCGGGTGGATGTCTATCCAATCTTTCGTGGACAGGGGAGTCATCCAGTCCTGGTTGAAATAGGGGTACTCTACACAAAAGATGACAAGTTAATTGATCATCCCTTGGCCGATAAAGTGCCATGTGGTCAATTCCTTATGAGGCATATTTAAGTTAATTTGGCTTAGCACAATTATATAATATAAGTACTATTGTTTTATGTTAGGTTTTTAAATGATCATGTGTGTCATCTTATCCTGTAGTCCTCAAAATCAAGTGTAAGGTTTAATCACCCTACCACCAACTATTATCAATAACATAATATGCTTCCCCTTACCTTATTGATCTCACATTTATTTTTTCTTCTTATATGTAAATATGTTGTTCATATTTCCCCTTTATCACATTATACCATACCAAATAAACTATTCATACTAATTAATTTCGAAGATATAATTTAGTTTTAAATAGTAATTTTAGTGCCCATCATATCTATGATGGTTGGTTCTATTACTCACTCATCTAACTTATAACTGATATAACTAATAAATTATCTGTGAATTTAAATATCTACAATTTATTAATTCTGAAAATATAAATTCAACAGGGGTTTGCATTTGCAAGAGCAATCTCTCGACTATACGTCTAATTCTAAATATATTTATATATTTGCATAAAACGTAGTTAAATAATTCTTTTTCTCGAGTGCTCGAAAAGTAACAAACAAAAAAAACCGTAAACCATGCGTATATGTTATATATCACCTAAAAAATGCATGCATACAAGACAAGGAAGGAGGGAGTGGGGTCCAGATCTACCGTGCCACCCCTGAAATTCGAAATGTAGCTGTAGTAGACTAGTAGTAATACTTAAATTAACAATATTGGATATTTGTTAAGCTGGCATAATGAATGCTTTGTTTCGTACCCTGGAAATAGTGTTCGAGTCCTTGCAGTTCGCTTGATCACGACATACTGTCTTTTTAACAAAAAAGTGAAATAACCTATGTAATGTGTGTGAAATAAACTATATATGTTAAGTGCTTTTATGCAAAAAAAGTGAAACACCTATGTAATGTGTTCATGCGGATAGGGGCTGTAATTCTATTCATGATACTTGTTTAAGTCCTGAAATATCGTAGAAGGGGTTGAATACGATACTCACTAAATTAAAATTAAAAAATTAATATTTTACGAATATATAATTTAGTATTCGGTTAGTAGATTTCGTGTTCTTTAAATGAATAGTATTTAAGAGATTAAAATAAAGAATACAAGATATTCGTGAAAATATATATTCATTTATAAATCCTCGAGGATGTTGTTGCACTCCGATAAATAAATTAACTGTCTACAATCCAAGAACAACAATGTTATTGCTAATACAAAGATTTACAAATTAAATCCTATACAAAATATACAATTATGTCTAAGAATTTAATTATCGAATAACGATTATAATGCCCCTAAATAATATACAAGATTTGAACCAGACATTATAACATTTCTCCGAAGAGAAATTGAACAGATATATAATGTGCTTGAGCTTCTTTGCGTTTCTTTGTTTCTTATTTCACCAGCTCTCGTGAGAGAGATGATGAATAAAATAAAACCAAGTTAATTAATTTTCTTCTACTTCAAGTGTAGTCTTTTATATCAATAAGATATGTGGCTAAATGTTAACCAAGTAAACTAATTGATAAAATCAATAAATGTTGCTTGCTGAGAAATTAGTTGCACCAATAGTGTATTTCCACACTTAAAAATATTAATTTCTATGTAACTGCACCTAGGGAGAAGATTAACACTTGGAATCTTCAAGACCATGCAAGTTGCACCTAGAGTGTGCTAAACAAGCCACTTGGATTAGAGAAATTGAGTACTTGTGGCAACAAGAGCTAAGAGTAGTGCCATTTGCTCCAAGAGTGATGTCGAAGGCTTTTTTCCTTAGTTTTTCAATCACTTGCACCCAAGTTGCGCCTCCTATGGCCAAGGAAGTCTTAGTTGCGCCTAGAGGGGGTACAAGGAGGGGTTTGCCTTATAAAATAATGCCACTTCGCCTTCTAGGGGTATTAAACATCCCAATTGCGCCTAGAGTGAACAATAGGCATTTTTAAGAGTTTTTGCTCTCATTTCTTCCATGTTGCTCCTACTAGGTCAAGACCACTTCTAGTGCTTAGTTTTTGAGCCATAATTTAAGATACTTGATCCTACTAGGTAATAGAGTAGCCATGGTGACTCCTACTAAAAGGTAGTGGTTCACAACCTACGAGCAACCTTTTAACTGTCCGGTCTTCACATTTTCTCTCCAAGTCTTCGTCTAAACCATATAACCTTCATATTCAGATATGAATCCTCACTTAACAATTCTTCAAATGATAATACTCATATTTTTTTATGAACCGTTGACGCCTAGTGTAACTGGCCTGGTTCACAGAGGACTGACTTCGATTCAGGTCTTCATATTATAGCCTTGATTATATTGTCAAGCTTACAACAACTTTATTCTTTTGAACACTAACTGCCAATAAACAAATGACTTTCACTGGAATCTTTTCTGGTACTCAGACAACATCTTCATTTTTACTACAATCTTGAATACGTCATTCTCTGTTCTTCGCTGACACTTGAACATTAAAATGAACCCCTTTCAGTGAGTATAACTTCAAGACTATAGTTACCTTATCGATCTTCAGTTCTTCAGATTCCTATGCTTCAAACATTATGTACCTTCAATCAATACTAATACACTGAAATCTTCTGGTGCACTTTTACACTGAATCTTCAACACTTCTGAAACCCTAAAAGTCTTTAAACTTTATTCTTCACTGAGGCATGAGCGATATAAATAAACTTCTTTCAGTGACTTGTAAACATATTTCAAAACTTCTTTTAATATTTTGATTCTTTGTATATGCCTTATCTTTATTTCTTCCTGATTTCTTATGTAGACATGGTATTATTTACATGTTCTCTTCTAGTGTTGAGTTATCACGTCTACTGTTCATACAACTTCACAATTTCACCAATAATCTCCCCTATTTGATTGTTAAACCTAACAAACAAATTAATAGAGAGGATAACTCAACTAACAACTAAAAAAAGTAAAGTACCGGGACTTGTAAATAATGCTACTGGTACTCTAGATCACATTTTGCATTTTCAGATTTCTTAAGTGATTGAAATAAAAGATGTTTGTTCCTATAGCACTGAACTGATCTTTAAGTAGTCTCATTTTCATTTAACTAATTCTTCAAATCTATGCCAAATAACTCTTCTAAGTCTTGAAGTAATCGTCAGCAGCTTCTGTTGTACTGCCACATTTCCTTATTTGAAAAGCATGTATCTCTCGTGCTTCTCCCTTGATGAGAGATAACTCCCCTCCTAAAGGAAAACAACTTCTCCCCTTATGAAGAACAGTGATGAACCAATAGCACTTCTTTTGATCACTAGGAAATAACCTTTGTTCTACCACTTCTCCTGTTCAATAGGACATCCGTTGTATAAAACAATGGTGTGTTGTACATTTTCTTTACCTTTCTCTTTCCCACCACTTCTCCCCCGTAGTTGAGGAATCCCCTGTTAGGACGAAAACACGCGCTAATAATACACACAAGTATACGCGTTCGCAAGTAATATATAATTAATTCTAGTTTGTTCCCACAAAGACTCTTTTGGTTAACTTAAGACTTATGCGTTTATGCAACAATGATATGGTTATTATTCAATGCTAAGACGAATAATAATTTAGTTTTGTTTATAACTAAGGTATTAACTAACATGCAATAACTAAGAGAATAAAGGGTTGATTTATTATATGAGACAAACATGGGATTCTAACTTCATTAAATACTTCATTCAAAGTCTTTCTATTCTTAACCTTAGCATGCAATGGTGATGACAACTAATCAGATAACACAAAACTGATAAATGCCAACTTTCGTTGCACGAATAACATACTACTGGACATCCACAAAAGGGATAAAAGCTGAATAGACACCAAGTATGTTGAGACCCTATATGTCTATAGAATTTGACAACACAAAGGTTTAATGCACAAGTTATCTATCGTGATTACATAGGGCAAGTAAGATGGTTAAAATTACCTACAAATCATGCATAATAAATACATAAACCTATGCTAGCATGGCAAGTTCTAAACCTCTAAGTTCACTGTCACTTCATTAGAGATTAACACGCTATCTTATATATTCGCGACGCACATAAGACGAATAAGCACAACCAATACTAGGATATCATATAATCACCACACACTAAGGTATCGAAACAATATTAACTATTAAAATCCATAAATAAATCCGTTAGAACCCCATGATAACGATTAGTTCATAACCGAACTCATCATAACCGTGGGTTCCGATGAAAGCATGGTATAATAAACTAGGTTTTTATAAAAATGAATAATAAACAAAGTACGTAATCCAGAGTATAAGTTCAACAAACAAGAAATGAGCATCCAAGATTATAACTTAAATTAAAGAATTACAAGAATAAACTAGATCTTCTTCGCCTTCGTTGAATTGTGTTATAGGTCTTCTCGTCATCTTCTCCTTAAGCTCTATTATGAGAAACGTCTTTTAATTGTCTTTAAATAGCAGCCCAATTGATCCAAAAGCCCAGAAAAACATTCTTCTAGTTGAAACAGGAATCTGAAATCCCGACCTGGTGCGGTCGTGCGCTTCACCAGTGCGGGCGCACTGACATTCTGTTTCTCTGGCGCGGGTGCGCGCTAGCACAGCGCGGGCACGCCGACCTTCTGGAAAAACTGAAGTTACTTTCTTTTATTGCTGGTTCTTGATGGCCTTTGCACGAGCTATCTTCATGACACCTTCCTAACACCATTTTAGCATTAAAGCAATGCTAAATCACCTTGATCCCTGATATATGCTTGAAATGCAAAACACTACAAAAACACATCAAAAACATAAATAACTTGAGTATAAAACATCAATTCGAAGCTTTACGGAGCGTTATAAGTGGATATAAATGCCACTTAACATCCTCCAGTATTTATGAGTGAGGTCCACAAAAGACTTATATAATTATACCCATGTAGTGAGCGTTAGGTTAGTGGATCCCAGACTATAAAAGCCTTAGGTCACTAGGCACAAAGTCCCCTAAGAACTTAATAACTCGAGTATTAAAGAGCCCACTCATGATCAATTATACATAACTCATTTTTTTCTTTTTTTCAATTTCTTTTTTTTTTCAATTTCTGTTTTTTTTCTTTTTTTTTTCAATTTCTAAGCGAGTGTGTTTTGCTCCATCTCGCTCAACCCTAGACTACTCATATAAAATAAGCTGGCTACTAGCCATTTGATACCTAGCCACAACTAGCATTGAAATCCTATATTTTTCTCCAATTCTTTAAATATCCATGTTATTTTACCATTAAGAGAATATCATACATTTTAATCATAAACATATGATTAAACCTCGACAAATAAACCATGATCATGATCTAGCACGCAAGCAACCTATAAGACTTAGTGAAAAAATCTTACTTCTAGCATGCAAATCAACTCGATAAAACACTACATCATAGATGACCTATCGCAATGGTTTAATCATGCGTTTTACAAAATTATGTTACCTTAGGTATGCTCATCTTAGCCTACCGCAACGTAGTATTTTTGATGTTACCATAGTCTTTATAACATGTTACCATAGCTTCAAAGTGTTACATTTTGGTAACATGTGGAAACTTATGTTACAATAGGGTGGATAAAAATAACGTTTTACAAATAATTAAATATATATAATTATTTGACTTAAAAATTAATTAATTTTGATAATATAATTAAGCAATAATATTAATAATAGCTAAGATTGATAGACTAAGTTTTTTTAAAAAAACATTTTATAAATTGTACTAATTAATATCATATAATTTTTTATTAATAAAAAAATTAAACACTATTTAAACTTAAAATTTTATTAAAAAATAAAAAAAAAGTGAAATTAGCTGGCAGTTTTTTGGGCTCTCGATCAGGCGGGCTAAAGTATGATCAAAATTTTTTGAGAAAGCGGCAGTTTTTTGTCAAAATTTCACTCTAAACATCTCTCTCTCCCTCTCTCGGTCTCTCTCACACTCTAAACATCTCTCTCTCTAGCAATCGCTCTCACACTCTCTCTCTCTCTCTCTCAGCTTTCAATTGAACCGAATCATTTTACCTCACAGATCGTTGAATAGATTAGCTAGGGTTTTAATTGGAATTGGGGGTTTTTAATTGGAATTGGGGTCAAATCGGCTTGCAGTTCTACTTTAAGGTACTACCCCTCATCTCTCTCTGATTTTGTGTGTATATGTATATACAGCCTCTCTCCCTCTCTCCCTACCCCTTTCTCTCTCTCTTTCTCTCTCCCTCTCTCTAATTCTGTTAGTTTCTTCTCTAATTTAGTAAATCTAGAAGAAAGAATAATGAGAGTGTGTGTGTGTTTACGGGTTCCCATTACAAAAGAATTGCAGTGAATTTTCAGGATGAGAAGGAGGGGCATTTCAGTTTCGCAGAAGGTCGACATCAGACACTTACGAGAAGACAAGCGTGGATGGATCATCTTATCACCTCCTTGAGAGTTTTGTTACTTTAAATTTGCAGCACTTTGTTTGTGTTTGAGAGTTTGGGGTGTGCTAGGTACAATTTGCATTTTGTTTTGTATGTAGATTTGTGTATATAATGTGTAGTTCCCCTCTAGCATGGTTTAACAACAAGTATCTCCGTCATTTCCGATTACTAAGTGTAACTACAAGTCTACTACTTTATTATCCTTCTGTAAGATAACTTGTTTGTGTACATAGGTTCACTGTCAAGCTATTTCAGAAACAAATTTAATGAACAGAACATCTGGATTGAGTAAAGTATATGTGCACAACAGCTACATACTCCAGCTTCTAGTTATTATGAATTTATGATTAATACATGGGAGAAGTGATCTGAAGCTCTTTGAATGAAAAAGTGCTAGAGGTTGTAAACTCATGTAAAATAAAAATAAAGTTGTAGCATTATTATCAAATTCTATTGTTCAGTACTATGTTTTAAAAATAAGTATTATGTGTTACTGTGTTAAACTGTTAATAATTAAGCTTGTACATAGTATGGTGTAAAATCCATTAGGTTCCCAACATAAACTCCTCTCCCTTATCCAAGTGTCCGTCTTTTTTAGCTCATGGCTTCATAGCGGATGCCTCTTCCACCTCCATGGTATTGGACTTGCTCAAATCAAAAGGACAGGACCCTGCTCTCCTTGCTCAAAACACGGAGTTTCTTAAGGTACATTATAGTTTTAAATTTCCAACTCTTTGTACAACTCTTTATAGTTTTAAAACAGTGACGAAATTGAGCTTGAGCCTCAGTCGAATTCATGCTCAAAATAATATATGAATTATCTTATTATTTATGAAATAAGATGTAGTAAATGACAAAAAGGTAAGCAACATGATATATTAATTCGAGTAGGTAAAGGTTGTGTTGTGGATAGTTCAGTTGGTACTGGCTATTCATGTTAGCTCACCAGGTTTTTCATATAAGCTTTTTCCAGCAGCTGTTTTTTTATTGTTTACATTCTTAAGAGCTTTGTTAATTTGCAACTTGGTACTTGACTTATCTGATAGTTAGGAAATAGTTAAATCATATGGTGGCTATCATTCTTCATCCAAGAGTGTTCCAAGATTGATTGAAGTTGTTAAACTAGGTCGGTGGAACATACATCCCTTTTAAGTTGGTATGTTTTGTTAAACTGTTATAATTATAGCTTATTACAGTTTCTTAAATGAGTTAAGCAGATATACAGTGCTAGTGTTTTAGAAAATGAGTGAATTGCAGGTGTTAATACTATAGAAATTTATATTGTTTTCATCTTCCCAATGCAGGTTATTTTGTTGACAGATGGCATGGATACAAATCCATATCGTCTTAACTGGCCTAAGTCAACCATAGTATTTGATATATCTCCAGACACTGTATCCAAGCGAGCAGCCCAGAAGCTTGAAGGTTTGGACTGTTTTCACAGCTTGAAGGTTTGGACATATCTCAAAGCATCCAATCTTAAAGGAAAAAATTATCCAACAACTCCACCTGTATCCACTCTCTGCTCCTCTGCTTTTATAACATATATTTCTCCTCTTTTCCTTCCATTTTTACATAATTAGTAAGTATTACAGAAGTGATCATGACTAACATAAAATAATTTACTATAATACTTTCTCTTGTTCTGTTAATAAAACAACACTCTTTGATAGTTAAAGTTGAATCTGGGAATGGCTTTATCACTACTATGTGTCTAGTTTGTGTTTAGGTTTCAGATTATGGTGTAACAACTATGTGTATATAATGCAGAATTACTTCAGCTCCTGGTTCTGTTGTGGGATGGCCTCCGATTCGATCATTTAGGAAGAATATTGCAAGTGGCTATGCTCCAAAGCTGTTGGCAGGTTAATTTTTACTTGTATAACATGAACTAGTTATGCCACTGTTATGCTAACTTAAGAATTTTACGTAGTTGGCCTTGAGCTGAAGAAAAAGTTTGTTGATTAAATTTGTTGTTCGGATTAATTAGGTATTATTTGAACATATGATGTTATGGTAGGATTAATAGGGGTAAGAAAACAGGCTAGCCAGCAAATGGTCACTATGACAACCTCTGCTTGAGCTGAGTATGACTAATTACCTTCATTTAGTTCAGTTGTGATCATGATAGGTTTAATGTACATCTTTTCCTGACTTTGGCTTGTCTTATGTTTCATTGTTCAGCTCAAAATGATCCCTCAATTAATAATATCCAGAATATTCAAGCAGAAAAAGCCATCACAGGATTGTTGGATGAGAGTGGGGAATAAACACTTGTTTACGAGGATAATGAAGGCGACATAATGCTTGTATGGGATGTACCATGGCAGTAGCATCTTGTGACTATGAATGATAAGTTAAATTTACAGAACTTCTAATTTATCATCTTACTACTTGTATTATGCAGTCAAAGAAAGAATGATTTAGTAATACGCATCAAACTGTGGTGTAACCAAAAGGTAACAATACCACCCATCAGCCTTGACATTCTTTTTTTCTGTCAAATTTGTGTTGTCTAATTAATTTGTGTATTATTATCTTTGGGGCATCATGCAGTTAGGGACATGCTGGTAAATGAGGACACTTAACAAAAAGTGGACCAAACACTTGCGTCTGAAGTCGAGGAGAATATGAAGAGTTTCTAGTGTTACTATTTTATTAAATTTATCTTTTTTTCTAATATTTAGTAAAGAACCTAAACTATTTTGATTAGTTAAAATAATTGTTGTTGTCGTAGTTTTAGACATGTGATGGTTTGAATGTTTGAGTTGGTTTGGATGTAATACATTTTGTGGTATGTAATGATATTTTGGGATTGTTCGATTTCGAATAGCAGAATTTCATGTAGTATTGTTTTTTACGTATGAAAAATATGTTAATGATATATATGTTCAATTTACAAACAAATCCTGTCAAATTAATATAATATAAATCATTATGAAAAATGGGGCCTACCTGTGGGCCCCAATATGGGCCCCACAAGTGGGCCCCATCTTTTTTTGCAAATTCTAAGTGCAAAGGTAACATACATAGTTTGATACTATAGACATACACTGATGTTACCTTTGATGTCTATTATAACACAAAAGTCCATGTTGCACCAGGGCAAAGGAAATGTTACCTTAGGGACCAAAGGTAACTCGAAAAAAAGCAACTTAAATTTTATGTTACCTTAGGTCTTTTGGGTGGCTATGGTAACATTTTTTTGGCCTGTTGTAACATTTTTTGGGTGTTGCTGTAGGCCATCTATGGTGTAGTGAAACTTAGCATTCCTAAGTACGTTATCACCACACTTGCATCAATATCACAAATCAATTGGCAAATTAACTAAGGGATCATGTTATAATGCAAATGCATGAACTATATGCAACATACTAAAATAAAAAAAACTACATGATAAATATGCAACTATATGAACTAAACTATCATGAATATGCAAACTATATGGACTCACACAAACATATTTCCTAAACTATCACCCCCAAACTTTTTCACTGTCCTCGATGAAGGTAATAACAAGGAATCAGGCATACCTACTCGGAATCAGGATCATCACCCTCAAAGGGTGGAGTGTCAGGAGTGTTTGGAGGTGGATACACAGAGTCCTCACAAAAAACTGGCCACTGGATATCAACTCATGTGGCTCTGAATGTTGTCCCCAATGCCTGGGTGAGATCATGTGCAAATCAACTATGGATGTCATGCATCGCATCCGTCCTCCTCGCCAAGCACCTATACTGCGCTGAACCCAAACCAACACCATCATCTGCTTCCTCCTGCTGCTGCTGAGACTGAGAAGGACCGGATTCTCCAAACTGAGCTCTCCATGCTACTCTACGGGCCTGCGAAGAACCACCGGCATATGTATAATCAGTTGGCCTTCCACCTGTCAGATGGTCATAAGAATAACCAAGCCCCTTCGGATCAGGCTTCCCACCATACCATTCTTACATACTCAACAACCTAGAACTGTCAATAAAAGCACTAGGAAGCTGAAGCTGCTCGTGTGCGGGCCAATAAACTCTAACCGCCACACACAGCCAGGTGGTTGTTGCACATACACTTCTTCTTCTAACTCACAATTTAAGAAGACACTCTTAACATCCATTTGATACACTTTGAAATTTGAGTGTGCGGCAAATGCTAAAAAGATTCTTATTGCTTCAAGTCTTGTAACTGGAGCAAAAGTTTCATCATAATCAATTCATTCTTCATGTGAGTAGCCTTTTGCAACCAACCTTGCTTTGTTTCTGGTAACCACACCATTTTCATCCATCTTGTTCCTGAACACCCACTTTGTTCCAATTACACTTCTATTCTTTGGTGCAAGAACTAACTCCCAAATTTTGTTTCTTTCAAACTGATTATGTTCCTCTTGCATAGAAGATATCCAATCAGGGTCCATTAGAGCTTCTTCAGTTTTCTTGGGCTCAACTTGAGATAGAAAGCATGCATGTAGGCACTCATTAGCAGTTGCACTCCTAGTCCTTATACCAACATTTGGATCACCAATTATTGCATTTGGGTTGTGACTTCTATCCCATTTTCTGGTGTGAATTTGTTGATTGGTGCCTTCATGATTTTCTCCATTATTGGTATGATTTGTAGATTCTTCTTCTCTTTCTCCCCCTGATTTTGTGCTATCAAAATCAGGTGTTTGAGATGAGCTTCCATTTTCATGATTCTCTTGTCCTGTAGATTCTTCATTTATTATTTGTTGTGCATTATTTTCACCTTCTACATCAGAGTCACTGTTGATGTTAAGATTTTCAAATACAAGGGCTTCAGCTTCATTTTCATCAAGGCATTCCAAGCCTGAACATTTGTCATCATCCAAAGTCACATCTGTGTTTTCCATGATTTTCTTTTGATCAACCACATAAACCTTGTATGCAGTTCTCTCCAATGAATATCCCAGAAAAATTACTTCAAAAACCTTTGAGTCAAATTTTACCACATATTCGGAGTTGTCTTTTTAGAATGTAACACTTGCTTCCAAGCACATGAAGATGCTTTACTATTGGTTTTATTTTAGACATGATTGAGTACGGTGATTTGTCATGCATTTTGTTGATGAGATATTTGTTTTGAGTGTATCATGCAGTATTAACAGCTTCTTCCCAAAAACTAGTTGGCAGGTTGGCATCTTGTAGCATTGTCCTTGCAGCTTCTACTAATGTCCTGTTCTTTCTTTGCCTTTACAGAATTCACTCAATGTTGCATTCCTGAATTATGTACCATTATCACTTCACAATTTTTTCACACAGTTATGATCTTCAGCCTATTTTTCTATCTTCTTTATGTGCTCAATTATGATGTGTGGAATTTTATCCTTAGAATGCATAAACTCTACCCAGGTGTATCTTGAAAAATCATCCACCATCACAAGTGCATATTTATTCCTTGAAATTGATAAGACATTTACTGGCCCAAACAAGTCCATGTGAATAAGTTGCAAAGGTGCACTTATGGAATTCATAGTTTTTGACTTGTAACTTGATCTTTTCATTTTTCCTTTCTGGCAGGCCT
The DNA here is from genome assembly GCF_009905375.1 of Apium graveolens. Classification (NCBI taxonomy): domain Eukaryota; kingdom Viridiplantae; phylum Streptophyta; class Magnoliopsida; order Apiales; family Apiaceae; genus Apium; species Apium graveolens. Next base: position 305,373,574 of record NC_133652.1, read on the forward strand.
CACAAACTTTAATTTGGGCAAACTCCAGCTTTGACATGTCTCTCACCAACTCTTTCTTGACCAGAGTGTTGATTGCCTTGTAGTTTAGATGTGAGAGTCTCTTGTGCCATAGTTTGTTTTGCTATGTGGATGCCTTGGTGTAGAAGCAACAATTTCCACCCTAATTTATTGAGTCCAAGTCTGCAATAAATAAGCTTCCTTTCCTTGCTCCTTTCAGAGCAACTTCACCAGTTTTCTTGCTGATAAAAGTACATTCTTCTTTGTTGAATAAAACTTCAAAGCATTTGTCTGCAAATTGGCTAACACTGAGAAGATTCACTTCAAGACCAGCTACCAGTGCTATATCATCAATGACAACATTTCCAGAAAAAATCTTGTCATATCCCATTGTGAATCTTTTGTTGTTGTCTCCAAAGGTCACCAAAGGGCCAACCTTCTCCTCAAATTGTGATAGCAGGGCTTTATCACCTGTCATATATATGGAACATCCACTGTCAATGATCCATATGACCTTCTTCATTTTGCCCTGCACATAATGAGTTTTAAGTGTGTTTAGCAACCCAAGCAGTGTTGGGTACTTTCTTCTTATTAACTGATCAAGCAGAAGTAGAATGAGTTATTTCAGATAAAATAGAATTTAGTGATTGTTGTGCATTTTCCCTATTTGTTGTAGACCCAATTATGTTTCTTTGAGGTCTACTCTCAACTTGTGGCAGCTCTTCATTACTTTGAAATTGCAGGAAATGCAATCAAACTTGTCACAGAATGAGTAGGGATCATTTGCATTTGCTTCATTATATTTGCAGGCTCCTTCAACTGGCTTGCTAACATCCTTTTTACAAAGGTGAGTTAGGTGATTCACAGAGCCACATTTCTCACATTTATTTCTTGGAGCATCTACAACATAAGCAAAATTATTGCTTTTGTTTATCCCAATTTTCCCATTTCTATTTTTCTTCTTCTTTCTTGCATCTTTAGTTTTGATTTCTTTGACAGGTGTCTTGGTGCTTTGTTTGTCCATTAGATTTTCTTCAGATTTAGAAGATTGAGTTGCATTTGCACTTTTCTTCTCATTGTCCTCATTTGCAATTTCTTGCTTGATAATCAACTCTTCTTCACTGAAGTTTACTTCACATGCCTTGAATATAGGTGAACCAACCTTTTTCAGCATTATTGGAACATTTTCATTATCTGTTGCTTTTCCTTTGTCACCTATGTTTTACTTCTTACTGTTCCAAGCATCATAATCAAGACCAATATCAATATTTGCACATAGCTTATTTTTCTCATGGTATGGACCAACCAATTCAGATGCATTCCTGAAGGACTTTAACTTCACTTCATTTTTCTCTAGTTTTTCCCTTAACACAGCTTCAATCTCATTTGCACACTTGAGCTTGTTCTTTAAATAAACATTTTCTTGTTTTACAGCTTCAAGCTCCACTTTTAACAATTCAGTTTCCTGTTTCTCATTCTCAAGCTTCTCATTTATCTTTGTCAGTCTTCTCACTTCTTCATTAGCAGCCACCATACTTGTATGAATGTGAAATATTTATGTGTTCATCTTTTCAACAGTTTCCTTATATTGATTCACATTTAAATCAATGGTGGTAAGAGTTGGTACATGTGTTTTTGATGAAGAGGACTATCCTTGTTCCAAGGACATTAGTGCATAATTTCCAACTTTCTCATCTTCATCATTGTCATAGTCATCCCAACTTTTACCTTCTGTAATATAGGCTTTGCTTTGCTGTTTCTTTAGAAGAGCTTCATACTTTGCTTCCAATTCAAGATAAGCTTTGTCTTTCTTTGCTTTCTTGGGTCACCTGCATTCTATAGCAAAATGGCCCAACTCATCACAGTTAAAGCACCTTATCTTTGATCTATCCACATATCCAGTTTTATAACCATTTTTGCTATCAGATGTGTACTTCCCCTTTCCTTTACAGCTGTTGTCTTTGTTGAATGACTGTCCTTTACCCTTGAAGATCCTTGGCTTCTTAACTCTAATATTAGAGAACTTTCTTTGCAAGATAGGCCATTGATTGATCAAGTTCATCAAGTTCATCCAGGGTGTAGAACTCATCTTCTTCCAGTTCCAGTATGACTTGTTCCTGTGAATCATTGATTCTTTGCTCACTTGTTGAGGCAGCTGGAGTCTGGGATCTTGGCTCATCATTAGAGGTCCGACTTTCATTGACAATTAGGGCATTTCAACCATCCACAACAGGCCCTTGACCAGACCTTAATGATTTCCTTTGAATCATCTCTAGTTCATCTATTTTCAAGGTTCCATACAGGACTTCCAGAGTTATTCTGCTCAAGTCTCTCCCTTCCCTGCTTGCTGAGATTTTCTGTTCCAAATGATCAGGGAGTGTAAGAAAAAATTTCAAGTTCACTTCTTCAGCTTCATAATATTTGTCATGAAGCTGCAAGTCATTAATCAACTTGTTAAACCTTTCAAACACATCAGTAATGCTTCCTTTGGCTTAGCCATAAAACCCTCATACAGTGAAATAAGTATTCTTCTTTGATTTGACCTAACTTCCTCAGTTCCCTCACACAGTATCTCTATCTTTTCCCAGATCTGTTTTGCAGTGTCACAGTTGACAATGTTGTTATACATTACATTGTCAAGTGACTCTATTAAGATTAACTGCAAGCCACTATCCAGGGAGACTTTTTCTTTCTCAGGCTCAGTGTATTCTGCAGGGTCCTTGGGAGCATAATGAGCTGAGATAACCATGTCTCCTTCTGTAGATTCCTCAACTCTAACCATAGGAGTGAAGGGCCCATTTTTGAGAATCTGAATATAGAGTGGATTGGCCATCCTGATAAACAACAACATTTTCTTTTTCCAAAGAGTGTAGTTAGCTTTGTCAAATGTAGGAATTTTGATGCTACTGATCTTCTGTGTATTCATTCTTCCAAGATCTTGAATCTGTTTACTTTCAGATTTTGCTCTGATATCACTTGTTAGGTAATGAATTACACACAGGGGGGTGAATGTGTTTTAGTGTTTTTATGCTTTTCTTGAACTATTTATGGTTGTGAACAAAGTAAATCAAATCTTGCAGTGAAATGTGTTACTGCAGAAATTAAACATGCAATAATAAAGAACACAGATCTTTCAAAACTCACTTAATTTTATATTATAATTAAGAATGTTTTGCTACAAAATTTATAGGCTCTTTGTTGATAAAGAGCTTAGCTTCTTCTTGAGAGAAATACAAGATTTTCTTTCTATATTGTTACATCTAACAAAGGACCAGTGTTAACTTTATATTTTTGGTTAACTACTGGTTTACACAGAGTATAATAAGAAATGCTACTCACTTTAGTAAGTTGTCACTAATCATTTATATTTTGGGAAAAGTGTAACTTGCATTTCTGGCTTAGCATATCTTTGCACCCTGTGTTAACTTTGATCTTCCTTTATCAGTTAATCTTCACCATTGATCTTGCACATCCTTCAAGCTGCTTTTTGTGGACTTGTCAATCCAGCTGGTTGGATTGTTTGATGATCGTAGATCTTGGATATTGAACTGGTCTGCAATTTGTACTTTGAGATTTTACCTCAAGATCTCCAGTTAGGCATATAAAGATCTTGACATCTCGATAAGTATATTAACTTATCGAGATCTCTAATTCTCCATAGAGATTTGACTTGTAGAGGTCTTTGAGTTCTCTATAAGAGAATTTGGCTTGTCGAGATCTCTCAACTTCATGTCTTCACTTTGACTTATCGATATCTCTGAGATCCCTAGCTTCATCTCTGAGACCGAAGCTTTTGGTATGGCTTCAATGCTTATTTTTTGCTTAATCTTTGTCTTCCAATTTTGGCCTTCAAACAGGATGGAAGAATTGTCAGAAAAATACTTCATGCTGAATTGGAGGATATGAAATTCCCTTTTGTTGCTGGTGTTATAAACGAGAATATGTTTTCCCCCTCAAGTACTGAATGTCAGGAGGATCACTACAGGGAAATCTTCCGATATAATGGGAGATTATAGAGAGATAGGCAGACCTCTATTTAAACATGAAAACTATGAAAGTGTTTGAACATTGTTATCTTTTCTTTTAAAAACAAAGAAAACTTTATTATTTGTAAAATATGCTTTTATTGTTGTTTGTTCCTAGATATTACTGGGTTTTGTTAAAAAGTTTTGCGAGCCAACTTCCTGTTCTCTACCAGCATAATATTGATGAATCATCTAGTTTAGAAGATGATACATTGTCCCAAATAAAATACTTCATAAATATTTCCTGAACCAGTAGTATAGCCCTCCTTCAGTCCTTTATATATCTGCTTTAACAACAATATATTCAATACATTTAGTAATATATATTCTAGAAATACTAGAGCTCTCAAAATCTTTTTCAAATGATGATGTGTTAATTAGCTTTTGATCATTTTTTTATAAATTAATTATATGCTGCGTGTATTAATACGAGTCCCACCGGGATATTCATTTTGATATCCTAGCATTTTCGAAAGACAATATATGTGCAAATAGGAAGACTTAATTCCCCGCATTGTCTCAATTAAAATACTACTTTGAAATGTCAATTGCTAATTCAAAGCAATTTTGCACTTACTAATTGCTATAGAATATAATAAATCTCGCGCTACACCCTTGTATACTCCTTAAAAACTATCCCTTTTTCGGATTATCTATGACCCACCTTGTAAACTACTGCACTCTCTTCTGTTTTTACTAGCATTTGAGATTTTTTATCCTCAATGAAATGATGAATTTGCCCTATATCTACTAGAATTAAACATTTTTATGGGCGATAATCGAATTATAGTCTACCTATTAGTTCTAACACTACAATATTATTATACTAATATATCTTTTATGTTTTTAATTAAACATTTAATATATGTGTCACTAAAAAATAAAATTCAAATTTTCTATTATAATTCATGAAAAAAAATACTTTTGTCATGTTTTTTCTTATATATATTGATTTAGTTATTTATATATTTCTAAATGTTGGAAAACTTTATATCCAGAGCAACATTTTTTGTTTCAGAGCAACACAAGTTGAAAAGACAAAACTGCACCGATGAGAGCAGTAAATATGATAATAATTTTGATCAATATCTAACAAATAAAGAAAGTCGTTATATGAAAAATATAAATAATTCTGATATGTATTCAATAAATAATATAATATATTTTTAAGTAACCGTCTTATTAAAATCTACGATATTATATATAAGAATTAACAAATAATATCAAATAATAATGTTCACACTAATACAAAAAATAAATAAATAAAGTTTATAATGCATTTTTATTTAGTAAAAATTATATTGTTAGAAAGTATAAAACATAGAATGTAATGTTTCAGTTATTTGATCAAATTGACCGTAATATATCAAATAAGTCTACAATTATGAGACAAATGGAGTAGTGTTAGATGTACACATAATGCATAAATTTATTCGATTTTTGGTTTAGACCAATATATTTAGGTTTATTTCGAACTTATCATCAGAATATACTCGATTTTAAAAAACACAAAAAAAATCACAAATGTATCAGAGCTCGATCGAGTTAAAGTATATATTTCAATTAGCAGATTTAGAAAGTTTGTTTATAGAAACGATTAGAACGTTATATCAATAAAATAAAATGTTTATAACAACTTACATCCTCGTGGTTTAATGTGTTCGAGACTTTTATAAGCCCAAGTCAATAAATAATATATGTAAAAATTGCAAGATTAATTTATTGTGATTTATCGTGAATTTGACCCGATTTATGAAAAGTACTTAGTATTTTGTCCAAATTATTGCACGGTCGGGTAAAGTTACGACATTGTACTCGACCAATTTTTTCCCACATATTTCACTTTGTTAAAACATTATACATAATAATATCAAAATTTAAATTATGTGCATATAATTTTTTAATACAGGCGAATTATTAAAAAAACAAATTTGATATTCTAATTAATATTCCATACAGAATCAAAAGAAAGATATTTTTACAATAAAAAAGTCTAGCAATTAAGTAATTTGAAAAATGAATTGGCTTTAATAATTTTAGATCGTACCCAAATTAAAAAAATATAAATTTTGTATTATTTTATATAATTAAATTTATATATAAAATCAAAAGTTTTTGAAGATTGTTTAATTTGGTATGAAACAATTCATGTTATTATAAAATTATTTTCATATTTAAAATTATAATATATGACTGATATTTATATACACACACTAAAATATATGATTTGATTCGAGTTATTTTATGTGAAAAATGAAAGGTAATTATGTGGATCACATAAATTATCGTATTATTTCATTCATAATAACATTAAAGTATTAGAAATTTAAGTACTAATATTTATGAATATTTTATCGAATTTAGAAAAGTTTGGCACATGAAGCCAATATATATGATTAATAAATTTGTATATGAAAAAAAGTTGAAATCATTCACAAAAAAATGACAATGATTAAAATAACGCTAAATTAATCTATACACTAGAAAACAAAATGATATGTAGTGTGACACTAACACCACCACACGAATAACATATTTTAAAGTACATATCTTATATATAAATAGTTGATATGCATATATTGTTTACTAAACACTGCCACAAATATTTTAACAACATTATACTGAAACTTCAACACGAGAAATTTGTGAATGGGCTGAGACATCTTCTACATCATATGGAACAAGTTTTCATCAATTTACACTCATATATATGATACACATATTATAATAAACAGCAACATATTTGACTTAAAGAATACAAACTATCAAAATATTTGTTATTACCACAAACATCAAGCCTGAAAAAAGAAGAAAAACTGTAATAAATTAAATCAACAATATTCGTTGAACACAAACTATTTACAGTGCTTTTTTTGTACATTTTAGTTAAATTATTAAGGATTATTTTTTTGTTTATTAATCGAAAAAAATTAAAAATTAAAAAATTTTATACGCCAAATTCCGAACTATTGCTAAAAAATAACAGTCTGTGACTCGCACGGGTTATTATGCTAGTTGAATGATAAAGTAAAAAATACATCTGTTGCAAATATTAGATTTATTTAAAAACTAATATCATTGCATTTTTAGTTTCTCTAATCTGCGGACGCAGGTATAACCGTAATTTACCCCAAATGTTGGACGCATCCTTATCCCCGGATAAGGAGCCCTTACCGGACAAGTGATCCCAAGTTTTTGGGTGTCAAGTGCAGGATACTCCGAAATCTCCCAACGAGGACACCCGTTAACTACAGAGACAGAGCTCCCAAAACACACACCAAAGTTTACCCCACATTCACAATGAGAATACTCATTAACTACAGGAGGAGACCTTCCTTCCCGGCATACCCTGGAGGTCTCTGAGCACGGACACTGCCTTCTTGTGGTTGCATTACAGGAATGAATTTTTCAATAGAGTACCTGCAAAAAATATGTTAGTAATAATCTTTCATTGTCCTGAAATATCCAAAAAATCCGTCCAAGTAGCATGTCAAAGTTGCATTATGTGCCAAGTAGAATCTAGGGACTCGTCCAAACATTTCTGTATATTGGCGCCAGCTCGAGTCATCAGCCTTTGATCTTTTCTTTTATCATTCTAAATTATAGGGTGCGCCCTAAGTTATTCAACGGTTAGAACTCGACTTAACCACCTCCATGAAAATCCAGTGTTTTCATTCAATGTGTGAATCTGTCAAAGTAATCATGTCCGAGGAATCCATCCAAGGAATCCGTCAATCAAATATTTAGGGTTCACCCTAACTTATCCAAAGGTAAGGGTTTGCCCTGACGTGTCCAAGGTTTTTGGCTCATGCCAACCTGTCCAAAAGTTTTGGTTCATGCCAACCTATCCAATGATTTTGACTCGTGCCAAGCTGTCCAAGAGTTTTGCCTCATGCCAATCTATCCAAAGGTTTTAGTTATGCCAACCCTCTCGAAAACGCAGATTTGAAGTAGTCTACCAGTCCGCGAAAACCCATTTTCTTGGCATCCGCTCAAATTGAGTTATGTTAAATTTTTAATGTAAATGCAATAGTGGTATTTTGTAATTACATAACTTGGTTAAAAGCATTTTTCTCAAAAATAAATGTTTTTCTTCCGCACTTCCCGTTGTCTTTCGTGTTTACAATCACCAGAACTTTTACAACAAGTTTAATAGTTCTAAATTCCCACAGAAGATAGCATGATTCCTCTGTATGTACAAGTGCACAAAATGTTTCTATTAACAAATAAATTCACTACCTGAGAAAGCTCGAAAATGTTTTTATGGCATCCATAGAAGGTGCATCCAGTCACTCTACGTCAAGAAACGCTACCATCTGCTGAAATTGTAGTGTTAGTCTCCAAAGCTATTCCCTTAACGTCAAGAAATGATTACCATTACCTGAAGTTCTTTAGTGCTTTTATGTCTCCAAAGCTATTTCCCTAAGTCGATTCACGTTAGGCAACAACTTTGTGGTGTTGTATTCTTCTGCATCATTAATCTCTTCTGAGTATGTTCTTTGAAGTAATCGCTTTTGATGCACTCTTGGACATTTGGGGTTATAATCATCACCTCTTAGAAGCTCTAAAACCTGCAACAGAAACGAAAGAATGTTTATTCTTCGCCTCTTAAACTTGGAACCAAAATTGAAGTCTCCTGAAGCAAATACTTGAACACTGAAAACATGGTGCAATGACTTCATTTAAAGACCTGAATGATAAACAATAACTTTTCTGGAGATGGTTAAAACATAAAAGGACTGTAGAGCACATCGATACGACTTTTATAACAGATTAAATTGCCCATTGTAATGTTCAAAAAAGCAAATGCACCTTCACTTTCTTTGTTTTTGTCTTCTTTGATTGATTTATTTCATTTTACTTAAAATTGAATAATATGATAGCTAATGAACCAATGAGCAACACAAACTACACAGTATAAATCAATGTATTCACAACAAGAAAGAAGACTTAAGGGGTTTACTAAACTGAAATAGTACTTAAGAGTTGTAGGAGATAATAGATATTGAATGTTTTTAGCAATGTTTTAAAAAGTGCATTATATCAGTAGTTTGCTAAAAATTGCTATTCATTTAATGGAATATAGGTTCCCTTCAGTAACTAAAAATGAAACGCCAAACAAGGGATTATAACATTATAAACCTAAAATTAATATGCACCTCAAATTTAACTCAGTTAAAAAAACTATACCTTGATGCTGGGATCTAAAGAACTTGTTGCCTTGTATGGACATTCTATAATGTGTGCTAATATGGAAAATAAGAGTTGTTAGTAGCCGAAAGACGGTCCATTAAGCCATAAATTCCTTACAACTGATCAAGATACTTAATTCAATTACTCATATTTTAAACATTAGAAAAGGTTTCTATTTTGCTATGGTACGAAGAATGCAGTGATTTCTGTACACTCAGACGGCAAGCAAAGGGGTGTTTAATTTGTGTCAAATCAAGTGTAAAAACAATCTTGAAAATGGAAAATTAAACGAAGTATCCCAATGTTAGTTAATGAATAAATTTATCAACTCATGGTTTGTAAAGGATGAAAAGTCACCAATACTCTTACTTCAATGTCAAATGTGACAACATATGTGGAAAAAAGAATGTACGGAGAATGCATTTGGAGTACAATTTGAGAGTTTGTACTTTTAAGTGTACAGAATGAGAGTCTGAGATGCACATTACAATTCAGTCGTCCAGAACAGATGAAGCTAATATCCTCTGGCATGTTAAGTTTCTAGCCGGCTACGAGTACTCTATAGTCCCTTAGTTACAACATAATCATCCTTTTAACTCATTTGGTTATGCGGAGAATTGCAGACAAAGTACTTAAACACATGATACGTCTTTTAATAATTTCAATTTGAAGCAATAGTAAAACTTCAGTTGTTATAATAAGAAAAAAAAATAGTAAATGCCTTTCCTAATATACAAATTTGCTAGCATATTCAAAGGGAAAAGGAACATCACCTTGGCATTTGAAGACATATAATAGACTAATAGAGGGCTTAGGAGCTTTCTAAAACTTGCCTGACTCATTCGAGGCCTAAGAATTGGATTCTGGTCGATACACAAAGAGGAAGTCAAGAGCACACGATCCATCTCCTCTTGGTTATAAGAATTACCAAGGGAAGGGTCAACAAGTTCTTCAGTTTTACTGCTCTCTAGCAAAGGTTTTGCCTGCATCAGAATTGAAACAGTAAAGCAGAAGATATTCATGTGAAAATTAGCTGAAATATTAATGACCTCTAAAACATGTACCCAAAGTACAAGGCTTTTCTGTGAATCATCTAAAGCTCGGCGTCCAGTTACTATCTCCAAAATTAGCACCCCATATGAATATACATCAATTTTCTCATCTACTATTCCATGCATGAAGTATTCTGGAGCAAAGTAGCTGTCATTGAGAGAGGATAAATTGGTATATTAATGGAATAACCTACCAAACCAAAAGTGTACAAGTTTTGTATCACAGACCCAAATGTGCCTTCAAATTTTGATACATTATGATGGCTCCATTGTTTTGGTAGCCATTTTGCGAGCCCGAAATCACAAATCTGTATAAAAAGTAGTTATTTCAGTCATGACACTTTCACGTACCCGGTTTGACACTAAGTTAAATTATTATAAAGTGTTCTTATTATTACTAATTATTCGAGAAGAAAACCTTGAAAAGGATCGAATGATTGTGATAAACCTATGTTACTCGGACTCTTCATTTTACCTTCGAGTACCCGTGTCGGACACTCGACACTCGGACTCGGACACTTATTTGAAGCCAAAAACATGCATATTTTTTAAAATGTTTCTGAGTCCGATACTTGGACATGTGTCCATGTCGGACACTTCTAGCCGAGTCCGAGTAACATAGGGCTCAACCCGTGCTTAGTAACTAATGAAGGAAAAACCCATAAATACATGTAAGTCCATTAATCTAAATAAGAAAAAACCGAATTCTCGGGATTAATTTTAGAATTTAGGATGCATATTTGAATACGCTCCTAGCATCATTTGTTAAAAATGAGTTATTTATACAATTAGCACAGGAAATGGACCTTCCTTCATATTTTGTTTAGCATAATTCTTAACTGTAAACATAGTTCTTGACCTGTTGAGTCCTTGTTAGTTACCTACATTAAGTGCTCTTAGTTCAGTTTGGTAGAGTGTGGAAGTTAAGATACCTATTGTTATTTCACATATGCTGGTACATAAAGCTTCAATGCTACTTACTGTTGACTTCTGAAATATTTTTTAAAGTGTAAGAATGCTAAAATATTCCATGTATGTGTAATTAAGCAGTTAAGAGCCTGCCTGTGTGTGTGTTGGGGTAACTTATATTTAACTTAAGTTGAACCGGAAATGAGAGCCAAAATTAGCATTCACCAAACACTTAAAAAATAGGATGAGCAATTGCAGGTTAAAACACCAACCTGGGGATCAAAATTCTCAGTGAGCAGAATATTATCTGCTTTAATATCCCTGTGAATGATTCTCCTTTGACAGTACTCATGAAGATACAGCAAACCGTCAGCAGTCCCTAGAATAATTTTATACCTAGCACCCCAATCTAATCTTTCCTTTGTTTCTGGAAAACAATCCATGACACCATCATATACGAATTTATATGTGAAGAAAAATTTTGTGTCCATATTATGTCACAGCTGATATCTAGTTACAAATAAAAGACAAATTAAGGAAGAAGAGAAGGGTAGACCATGGAGAAGTGATCCTAAACTTCCAAGTGGAGACAACTCAAGTATAAGATACGTTCCCCCTTCAACACCATAGCCAAGCATTTTGGCTGTATTAGGATGATCTACATGCGCTATAGTGCCAATTTCAGATAGAAAATCTGTGATCTGATCTTCAGATGTCCCTTTGTTGAGCTTTTTAACAGCCACAAGTTGTCCATCGGCCAAACAACCCTTGAACACTTCAGCATAACCACCCTTTCCAATTAAATTATCTGAAATAGAGAAAACTTATGAGAGAGAGAGAGAGAGACAGAGAGACAGAGAGACAGAGAGAGAGGTCTAATATAACTTGTTCAACAAAATTTTAATAATATAGAACTGTCCATTTAGCTAGTAATATTGTGAACGAAAATCTGATACCACCGCAACTGATCCACTAAAAAGAAGACCAGGTCACTTATACTTGCAAGAGTATACGCACATCACTTTTTGGACATCCTTAGTGCAAGGCTCTTATCAGAGTGTCCTACGCCACAAAATTCTTTCTTCTTCCTCAGCAAGTCGGTACACCCTAATTTAAATTTAAAATATGTTTATGTTTTACATTGAGATCTATGTTTCCAGAAGTACTAACCAGGACTAAAATTACAGGTTGCGGTTTGGAGTTCTAGGAGGCTGAAGTTTTTCCAGGAAGATTCATAATCGTTCAAGTCAATGTCATCATTGTCTCGGGAACTGGAATTCTTTTTACTTGATAGCATTGGAATAGTCTTTAGGGGAATTAAAGGTAATCTCTTAATAGGACTAATTTTCCAAACATTAACGAATTTACGCCAACGAGTATGTGTTTTTGGATTTGATGAACTGGTTTCAGATTCCGATGTGCTATTATCAACAGATTCTGATCCTTTATACATGCTATTCATGCAAGCTTCTATGACTCCCCTAGGAGAGGAAGCATCTTCTTTCTCCTTTTGCGTATCATAACATCTCAAGTCTGCAATAATCACATATGTACACGTGACTTCAAAAACACACACAAAATCTTTTGAGAAAAATAGTTAGAAATAAAAACGTGTCTACTACCTTGTGCAGAAGATGAAGAAAATTTACGGCACAATTTTTTAAATGTTGCTGCATCTGAGGTTTTGTCAGGTTCCATCTCGCGTTTTTAACTTTTCCCTAACAGATAGACATATTCTAAGATGCATAAAGATAGAGCATAATTATAGTCGTTGCATTTGCATTCAAACAAAGGCCAGATGAACTATATGGTACACAAAGAAGGTAAGGAAGACAATTATACACCTCCTTATGTTCTCTGTGAGTATTAGGGAAGGAGACAAATGCAAAAAAATCTTCAAAATTACTTATAACGCACTTAGACATATCAAGAAATTCTACAGGATTAGGATCTTGAATTTTTCCTGGATTGTGCACATTACAGACAAGGTAAAACTAAGAAACAAGAAACAAAATCAGATCATTGAAGATGGTAAATCAGAGTGTCAAAGTCTATAATGTCTCGATACAACTACCTACATTTTACATACAGCACAGTACAGAAACAGAGGATACCTCGATGATATGTCCTGCAGTCATGAAAAATCAGGCTAACTTAATTGTACACTAAATGGAGCCTCTTTAGTAGAAGAACAAACAGAGAAACATCTCGCACAAATTACATAATTTATTGTTGCAAACTCAGCTCCTAACAATGGTTCAGCACAAAGTCATAACATGACATCTGATCGATTCCAACTAGGAAAAGCCCACCCCAAGTTAAGAAGTTGATTTTATCTAATAAATTGAGGCACCTAAATGAGGATTGCTTCAAGTCAGAATTATCATTTGTCATGTTAGGTACTTGAGTGATTTCCCCGTCTTTCTTATGATTATCCGATTATCCTGTATTGAGAGTTTAGTATCTCTTCAATTCATTTTTACCACCTCTGATTTTGTTATTTTTTATGCTTTTATAAACAATAATCCAATTTTTTTTTAGATAGCATAGGCATCTCAAAACTCAGGGCCGGCCGTGAAGGAAATGACAAATCTGTTGAGATTTATCAAACTCCTAATTATGGTAGATTCCCTAGAACTTACACTACATACCTAAAATGCATTTTTTAACATATCATGAGGAAGGAACAAGGAGTTGGAAACGAAAGAATTCATCGTTTTTCAAATTTCAACCGACGAAAGAGGTGGAGTTTGCAGCCTTACATCTGCATCATAAGGCTGAACTTGGCTTTAATCTTATATCATTAACAAACCCTAATACTTGTGGGATGAAGTTTTAGGTCTTCTTCTATTTGTAATTTATCCATCAGCTAAGACTAATTAGTACCAAGTAAATTTCATTTTAATGAAAATTACAGTCTTCAAGAAAACTAAATAGAAAACTAAACTCTAAAAAGTATGAGACAGAAAATGAAAACTCATGTTGCATTGTCAAACATACAAAGAAAAATTCATACAAGCATGCATGCATACATTCATACAAACAATATATACATACATTCAGGGGCGTATCCAGGAATTTTAGTTGAAGGGGACACCGGGCAAATTGGGGGAAGTTTCATATATTTTCAAAACATTAATGGCAGAAAAACGTAAAATTTGATTTTATAGGGCACACGTGCCCCGGTGCCCCTTACTAGATCATAACGTGCATACATCCATAGTTACATACCTTGGGGGAGAGGAATTTGAAAGCCAACAGTGGCTACCATGAAAATGGACATGAAGAGGAATTGTTGAACTCCTGGTCTCCTACTTGTTCTCTTATCCCTTCGTTTTTGGAATGTAAATTTTCATTTTCATTTGATATAAACTTTCAAATTTTAAAATCAAATATAAATATAGGTTTACATTGTTTATAGTAATTTATATTAAGTTTTGGTTTGTGATATATAAGTCTAAAATATATTTGGGATGCAGCATGCTCGGTTTGTTATGAAAATAATGCTTATTTTTATAAATATAATAGTGATGATGTATTTTAATTATTATATAAGAATCAACACACATGCTTGTATATTTCATTTATTAATTGTTTAGGTAATAATTCAAACATTTTTAGTGCAGCTCAACTCCCATTTGCATGAACCAATATGATTCTACTCAACTGAGAGGGCTGCTTCTACAGGAGCACAGCTTGCAGAGCAGAAGCTAGGTAATGTTTGGATCATGGGATTTCAACCCGGTTAACGGGAATGGGAATGAGATTTCAATATAAAAATGTATTGGAACCTCATTCCCATTCCCGTTAACCGGGTTGGAATCCCATGATCCAAACGGCCCCCTAGTTTACCATCATAAAACAGCAGCTACAGCAATTTCCGGTCCTCTTAGGCAAATCTGTAGCACATCAAAAAAGTTACAGACTTTCAGAACCATAGTCGTTCGATTGCAGGATCAAGAAAACGACAGTTCAAAAGAACGACGTTGTTGTTGCTATTACAATTTCAACGTCATGGTTGACACAGTAGTGAGGGAAGATATAGAAGATGAACACTAGCATCAGTGCCCAGATGTTGAGTCCCCGCAGTTGTCCCCAGATTCTTTCCCATACTCCTATATAATGTGAGGAACTTCGGGACTGATCAGAAGAAAACCATTAACCACTAATGGATCCTGCTCTGTTCTTGCAATCACTTGAATTCACCCCTTCATGGCCGTCAAATTTGCCACAGGCACCACAGCAAGCTCCACGACAACCCCAATTACCTTCGATTCTCAGTCTGAAAGCTTAGTATTACTACCAGAAAGTGGGGCGAAGCTGGTGGAAGATCAGGAGAAGAAAGCAGGCAGTGTATAACAGAAAAGGGAGACTGGGAAAGACGGGCTTTTGGTATAAATTTATCCGACTGATTTACACAGTAAACTATAGGCTGCATCAGGTAATTACTAGTTGCAATTACTACTGATGTTGTGCTGTTCCTTTTCGTGAAATTTAGGGCTCTTCTCCAACAATAAGAATATATTCAGTTTACTACAAACTAAACACTAGAAGCTAAACCCTAAAGCATATACATAGAGCATTTTCAGTACAATACAATATCACAAGTTAGACATTCTCTACGCTGCAGCAAAGTAAACCCTCACGATTAACGGTCTGGATTGTAGAGCAGAATATTTACGAGGACAGACCATACAGGAGGAGTTTACAATGTTTGGACATTGTTAAACACTTCAAACCATACATTACAAGTTTTTCAAACAAGAAAACGGGGTCTACAAAGCTACCATGAGTTTTGTCCCTCCTTCATCACAATTCCTTCCAGAATCCCATCGGTTCCAAAATTTCCAGAAAACTGCTGAGGATCAACAGGACCTGGAAGCTTGAAAAAGATAGAGAAGTGTCCTGGCGGACAGAGGTTCTGAGATTGCATTTCAAATGTCTGTGAATACCTGCATACAGTTTTCTCCCCTGTGACTGTCACACCCCTGATTAATACTTTACCGTCATCTTCAACTTCACAACTAAATTCTCCTGAAATTAAATAATAGAAAACAACAATGTTTTAATTAAATGCAATGGTGATAATAAAGTTATTTAGCTTACAGAAAGAACCCACAATACGGTAGGTAGACTCCAAAAGGCATATACGTATATCTACGAAGATAGACCACCAAGCAAAAAAGATAAAATAATTGTTTTGACAACCATCGGGTCAAGAGCATGATAAATTCAAACTCAAAAGAATCATATATGAATAACCTCAAAAATTGGCAGGCAACAATTGACATGAACTCGTAGAAATGAATTTGTCCAAAAAGAAAAGAAATACATTATGCATAAAAAAATTAAAAAACAACATAAACTTTTAAAATTTTCTGTAGGCATGAAAAATAATAACACAACTTACTTTCATCCCTTCTGACTCCAGGAAGAGATACCCTGAATAGGTAGGAGTCCTCGCATTCTCCAATATCTATGAGCCCTAGAGCCGGTCCAATTTGTCCCTTTGCTGCACTGCCAGTAATTGCAGTCCCCTTTGTAGCAGCTGTCATGTTACTCAACTCTTCCCTAGTTGGGTGTGAAGGAAAAAATATCATTCCTGGCCCAAAGTTCTCTTCAGAACTGGAGTCCCCTTCCACTGCAAAAGGGTCCACTTCACCAAATAACGAAGGTTTGCCATTATGTTCGGAACTTGAGACAGTTGGCATATCAGCAGCTCTGCTGACAGGTGGGGATCTGCGTCGATCAACAATGTCCCCAAATTTCACATCACGTTGCATGGTATCCTTAGGCATGGCCAATTCATTTGGATTTTTGGTTTTACGAGGAGCACCAGACAATCTAGTTTGAGGTAACTCTCCATTGCAGTCTACCTCCAGCATCATATTACATTGAATTTTACCATCCACAAAAGCATGTGACCTCGCACTATCCCTATCCAAATGAAAATCTTCCAGCCTCGTTAGTCTCTTAAACCTAGTAATATCTTCCGCCTTCAAGCAAGAGGTCTCTGGTTTGTCAATAAATACAACATTCCCAATAATCTTATATTTATCTTTAAGCCACGACTGAGGATGCAAGTCAGGAGGAAAAAGATCCTTAAACTGAGGGTAATCTGTTGCGGTTTCTCGTGGATAAGGAAGAGTCCCGTCTAAAAACTGATGCAACCAAGCTAATTTCATCACAACAGACGCATCTGCCTTTCTTAGTACATAGTAATATATTCTCTCAACTTCAACAACTTTAATGTGGGAACCAGCAAGCTGATCAGAAGTATACAGAACAAGACCCTCGAAACGTCTTTGCAGCACGGACTTTTGAGGTGTCTCTTGTTTAAGATGAGGTGCAAAGTACGTCCCCATAATGAAGTACAAGAGGAAATACTGATCATCAGTCGGAACTCCTCCACTTAAAACATCTTCCTTATCGGACTCGAAAGCAATCAAAGCCTCGGTACCCTGAATCGTGGACTCCATATATTCTTAGCGAATTAAAAAAATAACACACTGTTAGAAGACGAAAAATGTAAGGGGGAGGACATATCAACATGTCATATTTTCCATTAATATGTAGAAAATGTAACACAATTTGATAAATTTTTATTGATATATTGTACTATGTTACAGACTAACCGAAAAAGCCTAGCCTCCAAATTCGTGTTGTTACGAATTTCCTCCAACAAACACCAAGTACAAACCCAGCTTCGGAAAGAGTTTAAATAAAAAAACAGAAAGTAGACAAGTGTGTAGTGAGTGAGATTATAAAACTGTGAAAAATATTAATCTGTGGGTTTAATTAAATATATATATTTGGGCAAAATGTAATTCTTTGTTATTAAAAATGTTAATCCGAGGTGTTGGTGCGTGTGGTTGAGCTCCTGTACCCTTGCGGGAGGTCAGGAGTTCGACTCCCGACGTGTGTAATTAATTAGCAAAGAAGATGTTAATCCGAACCCTAAATGTAACCCTAATTAGTTAGTTCTGTTGTTGAGCAGACAGACACTAGAATTAATTAAAATAAAGAAATAAATGAGGAAATAAAAAATGAGAAGAAGAAAGAGTGAGTTACCGGTTGCCGGAATTAGTCGCCGGAAGTTTGGGGCTCTTGGGGGAGAATGTGCTTGAAACAGAAACAAAGTGAGTGTAGTATATTTTGAGTCAATGTAATTAAGGAGAGGGAGTATATCGAGTAAAGTCGGCTTTTGGTGAGATTTTCGAGATCTCAGTCTCAAAATTATCATTCAATCTTTATTTTGTTAAATTTTGGAGGAAATAAGATTTTGTAAATATTAAATAAATATCGTTTTCCGGTGTTATAAAAATTGGGAATTGGTCGACTTACCGATTTGGAATTAATTGAAAATTAGGAATTAATCAGTGTAAAAATCGGATGTATTAAAATATTAAATTATATTTAATATATTATTATAATTATATTAGTTATTTATTAAGAAATATATATTTATTATATCATAATTTCTATAATTATTTATATTTAAATTAATATAGTATTTTAATTTTTATAAATAATTATATACACTCCAATAAAGAAAAATTCGTAGGAATTAATCGAATTTTAAAAATTGAATTAGTGAGGTATTTTGGAAGGTATTAAATAGGAAATTAATCGATTGGTTGAATCGGGAATTTTCAGCTCGTTTTCCTATAATTTTGCACTAATAAAAATTGATTAAAAATCTTGTAAAAGGTACCCCGTGTCAATGAGTTTGCAAATTTTATCAATTGTATGATGCATTTAAGAAATGTATACTACGCTTGAAATTTGAAACACAATTCTATGAAATTTTTCTTCTCCTTTTTTTTTTAAAAAAAAAGCTTAGTGTCTTCTTGCGGAAGGTAAAGAGTTTGATCACTGGCTTGTGCATGCGTGATCTGCACAACATCATCCAGGCATCCATATATTTATATTATAACTATGCATCTTAATACCATGGTATATTTAACTAAAAATAAAGTGTGAATCACAAATTAAAACTAAAAGCTGAAATAAAAAGCTTGTAAAACGGCAAGATAAATTTCTATTGCCATTGGACAGTAATTAGCTTGTATAGTCAATCACACAACTTCAAATACTAAAGCTTTAGTGAAGCTCAAATCTTTGACCTCTATTATCAAGAGAAGAGACTGCAACGCTATGGATAATTACGTTATTAGCTTGAAAGCGCTATCATCATTCCTAGCCAATGCAAGCAGCTAGAATTACACTGTTCCACCTATTGGTTAAGCCACCTTCAATATTCAACAAAGATCAAGCCACACAATTTGCTAAAATGGAGCTTGGCAAAGACATTACCCCAAGCAGATTAGAGACAAAAATCGCAAGAACTTGGAATACATAATCAGGCCATTTCTTTTTATTTCTAAGCCATTTTAAATGGGTCAGGATTTTTGTCCGAGACTATGGTCTGCACCTTCTCGCAAGTCATGATTCTACCTAAACCAGAATATTTGCAGCACACTGTCATGGTTGTCACCGATGTGATCACTATTTAAGCTATGTTATACGAGTGATTCAACATCTTAGCAAACATCTACACAGAACCTTAAGAGAAGAAGAATGTACATGGGGGTGACAAAGTCTTGAAGATGATAAAATAAAAAGAAAAAAATTGCTAAAGGGAGGGTATAACCAGACAAGATGTGTCCTGCTTCAGGCAATATTAATATAAATACTCTTCACGTAATAGTAATCCGAACGCTGCAGGATATACTATTGCAACTGAAGCAACATTTGTTAGGAACATTTAGGGAATAACAACATTCATGAGGGTGTTGGCCCTTTTTAGGATAATCAAAGCTAAAATGTCCTAAATAGCACACATCTGAAAAGTTAGCTCATGTTAGCACCGCGTAATGCATTTAAGAATTCTACTAGTTGGAAGACATTATTTTTTTAAGAAAAATCAGAATATGTGTTGCACCGCTACAAATGTTATGCAGTCAATACATGCCTTACATATGTGTTTGTACCAAAAAGAAAAAGGAAAAAATAAACACGCCAAACATATTTGTGTTGCAAGTGTACCGCATTGTTAGATGTGTGTTCTGCAGGTGCTAGAATGTGCCATCATCTCCACATGTGCCAATGTGGTCACTTGCCCACTGTTTTTGTGCGAATTTGACCAAGTTCCCCAAAGATGACATACAACTTACACTGTACCCTCATTTTGCATAGCCTATGTGCAGATATAACAAAAGTATTAATAATTAGCACTGCAATTTGTCAACAAGATCTTATCAATGAAATTCATATATTATTGCATGTTAATAATAACATACATAATAATATTTGCACACTCTTAAGGTAAAGTAAGGTGCACGATATACTTACAACATCATCACATTTCGCAGCCTCATCCAGGGCATCCATATGCTATTATAATTCATAACTATGCATCTTGCTATGAAGATATAATCGACCAAGAATAAAGTATAAAAAGAACTATGTAGAATTAATACTCAATTTCATAAAGTGGTGATGTATTTTCATTTTTATTGTTTTGGTAAACAATTGTCCACTTATTAAGAGCACAAAGAGATCTTATTTGAGGGAACTAATGCTTAAATCAGAAGTGCTTTTGCTTCATTTTGTTCATTTCTATGATTCTTTTGGTGCTCCGAATTTACACTTGTTTCTTGATAATATTTACATAACGTTGGTTCAGCCTCTAAGAAGTTATCTCATTCGTTTCACCTTGCTGAAAGTTGTGAGTTCACTGGTATTTCTGTAAGAAATAGCCTGATCACTTAGTGTTCTTTAAGCATTGTGAAAAAATTCTTAAAACCATTGGGAAAATAAATAGAGAATGAACTTCTCGGAAAGATCTACCTGCACCTTAATTTCCCGAACACTCATTTATCATAGTTGAAACTCCACTACGCACAGGGGATTAAAAAAGGAGGAATGGACATCCCCAAGTACCAGACATAGTTAGTGCAGCTCAACTCCCAATAGACATGAATCAGTAAGATTCTAGTCAACTGAGAGGAACTTCTGGTTGAGGGTCGGTTCTAACAACTGTAGGGTCAGTGCAGTCTAGTGATCCTGCTCCTGCAGGAGCACAGCTTGTACAGAAGAAGCTAGCTTACCAGCATAAAACAACAGCAACTCCGGTACTCTTCGGCAAATATGTACTACGACACTGAAAAGTAAGACTTTAAGAACCACAGTCATTCCCTTGCAAGGATCAAGAAAACGACACTTCAGAGAATGATGTTGATGTTGCTATTACAATTACAAGGACTGAAATATTTTACTCTATGGTTTACATAGTAGTGAGGGAAGATATAGTAGATGTAACACTAGCATCAGTGCCCAGAGGTCGCCTTCAGATTCTACTATATGCCTAAGCAGCAGTCCCCACAGCCAGGAACTTCAGGAATGATCCGGACAAACCTATTTGAATCCTGGCTCCTCAACTGTTGCCCCAGGCACCACAGCAAGCGCCACAGAGGCCACAATCACCTTCGATTCTTAGTCTTTAAGCCTAGTATTACTATTAGAAAGTGAGCGTTTTTAGTATGAATTTATCTGACTGATTTACACAGTAAACGATGCAGCAGCTAATTACCAGTTGCAAATACTAGTCTTACACTTCAAGTTTCTGCATTGCCTTTTACCCTATGCCTAATTTCTATAAATGTGTGTTAATCAATGTGCGTTAATCTATGATACTTATATGCATCGTTTTTCTCGGTTTCCATGAGTCCGATTTTGTGGTGTTCCTCTGGCCATGTGAACTTGAGGGCTCTTCTCCAACTGTAACAAATCAGAACATTATAGAGCTTACTACAAACTAAACACTAAAAGCTAAACCCTGAAGCATCTCCATGGAGCATTTTCAGTACAATACAATATCACAAGTTAGACATTAGACATCCTCTAAGCTGCAGCAAAGTAAACCCTCACGATTAACGATCTAAATTGTTGAGCAGAATATTTACAAGGACAGACCATTCAGTAGGAGTTTACAATGTTCGGACATTTCCAAACACTACAGACAAACCAAACATTACAAGTTTTTCAAACAAGAACATAAGGGTCTACAAAGCTACCAAGAGTTTAGTCCCTCCTTAATGCATGTTGATCTATAAAGTACAACATAATATCTGCACACTTTTAAGGTAAAGTAAGGTGAATGATATACTTCACAGCATCATCACAGAACCTCATCCAGGCATCCATATTATATTAT